>NC_091634.1:8720808-9024837 GCF_027580195.1 Bos mutus | reverse complement strand
TGATGCAGGGCTCCCAAACTTTTATCCGGACAGGGGACTTAAATCTTTATCCAGAAATCTCATCCTGGGGCCCTCCAACACTCAAAGATTCCCTTCCAATATCCCCTCAGCATCCTCCCCCTTCACAGCAGAGGTCCCCCTAGGCACCCCCCCAACACACCCTCCCCACCACCCCGGCTGCCAAGCATCACTCCTAAAACTTTCATGCCTATCACTCTCCTGTGGGGTCCCCTTTATGTACCCAAGCTCTCACATCTAGAAACCTCCAGGACTGCGTCTTCACCCTCCCTATCCTGACCCTCCCCAGAGCCCCCCCAACTATCCCACCCCATTTTTCCTGAGGCCCTGGGGATGTCCCGGGCCTCCCACCCCAGGACCCCAAACCCCTCTTCCGTCCACGTGGCGACTCCCCTTCCCACCAGGCTGAAGCACCCCTATCCCCCATCCCTCCACCAGGTAGGGCGGGCTCTGACCTCACAAGATCCAGGAACGAATCGAGCACCTCCTTGCTGGGGGCCTCTTCCACCGGGGCCCCGACCGAGGTGTTGATGGCGGCGAAGGCGGCGCCCGGCTGCAGCGCGAGCGCCAAGCCCACGCCGAGCGCCGACGCTAGCAGTGTGGTGACAAGGAAAAGAGCAGCGCCCAGGCGCCCAGGCGCCCGAGCGCGCTCGGATCCAGGCTGGCGGCGCCGCCGATCAAGCTGCACACCACCAGCGGCAAGATGATCATCTTTAACAGGCGCAGCAGCAGCTCTCCCGGAAAGGAGAAGGCTTCCAGGCGCGCGGGGCCCAGGGCGAGCGCGCCGCCGGCTCCCGAGACCCCCAGCCCCAGCGCCACGCCGGCCACCACGGCCACTACCGTCAGCAGCACCAGCAAGTTGGCGCGAAGGCAGCGACGCACCTGATCCCCGGAACCGCAACGGCCGCCTTTTAACGAGCCTACGTCCTCTATGGGGACCAACATCGAGACACCGTTGGCGGTGGGTTCCGCCGCCGCGTACCCTTTGGGGTCTCCCTTAGGCGGATCGGCCACCATGATGAACGCCGCTGGGGTTCCTTTAGCGCCTGCAAGTTGGGAGCGCTTGGGGTTCCTTCTCAGGACGCTGACGTTCCTTAAAACTTTAACAGAGTCCGGAGGCTAGAACTTTCAAGAATTCTTTGCAGTTGTGAGTTCACAGCGCTCAAGTTCCTTGGCTCTTAGAAGCTGAAATGTTTGAGTCCCTTGGCTGGGCGCTGGGGTTCCTCTGTTCTCTGTGTCCGGCGCTGAAAGCTGGGAGGTGGGAGCGCTGGCGTTCTTGACCGTCGGGGTTAGGAATACGGGAGGTTCTCGAAATGGGACCCTGGGGTCCTCGGCTCCGGAAGTGTTGAAGACGTCCGGGCGGCGGAGGTCTTCAAGAGACTAGGTCCTGGTGGCTCAGATCCGGGACGCCTGGATCCGGGAGGCGGGAACCTGGCGGTTGGCGGGGTCCTGGAAACAGAGGGCTGGGGAGTCTGAGTCTGGGGGCCAGAAGACGGAGCTCCGGGAAGAGAGGGGGCCAGGTTCTTGGGTCCAAGAGGGGAGATTCAAGCCCCGGGGTGCCGAAGGCGGCGGCCCGAGACCCCAGGAGTAAACAGCTGCTAGCCTACACCAAACCTCCCGAGCGCGCCGCGTGGCTCTGAGTGGCTTTAGCGGAAGCTGGCGGGATCTAGAATCCTCGGGCAAGGCGGGAGAGAGCGGGGGACCAGCGCGCCGCTGCCGATTGGCTCTCGCGCTTATAGGGCGGGACTTAGGACCGGGGTGGGGCCAAGGCACCCCGAGGGAAGGCTAAATAACAGAGTTTGTTTTCAGGGGCGGGGTCCGAATGGGGCGTGGAGGGTCCGCAGGGGCGGGGCGTTGGGAGGAGGTTTGTTTTTCCCGCCAAAGGCTAGGATTGGGGGCTTTAAATCACAAAAGTCCGTGGAGCCAAATCATCTAGAAAGTGCCAGGTGATCCGCGGGGGGCTTATCGTGTAAATCTGTTTAGCTCCTTCCACCCTAAATTCCGGTTTTTTGTTCCTCGATGTCAAAGTAAAATACAGATCCCTCACGTGAATGATGTTAATAATTTTCAGAATAAAGGTTCTCAGTTCAGAGCCCCACACGTGTCGATTAATGGCAGAATCGATGCGTTTGAATTTGTGGTGCTGGAGAAGACTCTTGCGAGTCCCTTGGACTGCAAGGAGATCCAACCAGACCATACTAAAGGAGACCAGTCCTGGGTGTTCATTGGAAGGACTGATGCTGAGGCTGAAACTCCAATATTTTGGCCACCTCATGCGAAGAGTTGACTCATTGGAAAAGACCCTGATGCTGGGAGGGATTGGAGGCAGGAGGAGAAGGGGACGACAGAGGATGAGATGGCTGGATGACATCACTGACTCGATGGACGGGAGTTTGAGTGAACTCCGGAAGTTGGTGATGGACAGGGAGGCCTGGCGTGCTGCGATTCATGGGGTCGCAAAGAGTCGGACACGACTGAGCAACTGAACTGAACTGAAGATTGTAATCCACTTCCCCCTAGGTAGGTAATTTGCAATTATCTATTTTAAACGGTAATTCAGTTTAATCTAAGGCTTTTGCTTTCACCAAATATTTTTCTCTTTTTATTATGAAAATTTTCAAGATACAAAAAAGTTTAGAGGATTTTACAGTGAACATCCATATAGCCTAGACCTAGAGTCTAGAGTTATTTCACCATACTTCTATATACAATTTCTATACATTTATCTTTCTCTAGCCATCTACCCATTCACCTTCTTTGGCTACATGTCAAAGTAAGTTGCAAATATCAGCGCCCTTTCTAAACAATTAAGGATGCATTTATTAATCACAGTTCAATATTTGTATGCAGTCCTCTTTATTTATTTATTTTTAATTTTGGGGCCATGCTGACTGGCTTGTGGGATCTTAGTTCCCTGACTAGGGCTTGAACCCACATTTTGGGCAATGAAAGTGCTGAATCCTAACCACTAGACCACCAGTGAATTCCCTGTACACAGTCCTTTTTCACAAAATGCACAAACCATTAGTAACGCCTGCTGGTTTTTAACGAATGCATATGCCTGATTTCACTGGAATCTCCAAAATTGCTTGGTGAAGTTGGGTCCACTAATATACCCATTCTCTAGATGGGCAAAACTGGGCCTTATGGCCAGAGGAAGTCACTCATCTTGAAGCCACACCTGAAGGGAGCTGGGAGCTGCAAGCCTGCTTCTCAAGACCCTACCCTTAAAGGGAATCAGTTGTGATCTCCTCCTTCTCCTGGCCATGTTGAAATCCTACTTCTTTCCCACCTGGACTGTTCTCTGATAACGTATCAGGTGTTCACACTTGTAAAGACTATTGATGGTGATCATCTCAGAGGCTTCCTTCTGAAGCAACTGTGGGGCCTTAGGCAAGTCACCACCTCTATAAGCCTGTTTTCACTTATAAGTCTGTAAAATGGAGAGAATAATAGTAGCTCAGACCTCCTTGGGTACTGAAGATCAAATGAGACCCTACATTCAAAGTATTTAGATGGGGTACAGGTTAACCCCTATAAAGTTAACTATAACTACTCTTATTGTTGTCACTATCTCTCTAAAATATTTGTTGTTGCTGTTCAGCCACTCACTCATGTCCAACTCTTTGCAACCCCATGGACTACAGCATGCCAGGCTTCCCTACCCTTCACTATCTCCTGGAGTTGGCTCAAACTCATGTCCATTGAGTCGGTGATGCCATCACTCCCTTCTGTCCTCAATCTTTCCCAGCATCAGGGTCTTTTCCAATGAGTCAGCTCTTTGCATTAGACGGCCAGAGTATTGGAGCTTCAGCTTCAGTATCAGTCCTTCCAGTGAATATTCAGGGTTGATTTCCTTTAGGATTGACCACTTTGATCTCCTTGTTGTCCAAGGGACTTTCAGGAGTCTTCTCCAGCACCACAGTTTGAAAGCATCAATTCTTTGGCACTCAGCCTTCTTTATGGTCCAACTCTCACATCTGTACATGACTACTGGAAAAATCATAGCTTTGACTGTTTGCCATCACTTTGTTGGCAAAGTAATGTCTCTGCTTCTCAATACACTGTCTACATTTGTCATAGCTTTTCTTCCCAGAAGCAATAAATAAATATTATTATGTTATTAAAATATTTTGGCATTTATGTTATTTATTTGGCTGCACCAGGTCTTAGTTATGGCATACGGGATCTTAGATCTTCCTTGTGGCGTGTGGGATCCCAGTTCCCTGACCAGGATTTGAACCTGGGCCCCTTGCGTTGAGAATGCAGAATCTTAGCCACTGGACCACCAAGGAAGACCCTATTGTTGTTATTGTCATTATTATTGAAGAACATGGTTTGGGAGTCCCCAACCAGCTCCAGATGGTGTTTGCCCCTGGTGGTAAATTATTCCTCCTGGTCACTTGGTCTCAGCCAGCCCTAACCCTCCACCTGCCTGGACAGGAGCTTTGAGAGCTTATGATGACATCTGGCAGGAACTGAAGGGGCCAAACCGAGCAGAGAATTTGCCCAGAACCTGAACAGCCCACCACCCAGGCACAAGTGGCCATATAGACCTCCTTCCTGGGTCTCTTGGATGCTCTGCCTCCTAAATTCTCCCAGATTCCACGCCTCCTACTTCAGAAGGCCCCCGTCCGTCACCCTACCCTCCGAGTCTAAAGCTGTATTCATTCGACACTCACATTAAACTCCCACATGCTTGGCACTCTGCTAGACACAGAACGTGGGCCCTAAAGCCACACAGACTGGTTTGAGTCCTGGCTCCACCACTTATCAGCTAAGCATCAGTTTCCGCATTTGTCCTAGAGTCACTGTGAGTGTGAATTTGATGGTGTACACAGAGACCTCTGACGCAAAACACGAGGGGACAATTCCTCAGCACTCTGTTCATTCCACAAATACTCCTCGGGCCATTACTAGGGGCCAAGTGCCATTCAAGGTGCTGGGGATTCCACAGTAAGGAAAAAATTAAAAATAAAGCCCAGGAAATATATTCATTATTTTTTGGGGGGGGAGCCATGCCATGTGGCTTGCAAGATCTTAGTTCCCCAACCAGAGGTTGAATCCAGGCCCTGGCAGTGAAACATGAGTCCTAACCATTGGACCACCAGGGAATTCCCTCAAAATCTTACAATAACCTATAATGGAAAAGAAAACTATATATATATATACGCATCTGAATCATATACATATATATATATGAATCATATATATATCTGAATCACTGTTAGAGATCAGAAACTAGCACAACATTGTAAATCAACCATTCTTTGATAAAAACTTTCTAAGTAAAATTTAAAAATAATAACTCATACAAAACTCCTCACTAGCGTTCTAGCAAGGGGAGATGAGGAAATGAACTTGGGTTTTCAGGTGGGAATAAGATCTGGAGAAAGAGAAACCATTCATTGCCCAGCAGATACAGCAAGAACAGTACAGGATGGACCACTCTGAGGAGGTGACATTTGCCATGAAATCTGAATGACAAGAAGGAGCCCACTGGGACAATCTGGGAAGAAATCTCTCTTTTTTAAATACTTATTTAATTAACTTCTTTGGCTGCCCTGGGTCTTAGCTTCCGCACGTGGGATTTTTGATCTTCACTGTGACCCGTGGAAACTTTTCATCACGGCAAGCGGGATCTTTGAGTTGCAACATGCAGAATCTTTGGTTGCGGCACCTGGGTTCTTGTTGTGCCACGTGAGATCTAGTTCCCTGAGCAGGGATCAAACCTGGTCCAAACCTCTAAGGCAGCAGGAGGGGTTTCTGCCCTTGTGTGGATGCTATCAAACATTTTCAGATCTTCACTAATCTTTGAGATCAATCCCGTTTTAGTGACTTGGAAGCAGACAGGATAATGAGGTTTGTTGTGGCCCCACCCCTACCTGGGCAGGAGATTTGAACTCAGGTGTCCTCAACCCTTATCTGACACCTCAGCTATCCTACAGTTGATCCCCATCCCAAGCAGAGCTATTTCCTTCCAGGGACCATCATCTATTCTGATCACAGCTTTGGGCCCTATGATAGGTGGTGCCAGGGATCCAAGAATGACCAAGATAGTCGTAACCCTATCCTCTGGAGAATCACAGTCCAGAGGAGGTGACAAACACACCCTCCGATTGTGACAACACAGAGCGAGCAGAGCTGGGTTGAAGGAGCCCAGACGGGATGCTTGACCCGGACCAGGGGTCAAGGAGGGCTGCCTGGAAGAGGAGGCATCCCAGTTGGAATAGGGAGGGGTTGGACCAAATCCAGGGAAAGAATAAAGGGACAAGTACATGAGAAGAGCCTAGAATGTTCAAAAGCACAGATCTAATCTAGTCACCCCAGTGGCTTCTCTCAGGACAAAGTCCAAGCTCTTTAGCCAGGCATCTGTCTATTCAGTAATTCATTCCTTCAATCATTCAACAAACCGTATCCACTGAATGGAACGTTTTGTTGTTGTTATTGTTTAATCACTAAGTCGTGTCCAACTCTTTGCAACCGCAGGGACTGTAGCCTGCCAGGCTCCTCAGTCCATGGGATTCTTCAGGCAAGAATGCTGGAGTGGGTTGCCATGCCCTCCTCCAGGGGATCTTCCCCACCCAGGGGTGGAGCCTGAGTTTCTGGCTCTGGCAGGCAGACTCTTTATACAGTGCCACCTGGGAAGCCCTCCTGACCCACTGAGAGGCACCAGATAGAGTGAGACAGACGGGGATCTGGGTGGAGGGCAGCTTTCAGTACCAAATCAGGTGGTCAAGAAATATTGCTAAGGAAATAAAGGTAAGATGCAGGACGAGTATATAAGACAGGGCACCCTACCATCTGTGGGGGAAAAAAACAATCTATATAACAAAAAATATATGTATACATATAATAATATGTATATAGGGACTTCCTTGGTGGTCCAGTGGTTAAGAATCTGTAAAAATAATTAAAATATTTATAAAAATAAAATATGTAGACAACATATATAGGGTCTTGTTTTTGTATCCATTCAGCCACTCTTTGTCTTTTTGGTTGGGGCATTCAACCCTTTACATTTAAGGTAATTATTGATAGGTAATTAAATAAAGTTAAAATAAATAACTAAAATAAAAATTTATTAAAAATAAGTAAAATATATAAAATAAAGTAAATTTAAAAATATATATATAAATGTTTCCTCTGCATTGACTATCTCTGCAAGAATTCACAGAAACTGCTCAGAATGGAAACTTACAGGAAGGAAGTCTGTGGCTTTGTAGTCCAGCACGGCACCACGAAACCATCATCTTCGTGTCTCATGGCTTAGTAGCTGAATGACCTCCAGCAAGTCACTCAATCCTCCAGCCTTAGTTTGCATGACTGTGAAATGGGCTTAAAGGGTAGCATCTGCCTCCAAGGTCACGGAGGGTGAACCAAGTTCATGTGTATAAAATGCTTGGCTTGATATCTGGCAAATCATAGCCTCATGGTATTTTAAGCTCCGAAGACTTTTTGATATCGACATTATACCTAAGGGTGAAAGTAAAAAAAAGGCTCTCTGTGAGTTCCCGCAGACTCACGGACTGGTGCTTCTGCCCAGGAATGTTCAGGCCCCAGGGACCACAGAGCAAAAGAGCCTGAGAGGTCCCAGGTGGGACCCAGCACCAGGTGGCCAGGCTGGGGACCAGCAAGCTGCTGGCAGCCTTCCTGGTAATTAGAGCCCCTGGCAATGGAGAAGCAACCCAGGCCAGCTGGGCAACATGAGCGTGGGCCAGGCTTGGTCTAGTCACTGGCCACCTACAGGGCTGCCAGACAGGGAGGGGAGGAAGGGAGAAGGCTCCAGAACTCAAGGGATCCTGGAATCCCAGAACCTTCAGGAAGTGCAGAGTGGGTCCCAGCCATGAGGGCAGGGTTTGAGGATTTGGTTCAGGATTGGCCAGGAATGTCCCACCTCTTGTCCTCCTCAGGCTCGGAGAGAAAAACAGACAACTGGTCTCGGCCAGCTTTCTTGCTATTCAGCCAAACCTCCTACCCAGATTCAGATTTCATCATTAGGAAAAAAAAAAAAAAGACTCTGAGAAGGAGGTGAGAGGGTCCAGGAGAAGGCTGGGATGAGAACAAGAAGGTCCTTTTTGGTCTCAGTTTGTTGCCTGTGGAATGGGCATAGTTCTGAACTTCATCCTCCCTAGAGGACTAGGTGTCTGACCTCAGGAGGGATTGAGTAAACTCCAGGGCTTCAGGCTTCTCCATCAAGCCTGTGATCAGGCCTCTCCTCCTACTTCAGATTTGCGTTCATGCACTCACTGGACCTTTTCTGAGTACCTACTGGGTGCCCTGTTCTGGGTGGCACTGGGGACCCATCAGTGGCTGAGACGAGCCTAGTTCCTATTCTCCTGGGGTTCAGAATCCAGCGGGATAGACAGACAGTGATGACCCAGAGTGAGTAAGGCTGGAATGGAGGAGCTCAGAGGGGAAACCCAGCTTGGGAAATGGAGTCAGGGAAGGCTTCCTGCAAGAGGGGACATATGAGCTGCATTTGGAAGGATGTCAGAGCCATACAGTGAAGAGAGGAGGAAAAGGAAACAGGCAGAGGAGACAGAAAGGGCGAAGACCTGGAGATGGGAAATTTATGAAACCAAGAAGAGTTCCATCCGGCAGAGTGGAAGCAGGAAATCACTGAGAACTGAAGCTGAAGAGAAGTGCTATCAATCACGTCTGACTCTTTGCGACCCTCTGTCCGTGGGATTCTCCAGGCAAGAATACTGGAGTGGGTTGCCATGCCCTCCTCCAAGGATCTTCCTGGCCCAGGGATTGGACCCACATCTCCTGTGGCTCCTGCACTGAAGGCAGATTCTTTACCACTGAGTCACCAGGGAAGCCTTAGATCAGGTAGACAGAAATAAAAAGACTGAAGTTAAAATCATTCCTTGAACACATGTTTTCTAAGCACCTTCTGGGGTCTGTGCAAATGGCCAAAGCAGATTCTGCCCTGTCCTCTCGGAGTTTATCACTACATCACTGTTTCTTAAATTTCCCAAGTCTCACAGCTCCTATTGTCTGTTAAAATGCAGATTCCTGGGCTTCAAGGCTACCTTCCAAAGGGAGGTAAGTACAATCACACCACGTTCCCAGAGGGATAGGAGGATGGGAGAATCCTTGAGCTGACCTAAGACATCACGCCTGCTGATTCTAGAATTCTCCTCCTTTGATTGGAGTCCAGGTGTTCTAAGCACAGCCTGGACATCTATATTTTCAAACCCCAGTGTTAACCTATTAATAGGGCATGAAATAAAGTAGTGGGTTCCAAGCAGTTAATTTTTCAAAATGTCAAATAGAGGAGGGGTGTGGGAGGGAGGTTCGAGAGGGAGGGGATACATGCGTACATATAGCTGATTCACTTCGTTGTACAGCAGAAGCTAATACAACATTGTAAAGGAATTATACTTCGATTAAAAAAGTGAAGAAAAGGTCAAATAGAACATAGTGTACAAGTCATTACTGTTTCGTGAAATTTTAATTTATGCATGTGTGTGCATACTTGTTCATACACATACTGTGTTGCGTGCAAAATAAACACTTTATGGTGTCTCTAATTCAAAACAGCTTGAAAACCGGTGGCCGAAGGAGCCCCGCGTGATCTCCCTCCTTAAATTTTTAGACCTATTTCCTCACCTCTTTTTCTCACATGCTTTTCTCTTCAAGTAACTAAGATCTTCAGATTTCCCCTGAGGCATCCCTGGAGTCTCCATGACCCTGAGGCCGGCTCAGGTGTCCCTCTAGTCCCCACCAGCGCCTTGGACTCCCCCATCCAGCCCTGCCCACTCTGGTTGGTCACTCTCTGGGGATGAGTCTGTGCCCTCCCTTGGACTGGGGATGGGGACCTTCTCAACCACTGCTGAATCCCCCCAGGCACCGCCCTTCGTGGGGCCAGGCACACAGTAGGGACTTCGGGAGTATGGGTTGAGTCTTTAAGAAACAGGAAGGAAACGAGGAAGCAGAACCCTTGGGTCTATCAGGGCCAAGAATCGTGGGGACTTCATGCTTTCTGGCCTGGCTGGGAAGCTGCAACTGGGGGTACTGGAGACTGGCCCAGACCTTCCTTTCCTACCTCTCTAGTTATTTATTTAAAAGCGGGCTTGTCTGGGTTGCTCTGCCCCACCTCCCCCAGCTGTAGGCTGTTCGGCCCCTGCAGATTGTGTGCAACATGTAACTCAGGTTTCTCGAGGCCCAGAGCTGGGAGAGTTGGACAGTGCCCTTCGTCCAGATCAGCCAAGGCCATGGGAGCTGTTTTCCAAGGAAGTCGACCCTGCCACCACTCCAGGCCCTGCCCTGGGACTCCACAGGTGTCCAGGAGCTCAGGTGACCAGCAGAGAAAGATATTTGATGCTTCCAGGGAGATAGGCTATGATGATGGACTCATTGACAAAGACCCTGATGCTGGGAAAGATTGAGGGCAGGAAGAGAAGGGGACGGCAGAGGACAAGATGGTTGGATGGCATCATCGACCCAGTGGACACGAGTCTGAGCAAACTCTGGGGGACAGTGAAGTACAAGGAAGCCTGGAGTGCTGCAGTCCATGGGGTCATAAAGAGTCAGACTCGACGTCGCGACTGACCAACAACATCAAATGATCAAAGGCAGAGGGGGCAGGGCCAGAGAGATGAGCCTGCCCACTCCTTAGCTGACCTTGGACAAAGGATTCCACCTCTGAGCCTCAGATCCTCTGGTCTAAAACAGGATGAATGGCGTTTCCACCCCAGTGGTGTAAGAGAATGTGAGAGGGCACTTTCCTGGCAGTCCAGTGGTTAAGACTGTGCTGCCCCTGGAGGGGGTACAAGTTCAATCCCTGGCCAGGGAATGAAGATCCCACATCCAGCAGAGCACAAACAAAAAACAAAACCAAAAAAACAAGAAACGAACAAATGGCATGACCAAAGCCCTTCGCATGGGTCTGGACGATGTATTAAGAGGCAGTATGTTGGGGAGGCTTTTATTACTGTGATTATTAGCTTTTCTCTTTAGAGAGCCCCGGTCAGAGGCAAGCCAAGCCACAGACGGTGGCAGGCTGAGGGGACACTAGGCTGCCCTGGGGCTGTAAAGGATGAGGCCCTGTCAGGAACCAGTTCTGAGGGCGGATAACCACACAGTTTGTTCCTGTGACTGTGTGGGCTCCATCTCTGAAGGCGGCCAGCCCGAAGGACCAGGACATTGTGAGTCTGCAGACAATGGCCACCTCTGACTGCCTGGGGCTAGAGACCTGGAGTGCCCGGTCCCTCCCATCACTGTGTGCAGCCAGCTGGATCCCGGGAGAAAAGTCCCAGGAGCCCCGGTCTCCCTTTCTGAGAGGAGTGAGGAGCAGGTGGCCTGATTTCGAGAGGAGTTAGAGTCTGCAGTCCAATACGGGGGTGGGTGTCTAGAGCTGGGAGAGAGTCTGCATTTAGCGGTGAAGGGTAGGGTGAAGGGGTACCACCTCGTTGTTGTTGTTGTTCAGTTGCTAAGTCATGTCTGACTCTTTGCAACCCCACGAAGTGTAGCACGCCAGGCTTCCCTGTCTCTCACCATCACCCGGAGTTTGCTCAAACTCACATCCATTGAGTCGGTGATGCCATCCAACCATCTCATCCTCTGTCACCCCCTCTTCTTCCAGCCCTCAGTCCTTCCCAGGATCGAGGTCTTTTCCAGTGAGTTGACTCTTCGCATCAGGTGGCCAAAGGGTTGGAGCTTCAGCTTCGGTATTGGGCTCAAGTAATGCCTGGGCCTGTGAAATCTGAGGACACGTTGGAAACCAGCGGGTCTGGGGAATTTCCGGAAGGTCCAGTGGTTAGGATTCAGCGCTTTCACTGCCATAGCCCAGGTTCAATCCCTGGTTGGGGAACTAAGATCCTACAAGCCTCACATGTGTGCGTGCGTGCGTGCTCAGTCACTCAGTCGTGTCTGACTCTTTGCAACCCCGTGGACCGTAGCCTGCCAGGCTCCTCAGTCCATGAGATTTTCCAGGCCAAAATATTGGCATCAGTTGCCATTTCCTTCTCCAGGGGATCTTCCCAACCCAGGGATCAGACCAGTGTCTCCTGCTTTGGCAGGGGGACTCATTATCACCGAGCCACCTAGGAAGCCCTTGAAAGCCTCACAGCATGGCCAAAAAAAAAAAGAGAAACCAATGGGTCCAAGTCCCTCTTGGTACAGACACGGAAGCTGAGTTCCAAAGACCCACAGCTAGTTATTGCAAGACCCAGGGGATGAGTTGTAAGCCAAGCCAGCTAAGGCCCTGCGTAGGGGTGGTTTATCAGTCCCTGGAAGAGAGAAGCGCCCAGTCCATCCAGGACAACGAAGTCTCAAGGCTTCGCAGCCTGAGAAGGACATCAAGATACATTCCATTTTTTTTTTTCCAAAGTACTAATGGAAAAAAATGTTTGAGGTAAAATTCACATAAAAATCAACCATTTTAAAGTGTATGACACAGTGGCATTTAGTAACTTCATAACATTGCACAACCATCGCCACTAAGTAATTTCGAGTCATTCTCATCACCTTCCCAAAGGAAACCCCACACCCATCCAGCAGTCACCCTGCACCCCCTCCCACCGGATCCTGGCAACCGCTAGTCTACTTTCTGTCTCTAAGGATTTGCGTATTCTGGATGTTTTCAGACAAATGGAATCCTACAACACGTGACTGTGATAGTCTGAGTATTTGCATCCCCTCCCCCCGCCCAATTTCATATGTTGAAATCTACCTTGCAGCCCTATTCACAATAGCCAAGACATGGAAACCACCTAAATGTCCATCAACAGAGGAATGGATAAAGAAGATGCGGTATATTTATACAAGAAATAATACTCAGGGATTAAAAAAAAAGAATGAAATCATGCCATTTGCAGCAACACGGATGGACCTAGAAATTATTGTACTAAGTGAAGTCAGATAAAGACAAAGATCATATGATATCACTTACCTGTGGAATCTTAAATAATACAAATGAACTTATATACAAAACAGAAATAGACCCACAGACATAGGAAAAAACAAAACAAAACTGATGGTTACCAAAGAGGAAGGGGGGAAGAATGAATTAGGAGTTTGTGATTAACGTATGTATGCGTGCATGCTCAATCAGTTGTGCTCAGCTCTGCAACCCCATGGACTGCAGCCCACCAGGCTCCTCTGTCCCTGCGATTCTCCAGGCAAGAGTACTGGAGTGGGTTGCCATGCCTTCCTCCAGGGGATCTTCCCAACCCAGGGATCAAACCTGCGTCTCCTGCATTGCACATGGATTCATTACCACTGACGCCACCTGTATATGAGGGAAACCACAGTGTGCACGTGCGCGCACGTGCGCACGCGCGCGCGCGCACACACACACACACACACACACATGCATAAAACAGATAACCAACAAGTGCCTACTATACTCAGTATCATGTAATAACCCATAAAGGAAAAGAAGCTAAAAATATAGATATATATGCATGTAAAGAAAAAAAATGTAACCCCCAAGATGACGGTGTTAGGAGGTAGGACCTTTGGGAGATCATTAGGTCCTGAGGGTGGTACCCTAAGGTTCGGATTATCGCCCTTAAAAAGAGGCTCCAGAGAGATGCCTCAGCCCTTCTGCCCATGTGAGGAGGATCCAGTGAGAAGTCTATAACCTAGAAGAGCCTCAGCCAACCATTTACCCTAATTGAGGACTTGCAGCCTCCAGAACTGTGAGAAATACATTTTCAAAAAATAAATTTTCTTGGCCACACCACTCAGCTTGTGGGATCTTAGTTCCTGGACCTTGCCAGGAACTAAGGGAATTCAAACGCATGCCCCTTGCATTGAAAGAGCAGAGTCTTAACCACTGGACTGCCAAGGAAGTCCTGAGAAATACATCTATGTTGTTCATAAGCCACCCCATCTGTGCTTTTTGTCAGAGTAGCAGCCCGAACAAGCTAAAGCAGTAACCTTTTGCATCTGGCCTATTTCACAGGGCCATCCACCCAATATTTTGATTTAACCATCAAAACTAATATTTGTTGAACATTTAACTAGATTCCAGATACTACCCCAAAGACTGTACATGTGTTAATCTACCTGAGGCTCTAAATAAGCAGGTGTGGTGGTGGGGGGGGCCTATTATTGTCTTCATTTTATAGTCCAATGAACAAGAGTACAGAGAAGTATGGTGTGCTCCAGTTTATGGAGTCAAAAGGAGCCGGACACGACTGAGCGACTGAACAGCAGAGAAGGCGTATGGTTGATAAGTGGTAAGTCAGGCTTTTTTTCCTCTTTGTGTTTTTATTCTTTTTTTTTTTTTTTTTTGCATCGTCAGCCTCATTACTTTTATACTGTGGTAAAGGAGACATAACGTGGCAGTGACCCTGCCAACCATTTTCAAGTGTCCAGTTCAATGACCGTGAGCACACCCCCCAGTGGTGTGTAACCATCACCCCAACCTGGTTCTGAATATTTTCATCACCCCAGGATTTGAACCCAGGTTTTCTACCTCCGAACCCAAGCAGCTCTTCCTGCCTCTCCGTTGATACATTTTCAAAAATAAATTTTCTTGGCCACACCACTCAGCTTAGGATCTTAGTTCCTGGACCTTGCCAGGAACTAAGGGAATTCAAACGCATGCCCCTGCATTGAAAGAGCAGAGTCTTAACCACTGGACTGCCAAGGAAGTCCTGAGAAATACATCTATGTTGTTCATAAGCCACCCCATCTGTGCTTTTGTCAGAGTAGCAGCCCGAACAAGCTAAAGCAGTAACCTTTGCATCTGGCCTATTTCACAGGGCCATCCACCCAATATTTTGATTTAACCATCAAAAATATTTGTTGAACATTTAACTAGATTCCAGATACTACCCCAAAGACTGTACATGTGTTAATCTACCTGAGGCTCTAAATAAGCAGGTGTGGTGGTGGGGGGGCCTATTATTGTCTTCATTTTATAGTCCAATGAACAAGAGTACAGAGAAGTATGGTGTGCTCCAGTTTATGGAGTCAAAAGGAGCCGGACACGACTGAGCGACTGAACAGCAGAGAAGGCGTATGGTTGATAAGTGGTAAGTCAGGCTTTTTTTCCTCTTTGTGTTTTTATTCTATTTTTTTTTTTTTTTTTGCATCGTCAGCCTCATTACTTTTATACTGTGGTAAAGGAGACATAACGTGGCAGTGACCCTGCCAACCATTTTCAAGTGTCCGGTTCAATGACCGTGAGCACACCCCCAGTGGTGTGTAACCATCACCCCAACCTGGTTCTGAATATTTTTCATCACCCCAGGATTTGAACCCAGGTTTTCTACCTCCGGAACCCAAGCAGCTCTTCCTGCCTCTCCGTTGAAGAATTTATTTATTTTTCTCAAAACATATATTTATTTCTTTATTTGGCTGTGCTGGGTCTCAGTTGGGGCTTCCCAGGTGGCGCTAGTGGTGAAGAGCCCGCCTGACAATGCAGGAGATGTAAGAGACTGGGGTTCGATCCCTGGGTCGGGAAGATCCCCTGGAGGAGGGCTTGGCAACCCACTCCAGTATTCCTGCCTGGAGAATCCCCATGGACAGAGGAGCTTGGCGGGCTCCAGTTCATAGGGTGGTAAAGAGTCGGACACGACTGAAGCAACTGAGCACACACGCATCTGGGATCTTTAGTTGCAGCATTCGAGATCTAGCTCCCTGATGAGGGATTGAACCCAGGCCCCCTCCACTGGTAATGTGAAGTCTTAGCTCCTAGATCACCAGGGAAGTCCCCTCAGTTGAAGAATTTAGCATGGGGGCAAGAATTTGTCTTCTCCTTGGAGTTCACCCGGCAGGATGTTATGAACCTATCAGGTTATCCACCATACCCAGTCAGGATCTGGCTTTACGAACACCAGTTCTGGGCTGTTTTCTCTGCCTAGAACCTTCTTTTCCACCTCTAATTCTTTGCCTCCTCTGACCATGAGGGAGTTTTCTAAAGGCGTGCGTGCGTGAGTGCTCAATCAGTTCAGTTGTGTCCAACTCTTTTGCGACCCCATGGACTGTAGCCCGCCAGGCTCCTGTTCATGGGATTCTCCAGGCAAGAATACTGGAGTGGGCTGCCATACCCTCTTCCAGGGGATCTTCCTGACTTGGAGATTGAATCCACATTTTCTGCATCTCCCTCACTGCAAGTGGATTCTCTACCTGCTGAGCCACCTTTCTGAAGGCAGGGGTGCCAAAAAGTCCCGATGTTGAAGAGAACAGAGCTGACAGGCCAAGACTGGCTTCATGGAATCATTGAAACTCCTGAAACCCGACTTGGTGATTCCTTTACTCAGATGAGCTGATCAATTCCCGATTTTGCAGAAGACAGTTACCTTGGGGTTTTCAGCCTTTTGAAACAAAAAGGGACATAATTGGGACTTCCCTGGCGGTCCAGTGGTTAGGACTTTGAGCTTCCACTGCAGGGGGCATAAGTTCAATCCCTGGTTGGGGAAGTAAGACGCAGCATGGCCAAAACTAAAATAAATGATTTTTTTTTCTAAAGGGACAGAATGATGCAGTGGGAGTTAGCCAGGTGATTAAGATGCTGGGAAGTAATTCCCAGGGAAGGTACAGGCATGAACAAACAAGAGTAGGTGGGAACATGGCCCATTTCCGGGGACAAACAGCAGATGATCAAGGTGACTGCAATGTGGAATTTACGAGTGGTCACAGGGGGGTCATCGTGCCACCCTTCACTTGCAGAAAGAAAAGGACAAGGCCTGATGATGAGGGGCCTAGACCTTGGTAAAAACCTGAAGGCTTTGTCCTGGGAGCAGCAGAAGTCATTTAAGGATTTAAACAGCAGAGTGACACAATCAAATCTGCGTCCTTAGAAGAAGCCTCTGAACTCTGACCCATTTGCTGGAGGCTGTGGATATTGGTACAGCCTCCATGGAGATGTATTAGGCAAGAGGCATTCACATTAGAAGGTCCCATGGCCTCTGACACAGCAGTTCCTCAAGGAGTTGATCCTAGCGTTACAGGCACACAGGCGGGAAATCAACTGTTTGTGTGCCTAAGAGACTGGATGCTAGTCAAACAACCGTCAGGAAGGTAGCAGCAAGCTACGCCATGGCCCATCTGTGCATTGGAGTACTATGCAGCTTTACAAAAGAATGAGCCACATCTCTATGCATTAGGTTGGTGGGCTGGTAAATGTTTAACTGCCAGGTCTCTGGGGGAAGAAACAGTCCTGACATGTAGCGTTTGCCAGTGTCTGTGGCACTAGTGGTAAAGAACCTGTCTGCCAAGGCAGGAGACATAAGAGAAGTGGGTTTGATCCTTGGGTCGGGAAGATCCCCTGGTGGAGGGCATGGCAACCCACTCCATTTTTCTTGCCCAGAGAATCCCCACGGACAGAAGAGCCTGGCGGGCTACAGTCCATTGGGTTGCAGAGTCAGACAGGACTGAAGTGACTTGGCACACAGGCACGTACGGAAGTGTTAATACTTCCATCACAGCTGATTGTAAGCTACCAACGTGGCCTCACTGAAGGCAGAACTTGGAAGATCTCCTCAATAGCTCACCATGATGTGAGATTTTCATACTTTGTGACCCCATAGTCAGAAGCACACCAGGCTTCCCTGTCCTTCACCATCTCCTGGAGCTTGCTCAAACTCACGTCCATTGAGTCGGTGATGCCATCCAACCATCTCATCCTCTGTTGTCCCCTTCTCCTCCTGCCTTCAATCTTTCTCAGCATCAGGGTCTTTTCTAATGAGTTGGCTCTTTGCATCAGGTGGCCAAAGTACTGGAGCTTCAGCTTCAGCATCAGTCCTTCCAATGAATATTCAGGATTGATTTCCTTTAGGATAACAGTTAAGAAGCGATAAATTGTGCCTACTTATCGTTGTGCATAACAGAATTTTTTGAGTTGTTTAGTTGTTAGGTCATGTTCGACTCTTTGCCACCCCATGGACTGTAGCCCGCCTTTCTCCTCTGTCCAGTGGATTTCCCAGGCAATGTACAAACTTACTGAGTTGTAAATTTTTATAATTTAAGTTTTGGTAAAAGCTATCCTTAATGACAGGCTTGCACAATTCCCGGAAGTTTAGCAATCAGCCCTCACAAACTGTTACAAGTTGGCACCCACACACCACGGAACAGTTCCAAGATGAAACAGCAAAGTCGATTTACAGACAAGGCTCTGCAGGACTCTATCGCACCCCCCACAGATACACATGCCCTCCCCGTTACTTCTCCTTTCCAGGATGGATCTGGAACACTTCTGGCTCACACCTACCTCAGGGCCTTTGCACTTGCTGTTACCCTTCTCCCACTCACATAACACACATGACTCGCTTCCTCCCCTCCTCCAGGCCTTTACTCAAATGCCACATTTATCGAGGCCTTTTCTGACCACCCTGTTAAAAAAATAGAAACCTTCCAGCCTCCTCAACATTCCACCTTCTTTGCTTGCCTTATGTTCTAGCAACAGCACTGACTGTGCCATCCAACCTACTATGTAATGTTAAAATGTATTAATACCTGCCAGGGCTTCCGTTTGATCCAATGGTTAAGACTTCACACTTCCAATGAAGGGGGCGTGGCTTCAATCCCTGGTCTGGGAATTAAGATCACACATGGAGTGCTAAGACCCCCCATGACCCTGAAGCCAAAAAAAAAAGTTCTTGTCATTTTATTCATTGACTGTCTCCCCCACTAGAATATTAGCTCCTTGAAGGCAGGGGGTTCTGTCTGTTTTCTTCTCTGATCTAACTCCAGTGCCTAGAAGAGTGCCTGGCATATAGGGTGCTCAATAAATATTTATTGAATAAATAAGTATGCACTTAGGTAAAAAAATGAAGCATAGACTATTTACGATGGCCAAGACATGGAAGCCACCTGAGTATCCATCAACAGATGAATGGGTAAAGAAGATGTGGTACATAGACAGAATAGAATACTACTCAGCCATAAAAAAAAGAATGAAATAATGCTATCTGCAGCAACGTGGATGGATCTAGAGTGTATCATACGAAGTGAAGTCAGACAGAGAAAGAAAAATATCATATATCACTTATATGTGGAATCTAAAAATAATCATACAGATGGGGAATTCCCTGTGGTCCAGTGGACACAAGTTAGCAACTGGACAACAAGACTAACCACCAGTGGGCAGGATTCAGTAGTTTCACTGCTGAGGTCTTGGTCGGATCCCTGCTTGGGGAACTAAGATCCCACAAGCCTCACTGTGGCCAAAAAAAAAAAATACAGATTAACTTATTTAAAAAACAGAATCAGACACAGCAAACAAATTTATGCTTACCAAAGGGGAAAGGGGGGAGGGATGAATTAGGAGTTTGGGATTAACAGGTACGAGCTACCATATATAAACTAGATAAACTAGGACCTATTGTATATAGCACAGGGAACTCTGTTCAATCTCTTGTAATAACCTATAACCTGGGCAAACTCTGGGAGATGGTGAAGGACAGGAAAGCCTGGTGTACTGCAGTCCACGGGGTTGTGCAGAGTCAGACACGACTTGGCAACCGAACAATAACAGCAACAATAACCTAAAATGAAAAACGATCTGAAAATACACACACACATATATTCTAAATCACTTTGTTTCCAGAAATTAACACAACATTGTAAATCAACTCTAGGTCAGTTTTTTAAAAATGAATAAAAAAAATTTTTTTTAAATAAGCTGCAGAATGGTGTAAATAACCTGAATAATATTCCCCTAGCTGTACTTACATGCGACGGACAGTCTCTGGGAGAAAATCCAAGGGACTGCCGGCCCCAGAGCCTCGCAGGAAGCGCTCCGGGGGAACGGAGACGAGAAAGGTTTCGCTGTATCCCTTGTGTGCCTTTGGAAATCTGTGCCATGTGCCTTTAATTACCTATTAATATTTTTTTTCAAGTGTTCTATTAAAAGTACTGCCACAGGCTGCCGTGTGAGCTGGGATACCCAGGAGAGCAAGCCTGAGCCAGGAGGAGGCCAGGGCAGTGACCCGGGAGCGGGGGCCGGATGCGGCTGCCAAGCCTTCATGGCCTGTTCCAGAAGGTCCGACTGTGGAATGTTCTCCACGAAGCCCTTAGAAGGCTCTGGGAGGCCAGCCCTGTCCCTCAAGCCTGGGGTTTTTGCAAGCCAGACAGGCGGGTCTCCCAAAAAAAGGCAGCTCCGCCTCTACATAAAAAGAGCCCCGTAAGAGTCCACTTTCCCCAGCCGGTCAGCGTCAGCGGATACAAACTCCTCTCTCTTGCTCTCCCTCTGCCTTCCCACTCATCCTCCGACCTCCTCCTCTCTCCTCCCGCTCCCTGCTCCTCTCCCCGCCTCTTCCTCCCGCTTCCCTGCTTCCCTCATCTGGAGCCTCCCTCCAGCCACACACCACCTCCTCAGCGCCTCTGAAACACCAACTGCCTCTCCAAAGGCTCAGTGCCTTTGTCCCTTCTGTTCCCTCCGCCTGGAACTCCTTTCCCCTGCCTCTTCCCTGGACCCTGGTTTAGCCCGGAGGTCTTAGCTTCCTTCCTTCATGTCACGGAGATTTACCAGGCATCAAGGGTTTGTCAGGCACCCTGCCAGGGGTCAGGGAGCAAGTGTTAAGGAGAGGCCACATCCTAGCTGGGAAGGGCAGGAAACAAAGGAGTCAGTAGGAACCAGAAACAAGAGAATTCTTTAAAAGAACTAAAAACTACAAGAGTAAGTCGTCTGCAGTCTGAATGAGGAGAAGGAGTTCACCTGGTGAAGAACTGGGAAGAGAGAATCAGGAGGAGGGAACAGCAAGTGCGATGGCTCAGAGGAATGAGAATGAGCTCAGAGAGTTGTGGAATCAGAAAGAAGGCCAGTGTGGCTAGATTTGAGGGAGTGATGGAAAGTGTCATCAGAGGCAGCCAGAAAGGTAGGTTTTCATGAGGGATGTCAGAGACTCTGCAAGGAGCTGGGTGTCCCCTCCTCCTGGAAGCCCTCCTTGACTGCATCAGGCTCCCTCACCCTAATCCTGTTCACTCTAGGTTGTAGTTCCCTGGTCACAGACCTGTATCCCTCTCTGCCCTGTGAAGTAGAGCCAGTCACAACTGTGTCTCCAGCACTACCCAGCACAAGCCTGAGTACACAGCAGGTGCTCAGTAAATGCCCTGGTCATCACCAGGAAGGCCTGCCTTCTCTGCTTCCTGACCTCCCTTCTGCTTACGCCTCTTCCTGACCCAGCCCAGCCTCTTTCATCCCATCCTCAAAGGATTCTCTGGGGAGGATCCCCAGCCTCTTTCATCTTATCCTCAAAGGCCCATGTGGGGAGGATTCCCAGTTCTAGCCACCTCTGATGGGCTGCAGGCCCAAGATGAAGGCTCTGAAGTGGTCAGATCAAACATCTCTAGAGCTGGCCTTGGGCTGGGCCAGCGTCGGGGAGGCTCAGAGGCGATGCAGTTTCCCAGGCAGGAGTGTTCCAGAATGGAGAATGAGGTGGGGGGGCGGGGGTTGAGGAGGAAGGAGCACGTGGAGCCAGCCAAAGGGCCCATTTGTTTCCCCATGGTCATAAACACGTAACTTCCAGTTGCTGACTCATTTCATGCCAGGTGCTGGGCTAATTTTTAAAATATTGTCATTTATTAATTCAAATGGATAAGATCTGATTGGGGTGCTGAATTCAGAAGACTCGAAAGGCCTGTTGGGGGGTGCTTCCCTGGGGGCTCAGGGGTAAAGAATCTGCCTGCCAATGCAAGAGACAAGGATTTGCTCCCTGGTTCCAGGAGGATCCGACACGCCTCGGAGCAACGAAGCCCATGTTCCACAACTAGTGAGACAGTGCTCTGGAGCCCAGGAGCCGCAACTGCTGAAGACTGTGGTCCCTAGGGCTTGTGTTCCACGAGCGAGGCCACCGCCATGAGAAGCCCATACACCGCAACTAGAGGGTAGCCCCTACCCGCTGCCGCTGGAGAAAGCCTGAGCGCAGCGACAAAGACACAGTGCGGCCAAAAAAGAAAACGGATTAGTCAATTAAAAAAATTGTAAAGTCTAGGAAGCAAACCAACTGACATCAAAAAATGAGGGGATGAACAAAACACAGTATGTCTACACAATGGAGAATTATTAAGCTGCCATCTTTATGTGCCACTGTTGTGCTGGCATGAATGACCAGGATAAAGTTCTCGAGAGCATCAACAAGGCCAAAATGAGAGGCAGATGCCAAGTTCTTGTTAGGCTATGTTCCAAAGTCATTTTCCAGCTTTTAATAGTGACGATGAAGCGTGATTACATTGGCAAATTTGAAACCATTGATGATCACAGAGCAGGGTCACTTGCTGTGAACCTCACAAGCCTGTCCCGTTAGTTTAGTTTCATTGTTCTGATCACTGCAGCTGGCATCTGGGACCAAGAGGAAGCGAGACAAAAACACACAGGAGGGACAGTCCTCAGATTCTTTTTTCTAGAGCTATAACAAAACATACAGATAAAATACCTCAATGGGAAGGAAATGAAGTGAAATTCTGACACATGTTACAACACAGATGAACCTCGAAAATCTTTTGCTAAATGGAATAAGCCAGACACAAAAGGACAAATATTGTACTGGTTCACTTATATGAAGTACCTAGAATAGGTACATTCACAGAGACAGGAGAAGAAAGGTTATCAGGAGCTAGGAGGAGGGAGTGGGGAGTTACTGCTTAATGGGCACAGGGCGTCTTTTGGGGATGATGAAAAAGCTGTGGAAATGGAGAGTGGTGATGGTAGCATTACATTATGAACATGCTTAATGATACTAAATTGTACATGCTAAAATGGTAATTTTTAAAAAAAACTGAAGTATGATTGATTTTGTGCATAACCTTACTAGCATGCAAAATGAATGCAATTGTTCAGGAGCTCAAACATTATTTGGCACTACCCTTCTTTGGGATTGGAATGAAAACTGACCTTTTCCAGTCTGTGGCCACTGCTGAGTTTTCCAAACTTGCTGACATATTGAGTGCAGTGCTTTAACAGCATCATCTTTTAGGATTTAAAAACAGCTCAGCTGGTTTTCCCAGTAGTCATGTACGGATATAAGAGTTGGACTATAAAGAAAGCTGAGCACCAAAGAATTGATGCTGAAGAAGACTCTTGAGAGTCCCTTGGACTGCAAGGAGATCAAACCAGTCAATCCTAAAGGAAATCAATCCTGAATATTCATTAGAAGGACTGATGCTGAAGCTGAAGCTGAAGCTCCAATACTTTGGCCACCTGATGCAAAGAGCCAACTCATCGGAAAAGACCCTGATGCTGAGAAAGATTGAAGGCAAAAGGTGAAGAGAGCAGCAGAGGGTGAGATGGTTACATAGCATCATGGACTCAATGCACATGAATTTGAGTAAACTCCAGGAGATAGTGATGGATAGGGAAGCCTGGTGTACTGCAGTCCATTGGATTGTAAAGAGTCGGACACGACTTAATAAACAGCAACAACAAGTGATCAATTTACAATATTGTGTTAGTTTCAAGTGTACAGCAAAGTGACTCAGATATACATACAGATTTTTTTTCTGATTCTTTTCCTTTATAGGTTATTAAAGATATTGAACATAGTTTCCCTGTGCTACTCAGTAAAAATTCTTGTTGTTATCTATTTTACATCAAGTAGTATGTATCTGTTAATCCCAAATTCCTAATTTTCTCCTTTGGTAACCAAAATTTAGTTTTCTATGTAAGTCCATTTGTTTCAAAAATAAGTTCATTTGTATTATTTTTTAGATTCCATGTAGAAGTGATATATCTGTCTTTCTCTGACTTACTTCACTTAGTATGATAATCTCTAGATCCATCCATGTTGCTGCAAATGGCATTATTCATTCTTTTTTATGGCTGAGTAGTATTCCATTCTATACACACATATATATTTCTATATATATCACATTTTATTTATCCATTCATCTGCTTACATGTCCTGGCTATTGTAAACAGTGCTGCTATGAACACTGGTGTGCATGTATCTTTTCAAACTAGAGTTTTCATTTCTCCAGATATATGCCCAGGAATGGGAATACTGGATCAAATGGTAACCCTATTTTTAGAACCTCCATACTGTTTTCCATAGTGGCTGCTGCTGCTAAGTCACTTCAGTCGTGTCCGACTCTGTGCGACCCCATAGATGGCAGCCCACCAGGCTCCCCGTCCCTGGGATTCTCCAGGCAAGAACACTGGAGTGGGGTGCCTTTGCCTTCTCCGATAGTGGCTGCATCGGTTTACATTTATACCAACAGTATAGGAGGATTCTCTTTTCTCCACACCCTGTCCAGCATAAAATGGTAAAATTTTATTTTATGTATTTTTAACAACAATTTTTTAAAAAAGTACTTAAAGGTACTGGAAAAGCCAGTGGCGTAGGGATCTAAGAGTTGCTGGACAACATGAGCGCCCCCTAGAGGTTCATGGTCCTGAAGTAAGCGTAGACCCACTAAGATGTTTACAGGGACAGCCCACCATAGGGGGAGAATTGCTGGGTGTCTGTGGGTGGTGGTCTTCTCCTTGAGACTGATGAGTCAGAGGAACCAAGCGTTGAGGGCGGTCGAGAGAATCTGCAATGACCAGCCACAGGCTCTACGCTGGGTGAGGGCAGAGTAGTCATCAAGGGAACGGAGACAGCTGAAAAGAATCACATTAATGGAATGGAGGTCCTGGGAAAGTTGAAGGAATTTCGGAGTTGGGTAGGGCTTCCCTGGTGGCTCATTGTTAAAGAATCTGCCTGCCAATGTAGGAGACTCAGGTTCGATCCCTGGGTTGGGAAGATCCTCTGGAGAGGGAAATGGCAGTCCACTCCAATATTCTTGCCTGGGGAAATCCGATGGACAGAGGAGCCTGGCGGGCTACAGTCCATGGGATTGCAAAAGAGTTGGCTGCAACTTAGTGACTAAAACAATAACAACAGATGGGTGAGCAGGAAAGTTCCACGTGGTGGGGCTGGTGCAGGATGTTTGAAGCTGAGACTGCAGAGGGAGCAAACAGAGGTTCTTGGTTGTAACAAGTTGTCTTCTCTGATCGGAAGAGGGAGGGAAGAGCTGAGAGAGAGTGCAAGGCAAGATCTTTGGGGGAGAAGAGGTCAAGGCACTGAAGAGCAAGTATGCTGAAACAGTCATCTCTGGGCATTCGGAAAAGCCCAAGAATTAGGACAGGAAAGAGTGACAGAAGCTAGTGGACTGAGGGCCGGACAGCTTGGGGTCACCATTGGTTGCAACCAGCCAGCACAGCAGGTGGTAGAGTGACTGCTGAGCTTCAAAATGACAGGTGAGCTGTGGTATTGGAGAAGACTCTTAAGAGTCCCTTGGACTGCTAGGTGATCCAACCAGTCCATCCTAAAGGAGATCAGTCCTGGGTGTTCATCGGAAGGACTGATGTTGAAGGTGAAACTCCAATACTTTGGCCACCTGATGCGAAGAGCTGACTCATTTGAAAAGACCCTGATGCTGGGAAAGGTTGAGGGCAGGAGGAGAAGGGGACGACAGAGGATGAGATGGCTGGATGGCATCACTGACTCGAAGGACATGAGTTTGAGTAAACTCTGGGGGTTGGTGATGGACAGGGAGGCGTGGTGTACAGTCCATGGGTCACAAAGAGTCGGACACGACTGAGCAACTGAACTGAACTGAAAGCTGCTATTTTTATCCCCATCACTCTAATTCCACCCAAAGGGCATCTGGCTGGAACAGACCTTGCTGTCCTGAGGATGCGGGGTTGTCATGGTGACAATGTCTCCATCCCTTTGGGCCAGAGGATGGGATCTGGCTTCCACATCCAAGGAAACAGCCAGGCTCACATCCTGGGGAATGTTATTATCTGGAAGACCTTTACTGGCCTGGGATTCCTTCGTTTACCAGCCTTAGTTCTTCCTGTAAGAAGCCTTCCAGGATTCTTCCAAATCTCCCTTCCCCACCTCACCCCCTCCTCATGCAATCTGGTTTCTACCCTGGATCTACTGCATGACTCTTTGGATCCTAGTTCTCCCACTAGCCATCGAACCTGGGCCCCAGAAGAGAAATTGCTGGGTCCTATAACCACTGAATCACCAAAGAATTCCCAATAAATTTTTTTTTTCAATGTGTCTTCCTGGGACTTCCTCGGCAGCCCAGTGTTTAAGACTCTGTGGTTCCAGTGCAGGGATACATGGATTTGGGGATACAGGTTTAATCCCTGGTCAAGGAACTGAGATCCAATATGCCAGATCAGAGATCCAGGCTCCCAGATGCCTTGCAGCCAAAAAACAAAACATAAAATAGAAGCGATATCGTAACAAATTCAATAAAGACTTTTAATATTGTCCATATCAAAAAAAAAGTTCTTAAAAAAATGCATTTTACCCTTGACCTAACAACCCTACTGCTGAGAAAGCATGCCATAGAAATCAAACCTCCAGGAGGTAAGGGCTTATATGCTGGGTGCTCACTGCAAGATGTGAGAGCTGGACCATAAAGAAGGCTGAACACCAAAGAACTGATGCTTTCGAACTGTGGTGCTGGAGAAGACTCTTGAGAGTCCCTTGGACAGCAAGGAGAAACCAGTCAATCCTAAAGGAAATCAACCCTGAATATTCATTGGAAGGACTGATGCAGAAGCTGAAGCTCCAATACTCTGGCCACCTGATGCAAAGAGCTGACTTGTTGGAAAAGACCCTGATGTTGGGAAAGATTGAGGGCAGGAGGAGAAGGGGGTGACAGAGGATGAAATGGTTGGATGGCATCACCTACTCAATGGACATGAGTTTGAGCAATTCCAGGAGACAGCAAAGGACAGGGAAGCCTGGCGTGCTGCAGTCCGTGGGGTCGCAAAGAATCAGACATGACTGATTGACTAACAGAAAACAACACAGTAGTTAGAAGCTGAGAATCAAAGATGAAACTTATTCTGGGGGTGAATAAATGATAGCCTCCTCACTCTGTGAAATCTTTTGAAAAAATTTTTGTTTATTATTTATTTTTATTTATCTTCATTGTTGCCTGCGGGCTTTCTCTAATTGCAGCAAGCAAGGGCTATTCTTTCTTGTGTTGCGGTGCATCGGTTTCTCATTGTAGTGGCTTCTCTCGTTGCGGAGCATGGGCCAGCTAATTGTGGCTCCCAGGCTCCAGAACACAGGTTTCAGTAGACGTGGTTCAGGGCCTTAGTTGCTCCATGGCATGCTCCGTGGCATCTTCCCAGGCCAGGAACTGAACCTGTGTCCCCTGCATTGGCAGGCGGATTCTTAACCACTGGACAACTAGGGAGGGCCACTCTGTGAATTCTTATACAATCATTCCAAAGAACCCATTCTGGCAGACTTGGTCCAGGGGTCCACCAGTTGTTTAAAAACCATGATCTTCAGACCACACTGCAAAACAGCCAAATCAGAGTCCCTGGGGGCCAGGGCATCAGTATTTTGTAAAAGCTTCTCCAAGTGATAGCCAGAGTGAAAACCACTGACTTGGGAGGGATTTCTTGTGGCATAAAGCAAGAAAAGGAAGCTGCAGAGATGTGAGCAACATCTCTGTGAGGAAACAACAGTCCCCTGTGGATTGGTTTATCAAGTATGTGCCAGGCTCTCTTCTAAGCATTGACTCCTCATAAACTCTACGATGTGAGACTGTCACCATCCCCATTTTACAGATGGGAAAACTGAGTCTCGGAATGGTTCAAGCACTTGCCCAAAGTTATGGGCTATTAAGTGATGGAGTTGGGATTTGAACCCAGGTCATCTGGCTCCTAAAACTTCGCTGGGCTCTTAATTGCTAAACTTTCTATACGTATGTGTGTATGTGTGCATAGTTGCTCAGTGGTATCCGACTCTTTGTGACCCTGCAGATTGTGGCCCGCCAGGCTCCTTTGTCCCTGGAATTTTCCAGGCAAGGGTACTGGGATGGGTTGCCATTTCCCACTCCAGGGGATTTTCCCAACCCAAGGATCGAACCCGAATCTCCTGCATCTCTAGGATTGGCAGATGGATTCTTTACTGCTGAGCCACCTGGGAAGACTTATATACAAATATATATTCATACTTTCATGTATTAATATTCCTAAATAACTCTAATCTTCCTATATATATATAATACTCCTATATATGTTTCTATATGTAGTACTTATATGTAATACATGTATTTTTACATATAGTAGTAAATATATATAGTATTTGTGCATTAATAAAAGTTTTCTATATATCATATTACCATGTATATTCTTTTTTTTTTCCCCATGTATATTCTTTAGCTGTAACTACCTATATAAGGTGATGGTACATAAAATATTCTTAAATATAATATTTATACTTGCTTATATATATACTATTCCCACATATCATTCATAAATATATTTATATTAATATATCCCTTCATATGTTTCTCTATATAAAATTCCTATATAAATATTTCCATATGTAGAACATTTCTAAATATATTCACATATACATAATATTCTTACACACAATAATCCTATATACAGTATGTTTTTGTATTTCTATATACTATACTTCTACTTAAGTAATATTTATATATATTATACATATAATCCCTCCCAAGTCACCCCATCCTGGGTCTGCTTCTCTCTTTGGACTGAAGAGCTTCTAGGCCTTCCCCTCTTTCTTTCTCATCTTTTTACACGGTGTTCTAAAAATTTAACTTCTCTGGTGGCACAGACAGTAAAGAATCTGCCTGCAGTGTAGGAGACCTGGGTTTGACCCCTGGGCAGGAAAGATCCCCTGGAGGAGGGCATGGCAACCCACTCCAGTATTCTTGCCTGGAGAATCCCATGGACAGAGGAGCCTGGAGGACTAAAGTCCATGGTGTCACAAGAGTTGGACACGACTGAGTGACTAAACCAACCACCACCACCAATCCAACTCAATTCTGACTACCTGAAGGTTTTCTAAAGAGGTACTAGGTAGACGGGTCCTTTATTTACTTGGAGATAAGCTCTAATCCCACAGGTTAAGGGCTCAGTCCCACTAGACCGTACCCAGTCACAAGTCCAGGTGGTCATTAGTGCTTCTGACCAAACAGCTATAAATCAACTCCTTCCTCTGTTGGATCATTTGTTAGCATGACTCTTGAAGCTCAGGGAAACGTTTACTCGCATGCGCCAGTTTGGTGGTTCAGATGGTAAAGAACCTGCCTGCAATGCAGGAGACCTGGGTTCCATCCCTGAGTCAGGAAGATCCCCCGGAGAAGAGAATGGCAACCCATTCCAGTATTCTCGCCTGGGAAATCTCATGGACAGAGGAGCCTGGCGGACTAGAGTCCATGGAGTTGCAAAGAGTCGGACACGACTGAGCGACTAACTCTTTCACTTTTCACCAGTTTATTACAAAGAATATTAAAAAGGATACAGAAGGACAGCCAGGCGAAGAGATGAACAGGGCGAGGTCCTGAACAGTTTCAAGCACAGGTGCTTGTGGCCCCACATAACTGGAATATGCCATTTCTAAGCACGTGGGTGTGTTTACCAACCTGGAAGCTCATCAGATCTTGTTGTTCAAGAGTTTTTAGGGGGTTTCCCTGCTGGCTCAGTGGTAAAGAATCCACCTGCCAATGTATGAGACACGGGTTCGACCCCTGATCTGAGAAGGATCCCACGTTTCAAGAAGCAACTAAGCCCGTGCACCACAACTATTGAGCCTGTGCTCCAGAAGCCGGGAGCCCCAACTACTGACGCCTGCGTGCCCTAGAGTCTGTGCGCCACAACAAGAGAAACCACCACAGTGAGAAGCATGCTCACCTCAGCTAGAGGGTAGCCCCTGTTCTCCACAGCTAGAGAAAACCCCACGCAGCAATGAAGACCCAGCACAGCCAAAATAAAGATAAATAAATAAACTGTTGTTGTTGTTTAGTCCCTAAGTCGTGTTCAGCTCTTTGTGATTCCATGGACTGTAGCCCGCCAGCCTCCTCTGTCCATGGGATTTCCCAAGTAAGAATACTGGAGTGGGTTGCCATTCCCTTCTCCAGGGGATCTTCCAGACCCAGGGATGGAACCTGGATCTCCCGCTTTGCAGACAGATTCTTTACCATCTGAGCCACCAGGAAAGCCCTAAACAAATAATTTTAAAATGAGTTTTTATGGAAACGAGGACTGATTTGCAATGAAGAAAATAGAACATTTCAGAGGAGCTTTATGGGAGGATATCAACACATCCCTGAAGTTAATAAACTGCTACAGTTAGTAAATGTTTGTGACAGAAAAGTCACATATTCAAGGTTATACATCTGTCCCTGTTCAACAAAATTTTGTTTTCACAAGCGAAAATCCTTGCTGAGACTTTCAGAATCTAAAAGCGAGATGCCATTCATCACATGGTTCTTGGAGGAAGAACAGTGTGAAATAAAAGGAACGGCAACTATTTTTTTCTGCTCTCTAGAGAGAAATCCTACCCACCAACCTTGGAAGTGAAATTAACCATTGAAATTCACCTTCAAGTACAGTCTCTGGTCATGATGCAAACAAAATCTTTCAGAAGGTACATCCACAGAGGCACAGAGATAGAACGATTAAAACCGAACCAATAACTGAAATCACAGAGAACTTCTTTACTGTTTTAGGCTCCATACAATGCCCCACTAATATTACTACTACTCACTTCTCCTAGACAGTGAAACTGAAGACGTACATGCTACAACTAAGACCCTGCACAGCCAAATAAATAAATAAATATTTTTAAAAAATTTAAAGGAAAGCAAACAAAGACCTTAAAGTATGGAGATGCAGACACAGAGAACAGAATTGTGGACACAAGTTGAGGGAAGGAGAGGGCAGGACGGATGGATGGAGAGGGTAGCATGGACACATACGCACTGCCATATGTAAAACAGATGGCCAGTGGGACCGTGCTGTGTGACTCAGGGCACCCACACGGGGCTCTGAGACAACCCAGGCAGCTGGAATAAGGTGGGAGGGAGGTTCAAGAGGGAGGGGACATTTGTATGTATACCTAGGCTGGTTCATGGTGATACATGGCAGAAACCACCACAGTATTGTAAAGCAATCATTCTTCAATTAAAAATACATACATTTAAAAACAAAAACTGTAAATGATGGTATTTGTGATTAAAAAGAAAAAAAAAGAAAAGAACTGATAGAAAATTCACTTAAATTAAAATGGAGGGGACTTCCCTGGTGGTCCAGTGGTTCAAACTTCAGACTTCCACTGCAGGGGACATGGGTTCAATCCCTGGTCAAAGAATTAAGATCCTACATGCCACAGGGTGTGGCCAAAGAGTTTAAAAATAGAAATAAATAAATAAATAAAATGGAAAGTAGTCTAGGGGGAATAATTTTTATAAAACTTTCATCTCCAATCCACTTTCCCTCCAACTTTCAAGACGTGGGCAAGTGGAGCTGAAAGTTCCAAGACCCTAATCAGTTGATTTTTCTGGTGAGCAGCTACATCCGTAGACTATGAAGTGACTCATGATGTTACCACATTAGCATAAACTCAGGGATGATCAAAGGGGCTCCTTATGGATAATAAAAGACACTTCTATTGCTCAGGAAATTCCAAGGGATTTAGGGTCTCTGTGCCAGAATCAGGGACAAAGATCAAATACATGTCTTATTATAGCATAATATCCTCCCTTCAAGTCAAGGAGCTCAATTGCCCTCTCTTTGAGTGAGAGTTGAATTTAGTAACTCAACTTGCCATGAATAGAATATAGCAGAACCAAAGGCATGTCACTTCCTGGATTGGATTATAAAAAGATTTCGGTTTCCATATTGGGTTCTCTCTCATCACTTGCCCTGGAGGAATCCAGCTGCCGTGTGTTAAGAGATAAACTGAGGCATATAAATTTTTTTAACAGTTTAATCGAGCAAAAATTAATTCCAAGCAGGCAGTACCAAATTGGAAGCAGTTGATGAAAGTGAAAGAAGAGAGTGAAAAAGTTGGCTTAAAGCTCAACATTCAGAAAACTAACATCATGGCATCCGGTCCCATCACTTCTTGGGAAATAGATGGGGAAACAGTGGAAACAGTGTCAGACTTTATTTTTTGGGCTTCAAAATCACTGCAGATGGTGATTGCAGCCATGAAATTAAAAGACACTTACTCCTTGGAAGGAAAGTTATGACCAACCTAGATAGCATATTCAAAAGCAGAGACATTACTTTGCCAACAAAGGTCTGTCTAGTCAAGGCTATGGTTTTTCCAGTGGTCCTGTATGGATGTGAGAGTTGGACTGTGAAGAAAGCTGAGCGCCGAAGAATTGATGCTTTTGAACTGTGGTGTTGGAGAAGACTCTTGAGAGTCCCTTGGACTGCATGGAGATCCAACCAGTCCAATCTAAAGGAGATCAGTCCTGGGTGTTCTTTGGAAGGAATGATGCTAAAGCTGAAACTCCAGTACTTTGGCCACCTCATGTGAAGAGTTGACTCATTGGAAAAGACTCTGATGCTGGGAGGGATTGAAGGCAGGAGGAGAAGGGGACGATAGAGAATGAGATGGCTGGATGGCATCACTGACTCGATGGACGTGAGTCTGAGTGCACTCTGGGAGTTGGTGATGGACAGGGAGGCCTGGCGTGCTGGGATTCATGGGGTCGCAAAGAGTCGGACACGACTGAGCGACTGAACTGAACTGAACTGAGGAGCACTACGCTGTCAGGAGCTTGGGAAAGATTTCTGAGGAGAAGATCCGGAAACAAAGCAAGAAAATTATTTGATTGGCTTTAGCTTAAGCATTTGCTTTATTTGGGAAAGATTCATTGGTTGTGATTGGTTGTCCTTGTATTTTGATTCTTACTTCCGGCAAAAGATATTGCCTGCCATTTGAATAAATAATGAATGTTGCCTACCATCAAGCCATCAACCACTGTCGCCACCCCCATGAGCCCTGAGGGGAATTCAGGATGGAGAAAAACAAAATATTGGCCCTAGATAGTTAAGATTCACATCTAAGGAATAATTTCAATGATCCCAAACTCTTGCATCTTCCCATAGTTAGAAAAGCAATAAAATCATTAACTTGACATGTCTGGTTTTTGTCACTAGCAGTAATCTTTTGGGTACATGTTAGGTTTCCTTTTTCTAGCCAAAATTCTTATATATTCTGGCTCCTCCCTTACCTCTTCAGAGCAGTTCATCAGAGCTGTCTGAGAGGCTGTCTCTTGGGCTTCGTCTTCATTCAGTAAGGCCCCCCAATAAAACCTAAGTCACACTTTTTATGTTGTGTGTTTTTCTTCAGTTGACGTTACCTTGAGGCATTTATGGGCTTATGTTTGGGTTCACATACGTAGGCTGCTAAGGTATTTGAGCCACCCTAGAAGGCAATGGCACCCCACTCCAGTACTCTTGCCTGGAGAATCCCATGGATGGAGGAGCCTGGTAGGCTGTGGTCCATGGGGTCCCGAAGAGTCGGACACGACTGAGTGACTTCGCTTTCACTTTTCACTTTCACGCATTGGAGAAGGAAATGGCAACCCACTCCAGTGTTCTTGCCTGGAGAATCCCAGGGATGGCGGAGCCTGGTGGGCTACTGTCTATGGGGTCGCACAGAGTCGGACATGACTGAAGCGACTTAGCAGCAGCAGCAGCAGGAGTCTAAAGTCTTCCTTGTTAATTAATTTAACACAAGTCATAAGGACTCTCAGGAGAAGCCCACAGGTCCAGCCAACAGCCAGTGAGGTCTCCTGCCAGTCTCCAGCCCCACTTGAGTCTCTGAGGGACTAAGATCTAGCAAACAGCGTGCCCACAAGCTCTTAAGGAACCCGAAGTCACAGACGGCTTACCCTTCCCTGTGCCTCTGTTGCAGCTATAAACTGGCCCTGCTCATAGTGTGATGGTGAGGCATGAATGAATTAGCTCATGCAAAGTACTTAGAACCAAGCTTAGAAAGTAGTAGGTGCTTTTTAAAGTTTTTGCTATTATTGTTTTCATAATGTTGCAGCCACAAAGAAATACAGTCATTTCCCCCAGATTATGCCATGTGCCTTTTTTTTCTTCCCAGCTGTGCTGAATCTTAGTTGAAGCACTCGGGATCTTTGTTTTGGTAGGCAGGTTCTAGTTCCCTGACTAGGGATCAAACTCGGACCCCTTGCATTGGAAGCACAGTGTTTTAACCACTGGACCACTAGGGTAGTCCCATATGCCATGTGCCTTTTTCTTCCTGGCCGTTGCACATTTGCATCCCACTCCTGAAACTCCTTCCTTACACTGCTTCCTTTTGGTTGGTCTTTTTTTTTTTTTTTTTTTTTAAATCCTTGCTCAGTTCAGTTCACTCAGTTGTGTCAGACTCTTTGCAAGCCCATGAACTGCAGCACACCAGACCTCCCTGTCCATCACCAACTCCCGGAGTTCACCCAAACCCCTGTCCATTGAGTCGGTGATGCCATTCAGCCATCTCATCCTCTGTCGTTCCTTTCTCCTCCTGCCCCCAATCCCTCCCAACATCAGAGTCTTTTCCAATGAGTCAACTCTTCGCATGAGGTGACCAAAGTATTGGAGTTTCAGCTTTAGCATCAGTCCTTCCAATGAACACCCAGGACTGATCTCCTTTAGATTGGACTGGTTGGATCTCCGTGCAGTCCAAGGGACTCTCAAGAGTCTTCTCCAACACCACAGTTCAAAAGCATCAATTCTTCAGCACTCAGCTTTCTTCACAGTCCAACTCTCACATCCATACATGACCACTGGAAAAACCATAGCCTTGACTAGACAGACCTTTGTTGGCAAAGTAATGTCTCTGCTTTTGAATATGCTATCTAGGTTGGTCATAACTTTCTTTCCAAGGAGTAAGCGTCTTTTAATTTCATGGCTGCAATCACCATCTGCAGTGATTTTGGAGCCCAAAAAAATAAAGTCTGACACTGTTTCCACTGTTTCCCCATCTATTTCCCAAGAAGTGATGGGACCGGATGCTATGATATTAGTTTTCTGAATGTTGAGCTTTAAGCCAACTTTTTCACTGTCCTCTTTCACTTGCATCAAGAGGCTCTTTAGTTCCTCTTCACTTTCTGCCATAAGGGTGGTGTCATCTGCATATCTGAGGTTATTGATATTTCTCCAGGCAATCTTGATTCCAGCTTGTGCTTCTTCCAGTCCAGCGTTTCTCATGATGTCCTCTGCATAGAAGTTAAATAAGCAGGGTGACAATATACAGCCTTGACGTACTCCTTTTCTTATTTGGAACCAGTCTGTTGTTCCATGCCCAGTTCTAATTGTTGCTTCCTGACCTGCATACAGGTTTCTCAAGAGGCAGGTCAGGTGGTCTGGTATTCCCATCTCTTTCAGAATTTTCCACAGTTTATTGTGATCCACACAGTCAAAGGCTTTGGCATAGTCCATAAAGCAGAAATAGATGTTTTTCTGGAACTCTCTTGCTTTTTTGATGATCCACCGGATATTGGCAATTTGATCTCTGGTTCCTCTGCCTTTTCTAAAACCAGCTTGAACATCTGGAAGTTCATGGTTCACGTATTGCTAAAGCCTGGCTTGGAGAATTGTGAGCATTACTTTACTAGTGTCTGTAATCCTTGCTGCTGCTAAGTCACTTCGGTCGTGTCCGACTCTGAGCGACCCCATGGACTGCAGGCCACCAGACTCCCCCGTCCCTGGGATTCTCCAGGCAAGAACACTGGAGTGGGTTGCCATTTCCTCCTCCAATGCATGAAAGTGAAAAGTGAAAGTGAAGTCGCTCAGTCGTGTCCGACTCTTAGCAACCCCATGGACTGCAGCCTACCAGGCTCTTCTTTCCATGGGATTTTCCAGGCAAGAGTACTGGAGTGGGGTGCCACTGTAATCCTTGCTAGTACGGCTCAAATGTCCCCCATCCTCCAGGAAGCCCTCTTTGATTTTTCCTTCCACCTTAGATGCAATACCCACTCTGGGATACCTCAGTGGATCCTGAGCTCCCCTCTCCCAGTCCTGCCCAGTCTGGGAAGGGTTTGTTTCCACCACTGGATCGTCAGTCGAATGAAGGCAGGACTGGGAATACCTTGGTCACTGCTGGGTCCCCATCATTGCCTAGCACAGGGTGGACATGCAGGAAGCACTCAGTGAAAAGATAAGTAAATCTCCAAAGTCAACCAGGGTGTGTTTGTATGTATGTGATGTAGTGATTACAAAAGCTGCTTTCAGTATTACAGGCTAGCATGCTTTTTTTGTGGGCCCAGCTGCACAGAATGTGGGATCTTAGTTTCCCTCAGTTCAGTTCAGTTCAGTCCCTCAGTCGTGTCTGACTCTTTGCGACCCCATGAATCGCAGCACGCCAGGCCTTCCTGTCCATCACCAACTCCCGGAGTTCACTCATACTCACGTCCATCGAGTCAGTGATGCCATCCAGCCATCTCATTCTCTGTCGTCCCCTTGTCCTCCTGCCCCCAATCCCTCCCAACATCAGAGTCTTTTCCAAGGAGTCAACTCTTCGCATGAGGTGGCCAAAGTACTGGAGTTTCAGCTTCAGCATCATTCCCTCCAAAGAAATCCCAGGGCTGATCTCCTTCAGAATGGACTGGTTGGATCTCCATGCAGTCCAAGGGACTCTCAAGAGTCTTCTCCAACACCACAGTTCAAAATCATCAATCCTTCGGTGCTCAGCTTTCTTCACAGTCCAACTCTCACATCCATACATGACCACTAGAAAAACCATAGCCTTGACTAGACAGACCTTTTTTAGCAAAGTAATGTCTCTGTTTTTCAATATGCTATCTAGCTTGGTCATAACTTTCCTTCCAAGGAGTAAGCGTCATTTAATTTCATGACTGCAGTCACCATCTGCAGTGATTTTGGAACCCAAAAAAATAAAATCTGACACTGTTTCCCCATCCATTTCCCATGAAGTGATGGGACCAGATGCCCTACAAGGAATAAATCCACACCCTCTACAGTGGAAGTGCAGAGTCTTAACTATTGGACGACCAGTGAAGTCCCATAGCATGCTATTTTTAATCACCAAAGTAGTGGTATTTTGGGCTTCAGAATTTCTTGGTAATCAGACATTTGCAACCCAGAGAGTTGCAGACTATTTCATAATTTCAGAGGAACCGAGTTCACTCTGTAAGAAAGCTTTCTGACCACATGCCTTGCTGTAAAAAGTCTTACAAGTATCTTACTAATAAAGGTCGCTTGCCCTGGCTCATCAGAGGGGCCAAGCATTGCATTCTCTCTCTTTTTTAAATTAAACTTTTTCTTTTGAGATAATTGTAAATTCCCGTGAAGTTTGAAGCAATAATACAAAGAGATCCTTGTGTGCCTTTTACCCGTTTTCCCCCATTTTATAAACCTACATACTAGTTGATTCTCCTTACTGAAGCCGGGTGCTCAGTCACGTCTGATGCTTCATGACCCTTTAGACACGACTATAGCCTACCAGGCTCTGCTGTCCATGGGATTTTTCAGGCAAGAATACTGGAGTGGGTTGGCATTTCCTCCTCCAGAGGATATCCCCCACCCAGGGATGGAACCCACATCTTCTGTGTCTCCTGTATTGCAAGCGCACTCTTTACCCAAAGAGCCATCAGAGAAGGCCCTTACTGAAGGCAGTTATGTTCTGTAATGTGACCACAAACACTGAATTCACGAATACTGAACCACCGATCCTAGGGGAACACGGGGTTAGAGTCCCCAGAAGTTTCTGGTGACGACACTCTGAACCCGTCAATACGTAACTTGGTTTTATGCGTCTTCCTGTTTAAAGATACTTTCTGTAATGTACACTGTTGATTCGCTCACACCGAGCTCAGACCAACAGCACTACAGTGGCGCCTAAAGGAAGCTTATAGAACAAATACATTCTAAAACTCTTTTGCATTTTCTCCGCAAGGCACATCACAGCTTTCTGGCTTATAGGGGAACACTGTGCAACAAACACTTCAGCCCTAGGGTTTGGGAGCCATTTTAAACAGCAACATCACCAACAAAAAGCAGAAAAATGTGAAAAACGTGGCACCAAACAGACCGTGAAAGGGACCCTTGTTTACAGTCTGAGAGCTGAACCGAGCGGGCAGAGTGAGGCTCGCCTCGTTCGACCTCGCCTGGGAATGCGCGTGTCGGGCGACTCAATTTCTTGGGCCGCTCTGCGCATGCCTGGAAGCGACCTCGAAATCCTACTGATTTTAGGGTTTTTCTGTATTTGCTTTCACAAATAGGAAATCCGCAGACAATGAGGACTGGCTGTTCAGTAAGACATCCCGGATGTTGACACTGATGAGGTCGACGTTTCCCGCCCCAGCTCACGCCTGGTGCTCTCTTATAGCTACGCCCACTTTCTCTACTCTCACGCCCCTCTCCCCACCCACCCATCCCCCTTAACCCCTGGGGAACACTGATCTGTTGTCCATTTCTTGGAGAAGGCAACGGCACCCCACTCCAGCGCTCTTGCCTGGAAAATCCCATCGACGGAGGAGCCTGGTAGGCTGCAGTCCATGGGGTCGCGAAGAGTCAGACAGGACTGAGCGACTTCACTTTTACTTTTCACTTTCATGCATTGGAGAAGGAAATGGCAACCCACTCCAGTGTTCTTGCCTGGAGAATCCCAGGGACGGCAGAGCTTGGTGGGCTGCCATCTATGGGGTCGCACAGAGTCGGACAAGACTGAAGTGACTTAGCAGCAGCAGTGACGTCAAGAATGTTATATACGTGGAATCACGTAGCCTATATCATTGGGGGATCCTTTTTTCAAGTGTACGGTTGAATGATTCTTATACTCACAGAGTTACACAATCATCACCACAATCCATTTTAGAACATTTCTTTACCCGCCAAAGAAACCTCACACTCCTTGGCCATCAGGTCCCTTTCCCTCCATCCTTCTCAGCCCTTAGTAATCACCAATCAATCTAATTCCTGTCTCTATGGATTCGCCTACAGTGGAGTCATGGGGTATTCCCTGGGGTCCAGTGGTTAGAAGCCTGCACTTCGACTGCAGGGCAGAGGCTGAGGGTTCAATCCCTAATTGGGGGAAATAAGATCCCACAAGACACAAGACACAGCCACCAGAAAAAAGAAAACAGAAAGAAAGGAATCATAGGCTATGTGCTATATGGTCTTTGTGTATGGCTTCTTTTTAAAAAAAGTTATTTATTTTTAATTTTTTGGCTGTGCTGGGTCTTTGCTGCTACAAAGGCTTTTCTCTAGTTGCCGAGAGCAGGGACCACTCTCCAGTTGTGGCACTCGGGCTCTAGGGCGAGTGGGCTTCTGTGGTTGTGGGCATCTGGGCTCAGTAGCTTCAGCTCCTGGACTCTAGAGCACAGGCTCAATAGTTGTGGCGCATGGGCTTAGCTGCTCGGTGGCATGTGGGATCTTCCCAGACCAAGGGTCGAACCCGTGTCTCCTCCATTTCCAGGCAGATCCTTTACCACTGAGCCACCAGGGAAACCCACGACGTCTTTCACTTAGAGTTACTTTTTCAATGTGGTAGAACAGATCAGAACTTCATCCTTTTTTCAAGGCTGAATACTACTGCATTGTATGGATCCACAACATTTTGTTTATCCATTCATCAGTTGATGGATCGGTCTTGACTCTTTGGTGTGAAAGCAAAGAAGTTGGAGCTCAAGTACCTTTTTTTTTTTTTTTTTCTTCAAACTAAAATATCTGTGTTACTAATAGCATTTTGGTGTTTTTCAAAACATGTACCAAAATACTGGTTTAGTCACAGGAAATTGTGCTGTGGTGTTTGTTTTGGATGATTGCTGGGAGTTTTATAGCTCAAGCATTTGAAGCTTCAAAGACAAATATTTGATCCAAGTGCTGGTTCTAAGTGTTGGTGCATATTTACTCGTTTAACCCCTGCAACAGCCCTGCATAGTAGGGATGTTATTATTGTGCCCCCACTTGACGGTTGAGAAAACTGAGGTGTGGTCCCCAGGGCTGCTGCAGCCAGGGAGTGGGGAAGCTGGCTTTGAACCTGGACCATCTGGCTTCAGTGGCCTCAGCGTTGGTCACAACTCTCCTCAGTTCCACAAAGTCAGTCAGCAGCGAGGAGCTCGTGGTGTCACATCTGGAGGCTGATCGGTCTGTCATTTCAGGATTCTTGTGCTGGAAGATTTGGGAATTCTAAGGTGGCCTGGACTCAAGGAATGTGCCATAGATGATATAGCTTCTGGGATTTGCTTCAAAAAAAAACACAAGGGTGGGTACTGGATGGCATAGAGAGGGCCCAGGGTGAGCCAAGTACTTGATGATGAAAAGCAAACACTCAAAACAATAGGTGGTGACATGAGGACACTTGATCTTTTTTTTTTTCCTTTATTTTTTGAGCTGTGTGATTCTTTTTAAAATTTTACTTATGCATTTCATTTTATTTTTGGCTGCACTGGACTTCTGTTGCCGCGAGGGCTTTCTCTGGTTGTGGTGTGAGGGCTTTTCATTGTGGTGGCTTCTCTTGATGTGAAGTACAGGCTCTGGAGCATGCGGGCTTCAGTAGTTGGGGAGTGTGATCTTAGTTGCCCCTCAGCGTGTGGAATCTTCCCAGGCCAGGGATCAAACCCGTGTCCCCTGCACTGGCAGGCAGATTCTTAACCACTGGCCCACTAGGGAAGTCCTGCTGTGTGATTCTGTTTTATTTTATTTTGTAATATTATGGGCACACCATGCAGCACATGGGATCTTCGTTCCCCTACCAGGGATTGAACCCATGCCCCCAGCATGGGAAGCGCAAAGTCTAAACCACTGAACCATTGGGGAAGTCCCGAGGGTGCTTGATCTTTTGATAAAGGCTTTGGCACGGAGACTCTCCAGCCTATAAAGGTGAGAGGATGGCCCTGGCTGCAGACAGAACTCCTTCCATCTCGGAACTTCTTGGCTGTGTGGCTCCAGCTAAGTGATTTCATGTCTCTGAACCTGGGGCCAAGGAGACAATCCTGACTTTCTTTGAGAGCCTGAACGTCCAGGGCTGACCTGCCACAATAACTCAACAAGTGGGCAGTTCATGGATGGATGACTTCACCTTCAGTCTTCTCATCAGCAAAATGACATAGTCAGAGTACCCACCTTTTACAACAGTCTGTTTATTCATTTACTTACTATTTATTGAGCAGCTATTAAGCATAATTACTGAATATCTAGGCTTGGAGTAGAGCAGTGAACACGATACCTATCCTGGGGCTTCCCTGGTGGTCCAGTGGCCAAGACTCCATGCTCTCAATGCAGGGGAACCAGGTTCAATCTCTGGTCAAGGAACTAGATCCCATATGCCCCAACTGAAAACATTCTGTCTGCTGCAACTAAGACCTGAGAAAAACTATCCTTGCCTTATGGAACTGACACTCTAGTGATGACCTGTCTATCTATCTATCTGTTATGTTAAGTGGTATTAATAATAAATGTACTAGGAAGAAATCAAGAAATAAAATAGGTTCTGAGATAAATAGTGATACCATGGAGGAAGAGAAAGATAGCTATTTTCTTTGGTGAGGTCAGGAAGGCCCAACTGAGGAGATGATGTCTGAGCAGAGACCTGAAGGAGGTGAGGAAATGAGCCACACGGAAGTCTGGGGAAGAGGGGGTCCCAGGCAGAGAAACAGCAAGTGCAAAGGCCCTGAGGCAGACCTGGGCCTGGGAAGGTCAGAGCAGAGCAACGAGGTCAGTGTCTGGGATAGAGAGAGCAAGGGGAAGAAGGAGGGAAATGAGCTTAGAAATGGGATGGGGGCCTCGTGGGTCCAGCTGAGTGAGGCGGAAGCCACAGGAGGAATTTGAAGAGGGAAGTGACAACATTCACTTCCTGTAAAAGGATTCAGCTAGCAGGCAAGGCGAGACCTTTCTGTTGGAGGCAAAGGCGGAAACAATGAGGAAGTGAATGCAACCGTCCAGGTGGGAGATGCTGGCAGCTGGGCCAGTGTGCAGTTTGCCAGTCAGACTTTGGATACACATTGAAGGTCAACCCAACGGGACTTCCTGCTGGCTCAGATGTGGGCCGTGAGAAGCAGAGAAGGGGCATGAATCCCTTCATAGTCCCTCCAGCTGGAGCAGCTGGAAAGATGGAGTTTCTATGTTGTGGAAGGAAATAGGGTACTCAAAGCACCTAGCACACAGCCGCACCTGGGAACGTGCCTGACCTGTACTAAGTCAGTTTAAGAGGATGTTGTCAGCCAAGTATTGGATTGCATCACAGGGAAGGCAAGGCAAGGCTGACCCAACCTTGACAAGACTCCTCAGGCAAGTGTCAGGCACGGAGCCAATTTTCCACCCTAACCCTCTCCCTCTGGGCTGGGCCAGCCTCTCCCTTCTCTGGGCTAGAGAGAAATAAGCTCTCCCATCTCCACCTTGAATTCACTCTCAGCCAGGTTACTGAGACTCCTTCTTCTTTCTGCCAGGCCTGTCTTCACTCAGGTCACTGATAGCTACTACTAATGGCCCACACTGCAGCTGTTTCGTGTGTCTGCGTGTGTGTGTGTGTGCGCGTGCGTGTGCGTGTGTGTGCGTGCGTGTGTGTGCGTGTGCACGCGTGTATGTGTGTGTGTGTGTGTAGCTAGAAACAGAGATCCAGTCTCCCACCCCATGCACATGACCTGTCCCCTTCCCCCTCTTTCAGGACTTCTGAAACTGTTTTCTCCTCCCTCTTTTGCACATTTTCCCCTTTCGATTTCTTATTTTTTGACCACTCTCCGTAGCAAGTGGGATCTTAGTTCCCTAAGTTCCCTGACCTGGGATCAAACCCACATCCCCTGCACTGGAAGCACTGGACCCCTTCAAGGAAATCTCTCTTTGTCTTTTTCTCTTTTCTTTTATAGTAATCTACTGCTTAAAAGACTGATTGATTGATTTTTGGCTGTGGTGGGTCTTCGCCGCTGTGCATGGCGTTTCTCTAGTTGCAGGGAGTCGGGGCTGCTCTTTACTTGCAGTGCATAGGCTTCTCATTGGTGTGGCTTCTCTTGCTGCAGAGCCCGGGTTCTAGGCGCTCGGGCTTCAGTCACTGCAGCGTATGGGCTCGGTTGCCTCCCTCTAGAGCTCCGGCTCAGTAGCTGTGACGCACGGGCATGTGGGATCTTCCCAGATCGGGGATTGAACCAGCGTTCCCTTCACTGCCAGGCAGAGCCGTAACCTCTGGAGCACCAGGGAAGTCCTTATTTGTGTTTTTCTTGCTGATTTGTAGGAGTTCTTTACACACTGTGGATATGACACCCTTCGTCAGTTATATGTGTCACAAACATCTTCTCACAACTTGCAGCTCGTCTTTCCATTTTGTTGATGGGATCTTTTGATGCCCAGAGATTTTACTTTTAATGTAAAACCAACGGTTAGTACTTTTGGTATCCTAAGAAATCTTTCTCTACCTCACTCACTGCCATAAAAAGGAGTAACAAAGGTTTTTTATATACTCCTTGGGAATCGTCTCCAAGGTGAAGAAACTGTGTGATCAACATGCCATTGTTTGCATTAAGAGAGAGGGAGAGGGTGTGTGTGTGTGTGTGTGTATGTGTGTGTTTATATTGCTTCTCCAGGCATAAGGTATATCAGCAAGATAACAAGTAATTAGTTATATCAGTTGACTCCAAGGAAGGGAACAAGGTAGTTGGGGGAATCAAGATTGAGTAGGCATAAATTTTGAAATATAGGAAAGCATTCTTTAAAACCTGAACCAATTACAATTTTTTGGACCACATGGTATGTGGAATATTAGTTCCCTGACCGGGGTTGGAACCCGTGCCCTCTCCAGGCGAAGCACAGAGCCCTCACCGCTGGATTGTCTGGGAAGTCCCATAATTACGACTAGTCTAAATGCAGCAATCCTTCTTAACCTCAAGGTCATAAAACTATTCTCCCATGTTTTCCTCTAAGCATTTTGTCTTGCAACCTACTGGGGATGACTTTTGTGTATGATGCCAGGTAGAGATTGGATCTCCCGTCCCATATGGATAAGCCACACTCTGCCCCCCATGACCTGCAAGGCAACCTCTTTTCTGTATCACATCTCTCCAGATGCGTGGGTCTGTTTCTTGGCTCTCTGTATGTTTTGGTTAATCTGCTCATCTAATCCTATGTAAATACCATGATCCCTTAGTTGCTAAGGTTGAATAATACTTATCTGGATGACTGCTGAGGCCAGCCCTCTTGTATTCCTTCCTCTTCAAGATCATTTTGCCTTTTCTTGTCTCTATGTTTCCCAACATGAATTTGTTACCTAGGGCTGCTTGAGGGAACGCCCACAAACTGGGAGCTTACACAACAGAAATGTGTTGACTCATGGTTCTGGAGGTTAGAAGTTCAAGATCAAGATGAAGCAGGATCGGATGTCTCTGGTGGTCCAGTGGTTGAGACTCCACACTTCCACTGCAGGGGGCACTTTGGCCACCTAATGCGAAGAACTGACTCATTGGAAAAGACCCTGATGCTGGGAAAGATTGAGGGCAGGAGAAGAAGGGGTCGACAGAGAATGAGATGGTTGGATGGCATCACCGACACCATGGACAGGAGTTTGAGCAAGCTCTGGGAGCTGGTGATGGACAGGGATGCCTAATGTGATCCCTGGTTGGGGAATTTCAACAAACTGTACAATGTGGCAAAAATAATAATAATAGTAATAGTAATTCCTATGAGGGCTGGAAAGGAGAATCTGTTTCAAGCCTTTCTCCTTGGCTTGTAGACGGCCATCTTTCCCTTGCGTCTCTTCACTTCGTCTTTCCTCTCAGCCTATCTCCCCTTCTTTTTTTTTCCGGCCGTACACAGGGCTTGCAGGATCTTAGTTCCCTGAACCGGGTCACAGCAGTGAAAGTGCTGAGTCCTAACCACTGGACCGCCAGGGCACTCCCCAAATCTTCCCTTCTTAAAGGACACCTGTCCTGTTGGATCAGGGCCCACCCTGATGGCCTCATCTTAACTTAATCACCGATTAATCTTAATCACCTGTAAAGACCTGACGTCCAGGACTTCCCTGGTGGTCCAGTGGTTCAGAATTCTTCTTCCACTGCAAGAGGGCATGGGTTCCATCTCTGGTTGGGTAATGAAGACCCTGCTGCCACTGTCGTGGTTGTTCAGTCACTCAGTTGTGTCCAAATCTTTGAGACCCCATGGACTGCAGCACCCTAGGCTTCCCTGTCCTTCACTATCTCCCAGAGTTTGCTCAGACTCATGTCTATTGTGTCGGTGATGCCATCCAACCATCTCATCCTCTGTTGTCCCCTTCTCCTCAGTTGGGAAAAAAACAAGAGAAAAGAAACCAAAAACCCCCAAAATCTAAAAATGAAGTTATATTCTGAAGTGTTGGTGGGGAGGACTTAGTTTTTGAAGGGGGGACACAATCCAACCCATCAGTTCAGTTCAGTTCACTTCAGTCCCTCAGTCGTATCCGACTCTTTGCGACCCCATGAATCGCAGCACGCCAGGCCTCCCTGTCCATCACCTACTCCTGGAGTTCATTCAGACTCACGCCCATCGAGTCGGTGATGTCATCCAGCCATCTCATCCTCTGTCGTCCCCTTCTCCTCCTGCCCCGAATCCCTCCCAACATCAGAGTCTTTTCCAATGAGTCAACTCTTTGCCTGAGGTGGCCAAAGTACTGGAATTTCAGCTTTAGCATCATTCCTTCCAAAGAAATATGATCTCCTTCAGAATGGACTGGTTGGATCTCCTTGTACCATAACACTACATAAACTTGATAATCAGTTTCATAAGTATGGAAAGTTTTGGTTTTTTTTTTTTGCGAGGGGTGGGGTGGCTACTGAGTGGAATTACATTCTCACTGCACCTCATAAATTGTTTCCCACTTCCTTTCTTACCTTTTGGGGGGATCCCTCACAAACATCTGTCCCCTTAAAAAGAACAGAAGCATCCTGCCTCCAGCATTCCAGTCTCATCTCATTGTGTGTCTTTGGGCAAGTGGTCTTCCCTCTGGGAACCAGAATTTCCTTATCTGCATAGAGAAGCTCTTCCTGGCAACAGCAGTGATAACACTAATAGTTACTGGGCAACCTTGTTCTAATGATTAAGTGGGAGGATGTCTAAAAATCCTGGAACCTACGGGGCTGAGGAGCAGGCCGCGCAATAACACTTCAGCAGCTTGCTTTGATGACGTTTCTCAAGTTCCTCTTTGTGTTCCAGTTAAACACTAGACTTCCTCAAAAGCCCAGGGCTGAGTCTGGCTTCTGCTTCAGTTCACTCGCACAGGGACAGCAAACACGTGGCTCTGACCAGTCTGACCACTGGATGTGTTTTCTTTCACGTAGTGCATTAAAAAAAAATTTTTTTTTAAGCAAACAGTAAAACAGAGAGGACTTCACATTCAAATTAAAAGACTCTAGGTTGTTATAAATCAATTATACTTCAGTTAAAAATTTTTTAATTAAAAAAAAAAAACACCTGTAGGGACTTCCTTGGCAGTCTGGTGGTTAAGACCCCACAGTGCCAATGCAGGGGGCACAGGTTCGATCCTTGGTCGGGGAACTAACATCCCACCCGCCAAGTGGCATGGCCTCCCACCCCCAAAAAAACAAAACAAACAAACGAAACACAAAACCCTCTAGACTGTCAATGTCCCTTGAAAAATCAGATGCAGCCACACTAGGCCCACATTTCCACATGGCAACAACCAGCCTCTTGCGTCTGGCTTCTTTCACTTGGCATTACGCTTTCAAGGTTCATCTGTGCTGTAAGCATGCATTGGCACCTCCTTTCAATGGCTGGCTAATTTATATTCCTTTGTAGGGAAATTCCGGGTCTTGTTTATCCATTCTTCAGTTGATCAACATTTAGACTTCAGGAGCAATTTTGTTGGATGATGGGGGTATAACGTGCATACAAAATTCACCCTTTTTAAAAATATATTTATTTGGCTGTTCCAGGTCTTGGGAGAAGACAATGGCAACCCACTCCAGTTCTCTTGCCAGGAGAATCCCATGGATGGAGGAGCCTGGTAGGTTGCGGTCCATGGGGTTGCTAAGAGTCGGACGTGACTGAGCGTCTTCACTTTCACTTTCACTTTTCACTTTCATGTCTATGGGGTCGAACATAGTCGGACACGACTGACGAGACTTAGCAGCAGCAGCGGAAGCCAGGTCTTGGTTGCGGCATGAGCGATCTTTAGTTGTGACACGTGTATCTAGTTCCCTGATCAGGGATGGAATCCGGGCCCCCTGCATTGGGAGTGTGCTCTTAGCCACCAGACCGCCGGTTCAGTTCAGTTCAGTCACTCAGTCGTGTCCGACTCTTTGCGACCCCATGAATCGCAGCACGCCAGGCCTCCCTGTCCATCACCTACTCCCGGAGTTCACTCACACTCACGTCCATTGAGTCAGTGATGCCATCCAGCCATCTCATCCTCTGTCATCTCCTTCTCCTTCTGCCCCCAATCCCTCCCAACATCAGAGTCTTTTCCAAAGAGTCAACTCTTCGCATGAGGTGGCCAAAGTACTGGAGTTTCAGCTTCAGCGTCATTCCCTCCAAAGAAATCCCAGGGCCGATCTCCTTCAGAATGGACTGGTTGGATCTCCTTGCAGTCCAAGGGACTCTCAAGAGTCTTCTCCAACACCACAGTTCAAAAGCATCAATTCTTCGGCGCTCAGCCTTCTTCACAGTCCAACTCTCACATCCATACGTGACCACTGGAAAAACCATAGCCTTGACTAGACAGACCTTTGTTGGCAAAGTAATGTCTCTGTTTTTCAATATGCTATCTAGGTTGGTCATAACTTTTCTTCCAAGAAGTAAGCGTCTTTTAATTTCATGGCTGCAGTCACCATCTGCAGTGATTTTGGAGCCCCCCCAAAATAAAGTCTGACACTGTTTCCACTGTTTCCCCATCTATTTCCCATGAAGTGATGGGACCAGATGCCATGATCTTCATTTTCTGAATGCTGAGCTTTAAGCCAACTTTTTCACTCTCCTCTTTCACTTTCATCAAGAGGCTTTTGAGTTCTTCTTCACTTTCTGCCATAAGGGTGGTGTCATCTGTATGTCTGAGGTTCTTGATCTTTCTCCCAGAAATCTTGATTCCAGCTTGTGCTTCTTCCAGCCCAGCGTTTCTCATGATGTACTCTGCATAGAAGTTAAATAAGCAGGGTGACAATATACAGCCTTCACGTACTCCTTTTCTTATTTGGAACCAGTCTGTTGTTCCATGTCCAGTTCTAATTGTTGCTTCCTGACCTGCACATAGGTTTCTCAAGACCGCCAGGGACGTCTCTAAAACTCATCCTTTTTAATGGACAGGTCCATGAGCTTTGATCAAGGCAGAAGGTCAGACAGTCCACGGTCACAATGGAGACATGGAAGAATTCCATCGCCCTCAGAAGTCCTCTGGTGCTCCTCTGTGGTTTAATCCCCAGCTCACCTACCAGCCCCTGGCAATCCCTGATCTGTCTGTCCTCAGTCACTTCATTCTTATAACAACATTGTGGGAGTTCCCTAGTTACCCTAATGGTTAGGATTCCGGGCTTTCATTGCTGTGGCCTGGGTTCAATCCCTCCCCGGGGAACTGAGATCACATTAGACTTGCAGTGCTGTTTAAAAAAAAAAAAAAGACTTCCCTGGCAGCCCGGTGGTTGAGATTCCATGCTCCAATGCAGGGGGCATGGGTTCAGTCCCTGGTCGGGAACGAGGATCCTTCCTGTTGTGTGGCTCTGCCAAAAAAACAAAACCAAAAATAATAATTTCACAGAGGCGTGTACCCTTCTGGGTCTGGATTCTCTTCCTCAGCAAAAAGATGTGAGATTTGAGATATATCCACCTTGTAGAATTGTATCAGCTGCTTGTTCTTTGCTCATGCTGAAGAATATCCATCCATCGCCTGGAGGGACCACAGATTATTATCTATTTACTGGTTGGAGGACATTTGGATTGTTTCCAGTTTTGGGTGGTTAAGAATAAAGCCAGTGTAACAATAACACCTGGGGGGGGGCGGGGGTTGGGGTTTTGTTTTTCTGTTTGCCACTGCAAGGTGAAATTTATTTATTCAGTCATTAGCAGCATTGCTGCTGCTGCTGCTGCTAAGTCACTTCAGTCGTGTCCGACTCTGTGCAACCCCATAGACAGCAGCCCATCAGGCTTCTCCATCCCTGGGATTCTCCAGGCAAGAACACTGGAGTGGGTTGCCATTTCCTTCTCAATGCAGGAAAGTGAAGTGAAAGTGAAGTTGCTCAGTCGTGTCCGACTCTTAGCGACCCCATGGACTGCAGCCTACCAGGCTCCTCTGTCCAGTGGATTTTTCAGGCAAGAGTACTGGAGTGGGGTGCCATTGCCTTCTCCAATGCATGAAAGTGAAAAGTGAAAGGGAATTCGCTCAGTCACGTCTGACTCTTCTCGACCCCATGGACTGCAGCCTACCAGGCTCCTCCGCCCATGGGATTTTCCAGGCAAGACCTTCTAGCTATCAACCCCCAAATACCAATACCTCAACCATTCTCAATCATTAATCTGCTCTTGTCTACATGGATTGGCTTAGGACTTCCCTGGTGGTCCAGTGGATGAAAATCCACCTGCCAATGCAGGGGATACAGGTTTGACCCCTAGTCGAGGAAGATCCCACATGCCACAGGGCAACTAAACCCGTGAGCCACAACTGCCGAGCCCTCACTCTACAGCCTGTGCTCTGCAACAAGAGAAGCCATCGCAATGAGAAGCCCCTGTACTACAACCAGAGGGTGGCCCCTGCTCACTGCACCTGGAAAAACCCACACATAGCTACGAAGAGCCAGTGCAGCCAAAAATAAATAAATAAACACACACAGGAATTTCAAAACAAAACAAAACATGGACTGTTCTGGAAATTTCATATGATACAGAATCATGTGATATGTGGTCTTTTACCACTGTCTTCTCTCAGTCATCATACATTTTCAGAGTTCATCCATACTGCAGTACATACCAATGTTTCATTCTTTTTACACAATTAATAATAATCCATGTAGACACAGAATATCTTATTTATCCCTTCATCCATTGACAAGTCTCTGGGTTGTCTCCGTCTTTTGGCTAAGGTGAGTAATGCTGCTATGAACACTCACGGACAAGTTTCTGCATGAATCTATGTCTTCATTTAACTTGGGTTCATGTAGAAATTTTGTACATCAGTTTTTATTTCCCTTGGGTAAACAAATAGGAGTGGGATTGCTGAGTCATAAAGTAAATGTAATGTTTAACTTTTTAAGAACCTGCCAGATCCTTCCAGAGCACCCGCCCCTTTCTCCATTCCAAGCAGCAATGTACAAGAGCTCTGCAAGCTTGCCTGGCACACTCTGAATTCTTTTTAAATATTTATTTTTTTATTTAACTATGCCAGGTCTTTGTTGTGGCATGCAAACACTTTGTTGTGGCATGTGGGATCTAGTTTCCTGACCAGGGATCGAATCCGGGCCCCCTGCATTGGGAGCTCGGAGTCTTAACCACTGCACCACCAGGTAAGTTCCTTTGCATTTGGTGTATTTAATGAGCCATTCTCATAGAGCTGTGGTGATCTCAACAGCCTTTAATGTGTGCATACTCTCTTTCCCTGAGCACGCTTTTTTCTCTGATTCCAGGGTGCTGCAGTCCATGAGGTTGCTAAGAGTCGGACACGACTGAGCGACTTCACTTTCACTTTTCACTCTCATGCTTTGGAGAAGGAAATGGCAACCCACTCCAGTGTTCTTGCCTTGAGAATCCCAGGGATGGGGGAGCCTGGTGGGCTGCCATCTATGGGGTCGCACAGAGTTGGACATGACTGAAGTGACTTAGCAGCAACAGCAGCAGGTTGACTCAGGGCTGGGGTGAGGGGAGGAGGGGATGGAGGGATTAAGGGGTGATAGCTAAGGGTACGGGTTTCTTTTGGGGGTGATGAAATGTTCTGGAAAATATTTTTATTATTCATTTATGTAGGCTGTGCTGGGTCTTCCGTTGTGGCACGTGGAAATGACCTCACCTCCCACCCTGTATCACCCAGCTGCAGATCCAAGCCTCAGCTGGCTGGCCCCCACCCATGGTCTCACTCCTCACGAGTGATCAGAGTCCTGTTGGTTTAAGCCACTCAGCTTGAGATAACATTACAGCAGCAACAAGAAACAAATACACTGTTGGAACAATTTATCTATAAAAAGAATTCACCTCCCCAAGCCTCAGTGTCCCAAGTTAAATGAGGATGATTATGTGCTCACCGTCCATGTCTACAGGCATCTTGTCTCTCATAGGGCTGTGCACACAGAAGGCACTTAATGTCTGTGCAGTGAATGCATGCCGACCAATGCTAGGTACTACCCAGCATTCATTCATTTACTCCTCAGGGACACTCCATGAGAGTAAAAACTATAGTCGACCCACTTGCTAGATGAAGAAACAGAGGCAAGAGGGCTTAAGTGACTGACCCTGAGGTTGTACAGTGTGCCTCTGACTGAGCTGGGACATGCCCGTCCCCTGCAGGGGGTAGGATGACACGAAGCTGGATCACATTAGTAGGAGCGGATGCCGCATGCCTGGCGTTCTCAGCTCTGCCAAGGGTGCCAGCCAGGGCTGCAGCTGGCGGCCACCACTCTGTTCTCAATGGGCATGGGGGGAGGGGGCACAGCCACTCCAGAGGGCACTAGAAACATGCGCGGGGGATTCCCTGGTGATCCGGTGGTTAGGACTTGGCACTTTCACCGTCACGGTCCTGAGTTTAATTCCTGGTCGGGGAACCAGGATCCTGCAAGCTGAGCGAGGTGGCCAAAAACAAAGAAAACACGCAAGAGTGTTTCCTGTTGCCAGAAGGGCTGAGGGCCACTTGGTGCTGGCACCTGGCAGACGGCAGCGGGCAGGCAGGCCACGCCCGGGACAGCCTCACACAGTGAAGACCTGAGGGCTGGCAGTGCCGCGGCTGGGAACCACTGAACGTGGGGCCCAAGCCTGCACCTCGGGCCTCGTGTCTGAGAACTAGCACTCTGGAGCCGCCTGCCTGGGCTCAAAACCACCCTGGTTCAGGACTTCCCTGGTGGTCTAGTGGTTAAGAATCCACCTGCCAACGCAGGGGACACAGGTTCGATCCCTGGTCTGGGAAGATCCCACGTGCCACGGGGCAACTAACGCTGTATCATGACGACTGAGCCTGAGCCCCACAGCAAGAGAAGCCACTGCAGTGAGAAGCTGGTGCCCCCCCACTCGCTGCAAGTCCCTGCGTAGCCACGAAGACCTAGCACAGCCAAAAATAAACAATTAAAAAAAAAAAAAGAAAAAAAACCTGGTTCAGCTGCAGACTCACTCTGTGACTGTCTGAGCTGAGTGAGCCCCTCTAACCATCCCTTCTGCAACCTCTCGTGAGGGTTAACAAAGGTACATGTCATGGCTTAGAACGGCCTGAGAGATGTCGGCATTGGCTCTGAGTGTCATTATTTTAGGAGTGAGAGCTCAGTGTCTAAATCTGTCACCCTTCCCAGTCCCCTGGGGCCGTCTGCGGGCAGCAGCAGGTATGAATGCCCCTGCCCCCCCATCGCTCCCTCACTCAGCCCGAGGTGTGCTTGTTGACCGACTACCCGATGCACCAACAGCAGGGCCCCTGGAGCTGCCTGTGGTTCCCAGGGAGGACAGGCAGAGGCGCAAGGAGATGAGGCCAGGCGGGGACCACAGGTTTATTGGGGGCTCCACGCACACGCTCACGGCATCACACGAGGACAGCACGGTTACTCGGTACACTCGAGGTGGCCTCCGCCTACAGCTGGGGCCCCGAGGCCGTGGGGTGTGGCCTCCTCCCTGGTGGCCCAGACCCAGCTGGGTGCCTTCCTCCTGGGCAGCTGAGGGAGGGGGCCGCTGGGGTGGACCCTGGGCCCGGAAAGGGGAAGCGAGCAGGCTAGTCCGGGAAGGGACCGGGGTGGGAGGGGCCGGCCGCCCTCACTCCAGGGACTGCAACATCAGCAACTGTTTGAGCACCTTCGTCTGGCTGGTCTCACGGATCTCGCCGGCCAGGAACATCTCATCCACGACCGTGTAAACCTGAGGGAAGGGAGGGCGTGGGGAGACTCTGGGGTGAGCAGTGGAGGGGACCCCCGGGGAGCTGGGAAATTCTGATGCCCAAGAACCAGCAAACAGACCCCAGCGGAGGCACCAGGGTGGCTGTGGGCTTCTGGCCCCTCACAGACCCCCTCCTCTGGCTCCCTCCTCCTCATCTTCCCCAGGAGCCCACCTTGTAGAAGTTGAATACCAGGTCCAGTTCACAGACGTTGTGGAAATATTCATTTAAGACCTAGGAGAAGAAGACAGAGGTGGTGCGAGATGGGCAAGGAGAAACACACACACGCACAGACAGGAGCAGAGGCGTCAGAAAGAGGTGGCACAACATCAAGGCCGAGGGGACTGCCCTGGTCCCGTGGCTAAGACGCCGTGCTCCCAAGGCAGGGGGCCCGGGTTCGATCCCTGGTCAGGGAATCAGCGGCCACACGCCACAACTAGGGATCCTGCGTGCTGCAATGAAGAGCGAAGATCCCAAGCACTGCGACTAGGACCCGGTGCAGGCAAAATAAATAAGTAAATAAAGAAACAAGGCAGAGAGAAACTGAAGGGAAACAGAGACCGGAGGAAACATCAAGGTGGGCAGAGAAAGACAGTGTCCCCTCCCGCAGGCTGAGGGCCCCGCACCCTAACAGAGGGCATCCAGACGGCGCCCGCCGCCCTCCTGGCCCCCGGCCCGCGCACCTCCACAAAGTTGTGGATGGCCTCCAGGTAGGCCAGGTTGTTGTCATTGACGTCCACGCAGATGCAGAAGTAGAGGCCGGCATAGCGTCGGTAAATGATCTTGAAATTCCGGAACTGCGGGGCAGAGAGGCAGGCGGTCAGCCGCAGGGCGTGCCCAGGACCCCGCATACTGGGCAGGATGGCACCAACACGTGCAGTCCTGCGTTCCACACGTGGTCCCGGAGGCCCTGCTCTGTTGCCTGACTCTGCGCTGGGGACAGAGGGGTGGCCTGGCTCTCCCTGCCTCGGGCTCACAGTCCAATGAAGCGTCATCCTTAGTCACCCCCTAAGTGGGCAGCGAGGGGCTGTGGGTGCTCAGAGGGGACAAGAGGCTGACCCACCCTTGCAGTCCGGGAGGGCTTCCTGGAAGAGGGGGCATCTGCACTGAAATCTGGAGGATGAGCAGGAGTGATCAGGCAGGAGTGCTTTAGGCAGAGGGAATAGTATCGGGCAAAAGCCCAGAGCCGAGAGGTGGGGGTGCTCCAGGGTATCCATCTCCCCCTTTCTGTGACTTGCTGTTGCCTCTGGAAGGAGTCAAACTCCTCATCCTGGAACTAAGCTAGCAAATTCTTCCACAAACACTGCCGGAGTACATGCTGTGTGGCAGGCTTTGTGCTGAGCAGTCCAGGCTCACTGCCTCCTGTAACCAAGACAATCCTAGTCCTGCCCTTAACTGAACCGTAATATAAATATTCCTACCATAACACATAAATACAACCCAGGAATAAATATTCATGAGCCAGGGACGCAGACTCTAATTTTACACCATGTGTAAGTAGATAAAGCCATAGACAGAGATCCATGATGTACTAGCTGGCAAAGCAGCTGAAAAATCCAGGCCAGTGTTGTGTGTGTGGCGCCATCTGCTGGCTACTTCAAAAGTCAACTCAAGCCCCTGATTTTTCTTCATTTTTCCCCCACCTAGCTTATCTTTGAGAATGCCTATACTTTTGATCTTCAAGATAATCACAATGGTGTGATCACTCACCTAGAGCCAGACATCCTGGAATGTGAAGTCAAGTGGGCCTTAGAAAGCATCACTACGAACAAAGCTAGTGGAAGTGATGGAATTCCAGTTGAGCTATTTCAAATCTTGAAAGATGATGCTGTGAAAGTGCTGCACTCAATATGCCAGCAAATTTGGAAAACTCAGCAGTGGCCACAGGACTGGAAAACGGCAGTTTTCATTCCAATCCCAAAAAAAGGCAATGCCAAAGAATGCTCAAACTATAGTACAATTGCACTCATCTCACACGCTAGTAAAGTAATGCTCAAAATTCTCCAAGCCAGGCTTCAGCAATATATGAACCATGAACTTCCTGATGTTCAAGCTGGTTTTAGACAAGGCAGAGGAACCAGAGATCAAATTGCCAACATCCGCTGGATCATGGAAAAAGCAAGAGAGTTTCAGAAAAACATCTATTTCTGCTTTATTGACTATGCCAAAGCCTTTGACTGTGTGGATCACAATAAACTGTGGAAAATTCTGAAAGAGATGGGAATACCAGACCACCTGACCTGCCTCTTGAGAAACCTGTATGCAGGTCAGAAGCAACAGTTAGAACTGGACATGGAACAACAGACTGGTTTCAAATAGGAAAAGGAGTTCGTCAAGGCTGTATATTGTCACCCTGCTTATTTAACTTATATGCAGAGTACATCATGAGAAACACTGGGCTGGAAGAAGTACAAGCTGGAATCAAGATTGCTGGGAGAAATATCAATAACCTCAGATGTGCAGATGACACCACCCTTATGGCAGAAAGTGAAGAGGAACTAAAAAGCCTCTTGATGCAAGTGAAAGAGGACAGTGAAAAAGTTGGCTTAAAGCTCAACATTCAGAAAACGAAGATCATGGCATTTGGTCCCATCACTTCATGGGAAATAGATGGGGAAACAGTGGAAACAGTGTCAGACTTTATTTTTGGGGGCTCCAAAATCACTGCAGATGGTGATTTCAGCCATGAAATTAAAAGATGCTTACTCCTTGGAAGGAAAGTTATGACCAACCTAGATAGCATATTCAAAAGTAGAGATATTACTTTGCCAACAAAGGTCCGTCTAGTCAAGGCTATGGTTTTTCTAGTGGTCATGTATGGATGTAAGTTGGACTGTGAAGAAAGCTGAGCGCCAAAGAATTGATACTTTTGAACTGTGGTGTTGGAGAAGACTCTGGAGAGTCCCTTGGACTGCAAGGAGATCCAACCAGTCCATTCTAAAGGAGATCAGTCCTGGGTGTTCATTGGAAGGACTGACGCTAAAGCTGAAACTCCAATACTTTGGCCACCTCATGCGAAGAGTTGACTCATTGGAAAAGACTGATGCTGGAAGGGATTGGAGGTAGGCGAAGGGGACAGAGGATGAGATGGCTAGATGGCATCACCGACTTGATGGACATGAGTTTGAGTGAACTCCAGGAGTTGGTGATGGACAGGGAGGCCTGGTGTGCTGCGATTCATGGAGTCGCAAAGAGTTGGACACGACTGACCGACTGAACTGAACTGACTGAACTGATACTTTTGTGGAGAAGGCAATAGCAACCCACTCCAGTACTCTTGCCTGGAAAATCCCATGGGCGGAGGAGCCTGGTAGGCTGCAGTCCATAGGGGCGGGAAGAGTTGGACACGACTGACTGACTTCCCTTTCACTTTTCACTTTCATGCATTAGAGAAGGAAATGGCAACCCACTCCAGTGTTCTTGCCTGGAGAATCCCGGGGACGGGGAAGCCTGGTGAGCTTCCATCTATGGGGTCGCACAGAGTCAGACACGACTGAAGCGACTTAGCAGCAGCAGCAGCAGCAGCATACTTTTTCGGAGAAGGCAATGGCAACCCACTCCAATACTCTTGCCTGGAAAATCCCAAGGACGGAGGAGCCTGGTAGGCTGCAGTCCATGGGGTCGCTAAGAGTCGGGCACAACTGAGCGACTTCACTTTCACTTTTAACTTTCATGCACTGGAGAAGGAAATGGCAACCCACTCCAGTATTCTTGCCTGGAGAATCCCAGGGACAGAGGAGCCTAGTGGGCTGTCATCTATGGGGTTGCACAGAGTCAGATACGACTGAAGCGACTTAGCAGCAGCAGCAGCATACTTTTGAGCTGTTGTTTAGTCCTTTAGTCCCTAAGTGTGTCCGATTCTTTTGAGACCCCAGGGACTGCAGCCCGCCGGGCTGAATACTGGAGCAGGTTGCCATTTCCTTTTCCAGGGGATATTCTCTGCCCAGCGATCGAACCCACATCTCCTACATTGGCAGGCAGATTCTTTACCGCTGAGTCACCAGGGAAGCCCAATGTTATTACAGTAGCTCCTGCACATAATCCATGGATTAGTAAGAATATATCAGGATGTTAACTCTACTTAAAAAAAAAAAAAAAATACACGATCAAATGATTGAAGGTCCCTGCTCTGGAGGGGCGGGATCGAGACAAGAAGCCACGAGGGCAGAAAGACTTGAGCTGGAGAAGTTACCCACTGACTGTCACCGCCGGTGTGGCCTTGGCTGGCTCTGACCCTGAATGGCGCTCTTCTTTTCTTTCCTGCTGTCGTCTGCCTGGGTCCTTCCTGTCACCGCTGTGTCACCAGTGATGCCCTGCATAGGGCTCCAGTCTGGAGCGGGCCTGGGTCGGGAGGGACCTAAGATGGTCCGGCCGCCCTGTGACATTCTCACCTGGCATCAAACCTTTCTGGCTCCTCGTAATCCGCCTCCCTGCCCACTCCGGGTCCCTCAGCTGCTGTCGTTTCCAGCACTCAGCATGGGGCCGGCCCTGCGCCGGCAGCATGGTGCCCCAGGAGAGCCGACATCCCTTATGCTCCAGCTCCCCTCCCTTCATCATCCCGCCCCCCACATCTCCACTGGGTTGGGAATGGACACCCCACTGCTGATCTTCCCCTCCACCTGTTCTTTGCTAAGTCAGCCCATCTGGAGAAATGACAGCACCCCCTACTGGTGGCTCCATTCTCTTTCCCACACCTCCTCCAATCCTCGGCCCTTCAGTTGGCTCTCCTTTCAAAATGCTTCTCGCCACCCCCACTGTTTCCATGACTGTGAAAGTCACCAGCATCTCTCACCTGGGCCGCAGTGGTCATCTCCTGAGCAGTCCCCTGGTTCTGCTCCTGCCCCTTAGAGAGGGATCCCTAAAGCCTAAGCTAGCCTACCTCCCTCCTCAGCTCAAAAGCCTCATGTAAGGGCCCAAGTCCTCATGACTGGTCACAAGGCCCCGAACCTCCTGCTTCTGTTACATCTTCAATCTCATCTGCTCCCACCTTCCTCCCTGGCTTACCCCACCTCAGATACACTGGCTTTCTTGCTATTTCAGGAATGCCCTTGTACGCCCTGCTGCCTCAGGGTCTTTGCACTTGTTGTTCCCTGGGCTTGGAACATTCCTTTCTCAGATATCATCTCCTTCCACTTCTCCATTCCTTCAGGTCTGGGTTCAAATGTCCCCTGTTCAATGAAGACTTCCTGATCAAACCATTTAAACCTACGTTCCACTCCCCACCCCCCACTGTATACATCCCAGCCATTCCATCCCCCACAGCTGCTTCCTTTTTCTCCCTAGCATCTATCATACCTGATACACTATATCTTCATTATAATAACAACCTCCCATCGACTAAAACTAAAAACTTCAGCGGTCAGCTCTCTGAGAGAAGGGACTGGGTCTGTTTCATTTCCTGCTGTATCACCAGTGCCTAGAACAGTACTCGGCACATAGTGAGCTGCCAATAAATATGTGTTGAACTCTACATGGACAGAGGAGCCTGGCGGGCCACAGTCAACAGGGTCACAGAGAGTCAGACATGACTAAGCGCGCATAAACACACACAGACAGGACAATCAGCCTGGTCTCTTAACAGGCTAATACCGTGGGAATTAAAGCTAGAAGCATCTCAATAAAGAGCCCAAAACCAACGCCAAGATCCTTGACTGGCTCTGGACAATCAGTTTTGATGCTAAGTTGCTTCAGTCGTGTTTGACTCTTTGTGACCCATGGACCGTAGCATGCCAGGCTCCTCAGTCCATGGGATTCTTCAGGCAAGAATGCTGGAGCAGGTTGCCATGCCCTCCTCCAGGGGATCTTCCTCACCTAGGGATCGAGCTTGCATCTCTTATGTCTCCTGCATTGGCAGGTGGGTTCTTTACCACTAGGGCCACCTGGGAAGCCCTCTGATGACCTGGGGGAAATTTAAATATTGATTGGCTTGAGACTAATATTAGTAAGGAAATATGACTCCTTTGATCAGGCCTGATGATACTGTGGTCACGGAAGGCAGTGTCTTTATTTTCTGAGATGTACCCTGTCATATTTAGAGATGTACTGTCATTATCTCTATACCTTTTTTTTGACTGCAATACATGGCTTACGCAATCTTAGTTCCTCAACCAGGGACTGAACCCGCACCTTTGGCAGTGACAGCATGCAATCCTACCCTCCAGACCGCCAGGGGATCCCCCCATGATCTCTCTAGCGTAATTGAAAACACGCCAGCCAGGGATGGTTCGTTATACCATTCTCTATGCTTATGTGTTTGAGCATTTTTGTAGTGAGTTTTTAAAAGGCACCAGGAAAAAAAAAAAAAAGGTTATTTGGCCAAAAAAATAAGAAGAGAGAAAAAGAGAAAAAAAATGCAAACTCTTAATACTGATGAAATCTGGGGGAATTTTCAGTTGACTTCTCATTGTACTAACCTGTATGTCTGAAAATGTTCACCCTGAAAAGTAACCCACCCTCCTCAAAAAGGAAAGAAGACGGCAGGCAAGTTGATAAATGAATGAGGGGGGAGGAAGGAGAGTCTGAGGGGTTATTGCCATCTGAGGCTGGGAAGGGGGCCATCAAAAGAAAGCAGGGGAGTGTGGGAGGCACTGGCAGGGGTGGGGGTAGCTGTCACCTCCACAAAGTTGGTGTGTTTGGCGTCTCGGACAGTGACCACGGCGTGCACCTCCTCGATCAGCTTCTGTTTCTCGTCATCATCGAACTGCATGTACCACTTGGCCAGGCGAGTCTTGCCTGCTCGGTTCTGGATGAGGATGAAGCGGATCTGGGGATGGCAAGAGGAGGAGGCAGGGAGAGAGGTGGGGTGGGCGAGCCAGTGCAGGGCGGCCCTGCCCAACAGCCCCACCCTGCCCCATGGGGAAGATAGGGTCCACGTGTCCCAGCTGCCTGCCTTCCAAGGGTCTCGGCCACTCCCCTGAGCCCAGCCAGGCTGACCTGGCCACATGCTCCGGTCCCAGGTCCCTCCAACACCCCGTGGAGTGATCTCTCGTCCACTGGCCAACTCTGCAGTCGTTTCTAGGGCGCTGAGTCCCAAGCTCCACCAAGTCTTGTCTCCCTGACCTTGGACAAAAGATCCGCCCTTCTACGCCTCAGTTTCCCCATGGTGAAACCAGTTTTCCTTAGAAGACTCACCTTGTCAGGATGTTTTGAAGGTTAAATAAGTTTATAAATTTAGTCAGTGGCTGGCACTAACAGGCAAGCCAGGTATCAGCTGCAATTACCATCAGTGATGTGTGGGAGACCTAAGGTGTTTTTAAGATTTTGAAAAGCCAGCTCAACTGTCACAGGGCTACTGTGAACACCGAACAAGTTGATCTCGGAAGCGTTTTGTAAAGTCCCATTTACATACTGAGTGTTCAATAAAATTAACTATTATGACTGACGCCATTTGACCAAATGCCTAAAAACACAGACTCTAGAGCCCGAATGAATCCTGGCACTGTTGGCTGTGAGTCTGTAGGCAAGTTACTTGACCTCTTTGGACCTCAGTTTCACTGTCCACGCAATGGGCATAATGAGAGCACCTCCCTCATGAGACCACTGCACGAGTTCATGAGCACAACAGGGATAAAACAGTGACTAGCACATACTAAGCGTTATACAAATATCAGTTCTTAGTGATATAATTCATTGTCATTTGACTTTAAGAAAATCATGGGCCAAGTGCATGCAGCTAGGAAGCCTGTCTTTGAGCCCAGTTCTGTGTGCTCATGTCCAGTTTATAGATGAAGAAATCGAGGCTCAGAGAATGGAAGTCTCACAGCCAGAAAGCAGAGCTGGGAATCCAAAGGCTTTGCTCTGAATCCCCTTATCCTGACTTGTGGAAGCCTCCACTGGGTTATGAGAGGCCGCTCTCTTTCGTAAGCCTCATTCTCTACACACTCCATCCCTCCTCCCCCAACTCATCTGAGCTGGACGGGAACAGGATATTACACTCTCCTTCGAAGAACCCCTTCTGCTGAGCCAGGGAAAACCACTTCCTAGCAAGGCAGGGGTCCTGGCAGGCAGGCAAAGGACATGGGGTGGGGGGTGGGGGGTGGGGGTGGGACCCACACCAGGCAGCCACAGCCTGGGGGCCAGAGCCAGAGACAGATGGAGGAGATAGGGAGGAGAGACGGGAGCAGGGCTACAGAACTAAGGGAGAGCTCTGTCTCTGACTCCTGAATTCCCTCATACACCTCTTCCTGTTTCTCCTCCCAACTAGAGTCTCTCCATCTCAGGGAATCCACACTGAGAAGTCCCATCCTTTCTATATCCTCACCCCTCTGATGTCCCCTCTCAGTGCCCGCCCCCCACCCCCAGCCTTCTCTACCTCCAAGTTCCCCGGCCCCGCTGGAGTTGCTCTCTTTTGACTCCTGCTTTCCCAGTTTCAGGGCTCTCTGTCAGGGTGCCCCATCCCTGGGGACTGGTGCCAGCTCCAATGCCCAGTCCTTGTTCCCCAAACCCCCTCCCCACTTCTCACTTCCATGCTTACTCCCTACCCTCTGAGACCCCTCCTCTTGCAGAGACCTGTTCTATTGCTCCCCATTCATGTGTAGTATTCACTGCCTACTCCAAGCCTTCTTCCCTCTTACAGTACACTTTTCCTAACTCTAAAGCCCTATTCCCTACAGTACTTCCTGTCTCCAGGGTCCAGTCTCTTACCCTTGAGACTCTCTCACACCAGCAGTATCCCACCCAGTTCCAACACCCCCTCTCCGCCTGCAACATCAGCTTCCTGCCCCAAGAGACCCCTCTCTCCTATCCCAACGTCTCCCATTCTTCTCCAGCTCTCCTGACGCACTCCCGAAAGCCCTCCGCTTGGGACGCCCCCTCCAGTTCCTTCTCCCCGCTTCTGAGATCCTGCCTCGTGAGCTGTTTCCCCGTTTCAAAACCCTCCAACCATCTCGAATGTCTCCCTCCCGCACAGCCCTCTCCCCTGGCACCTGGTCTTCAAAAGCTCCCCCTAGCCTCGATAACCCCAGTAACACACTCGCGCCCAGAACCACCCCCAGTTGCCTCCTTCGCCGGCCTTTGGATCGACCCCAATCCCGAGAGCCCGCGCCCGGCCCAGACCATCGCACCGCAGCAGAGGTGGCCTGTCAATATCCCACCGAGCCTGGAGTACCTGCACGTGGACCCACCCTTCGCCCTTCCCCAGCGTAGGCGCGCCCTCGTTACCATGGCGACCCCCGTCCGGACCCCAGCGGCCACGGTCCCGCGGCTTCTGGGTGGCTCCGGCTCCGGCAGCTGTTGGGGGACCCAAGGGTAGAGCGGACTTCCGGCAGAAGAACTCACCCGCCCTCTCGCGCACAGCCCGCTGGGAATTGTAGTCCTGAAAAAAATAGGCTTGCTCGTCCGGGAGGCAAGCCGGGAAAAGAGCCTGTCCCGCTTCCCAGCATGCCGCGCGACTGGACTTTTCCTACGGCAAGGTTCAGGCTCCAAATGCATGTTGGGAGCCATGGGTTATTATCTTCTCGGAGGACTACAGTTCCCGACATGCTTGACAGCCAGCGAGACGAGAGTTGCATCCTGGGAAAAGTAGTTCCATCAGCCCTCCCACCACCTCCCAGCCTAGGCGAGAAGGACATGATGGGAATAACTGTCTTAAATAAAACAGCGTTGGGAAATGTAATTATGTTTTCGTGCTTACCTAGTGCTCTGTCTAAAATGTGTTGAGTGTTTTCTCTGGGAGACAGACAGTGATTTAATAGCATCATTTTGGAAGTCAGAACTGTGTGCAAATCCTGCCGTCGCATTCCCTAACTCTGTGACTTTGGGCGAGCAATTTCACCTCTTAACTCAATTTCTTCCTCTGTTAAAGAGAAAGTGATCAAGGGGTCACCTCAGTGGGGTGGTTTTAAAGCTTCGGCCAGTTTCCCAAGTACTTAGCACAGTGCTCGACACATGGTAAGCGTTCAATAAATATGAGTTAAAATCATGAATGTTCACTGTTTATATCAGGTAATAAGGGTCTTCTTGCTTCCTATTCACAGGTACACCTGTCTTCTTATATGGCCCGGCTGTTGGGAACCCCTTACTAGAACACGGTGGCACATAGTAAGCACTCGATAAAGATATTGCTACTGAGGGCAGACTTGCCATAATAAAACCAAAACATACCCTGGATGTAAATTAAAAGTGTGGTTTTAGCAGAAGAACTAACACATAGGTCGGAGAAGGCAATGGCACCCCACTCCAGTACTCTTGTCTGGAAAATCCCATGGACGGAGGAACCTGGTAGGCTGCAGTCCATGGGGTCTCGAAGAGTCGGACACAACTGAGCTACTTCACTTTTACTTTTCACTTTCATGCATTGGAGAAGGAAATGGCAACCCACTCCAGTGTTCTTGCCTGGAGAATCCCAGGGATGGGGGAGCTTGGTGGGCTGCCGTCTATGGGGTCGCACAGAGTCGGACATGACTGAAGTGACTTGGCATTAGCAACACATAGGTGTTGAGTAACTGTAGGGGCAAAAAGAGGTAGATCATTTTCAGTTCTTGCACTCCTCTATCACCTACAGGGTTGGGACCAGGATAAAGTAAGCAATGTGCCCAGGGTACAAAATTTTAAAAGGCACTCAGTCTTAGATGTTGACCCCATCCTTGCAAGAGCCTGAAAGTGAGCAGCTGGCTTGCCTCCCCTTAGTCCCAGGCCTGATCTCTAGCACTCAGCTAAGTGCCTGGCACAAGTCTGGTGTTTGACAAGTTTCCTGAATGAATGAATAGGAATCAGGGAAACAGACACCCTTAAGGCTAAGTAGAAGTTTTACAGGAATGAGTAGTTAGTATGTAATTTGTTTGAATAACCATGAAGACTAAAGTTGGTAAAACTGATCCATGATGTAAAACCAGGAGCAGTGATTATCTCTGTGGACAGGGGGCTAGGAGGCAAGGGTTATGCTGGATTTGGCATAGTAATATTCTATATCTTGAAAGAGGTTTTAGTTACATAGATGTAGATTCACGCCAAAAATCAACAAACAATACACAGGATTTGTGCATTTCATATTACATAAAATTTACCTAAGGGGTTTCCATGGACTGCGCCCCCACCCCAAAATGTTTTTTAACTGAACAAAAAAAGTCAAAAATATTGAACCCTAGTTGATGATATGCATACTGTTTTGTTTTTTGTATTTTGGCTGTGCTGCACAGCATGTGGGATCTTAGTTCTCAGACCAGGAATCGGAACTGTAGACCCCCACAGTGCAAGCGCAGATTCTTAACCACTGAGGGTTGGGGGTCCTAAAAAAAAAAAAAAGATTCTTAACCACTGAACTGCCAGGAAAGTCTCTGAAGTTAACCTTAAAATACATCAGAAAAAGAAGTTAGATTAGTGGATAGAGAGATTAAAAGATAGAGAGGTGAAAAATAACCAAAATTATAGACTCTAGACGCTGAGTATATGGGTATACACTGTGTAAAGCTTCTTGGAAGGAAAGTTATGACCAACCTAGACAGCATATTAAAAAGCAGAGACATTACTTTGTCAACAAAGGTCCACCTAGTCAAGGCTATGGTTTTCCCAGTAGTCATGTATGGATGTGAGAGTTGGACTATAAAGAAAGCTGAGCACAGAAGAATTGATGCTTTTGAACTGTGGTGTTGCAGATGACTCTTGAGAGTCCCTTGGACTGCAAAGAGATCCAACCAGTCCATCCTAAAAGAGATCAGTCCTGGGTGTTCATTGGAGGGACTGATGTTGAAACTGAAACTCCAATACTTTGGCCACCTGATGCAGAGAGCTGACTCATTTGAAAAGACCCTGATGCTGGGAAAGATTGAGGGCAAGAGGAGAAGGGGACAACAGAGGAGGAGATGGTTGGATGGCATCACCGACACAATGGACATAGGTTTGGGTGAACTCTGGGAGGTGGTGATGGACAGGGAGGCCTGGCATGCTGCCGTTCATGGGGTCGCAAAGAGTCGGACGCGACTGAGCAACTGAACTGAACTGAACTGTGTAAGGCTTTCAAACTTTATGCTTGGATATTGCCATAATAAAAGAAAAAAGAAAGAAAAGAAAACAGACACTGTCCCCACCCCAACAGCATTCATGGTCTAGCAGAGGAAATAGACATATGCGATAGACTTATGCATATAGACTTAAATGACATATGCAAATAACAAATTGCTTAGCAAACAACGATAAATATTTCTTATCTTCCATGGATTGGGAATTTGGAAGCTGCTTACCTAGGTGATTCCGGGCGGTGTCTCTCCCAAGGTTGCAGTCACGATGTCAGCTGGGTTTGCAGTCATTTGAAGACTCGATTGGCACTGAAGGATCTCCCTCCCAGGGGCTCCCTAACAGCATTGGCTGATTGATGCTGGCTGTTGGCAGGAGGCCTCAGTTCCTCGCCAGGTGGCCCTCTCCACTAGGACACGTGAGTGTCCTCACGTGACAGTGGTTTTCCGCCAGAGTGAATGAGCCAAGAAGGGGCAGGTCAATAGCTGCCCTATTTTTTATGACCTGGCCTCAAAGTCACACCCTGTGATTTCCACAATATCTTATCAGTACACGGAACTGCCCTATCCAATGTAAAAGGGGACCTGAATACCAGTGAGAATCAGTGGGGTCCGTCTCGGAGGCCCGGCTACCACAGTTGCTTCAAGTAGAAGCACCTGGCCCAGATGAGGCATTAGGGACAAAGCCAGGTAGAGTGTGCAGGCAGGGAACAGACTTTGTCTCTGCTCTCAAGAATCTCATGGCTTGGGTGGTTTGGCATGTGAGTCTGTCTATATCTGTATAATATGTGTGTATGTGTGTATATATATGTATACATACGTATACATTTATATATACATAACAATATATGGGGGCTTCCCTGATGGCTCAGTCAGTAAAGAATCCACCTGCAATGCAGAAGACACCTGAGATTTGGGTTCGATCCCTGGGTCAGGAAGATCCCCTGGAGAAGGAAATGGTAACCTGCTCCAGTATTCTTGCCTGGAAAATCCCATGGACAGAGGGGCCTGGTGGGCTATAGTCCATGGGGTTGCAAAGAGCCGGACACAACTGAATGACTAATCACAAGCACGTAACAATATATATATATATATATATATATGTATATGTTACAATATATATAACAGATATCTGACAATATATCTATGTATTCTATAAATAGAGACAAATCTATCTAGAATATATATCTATATTCTATTTTTTAATCTTTTTTTTTTTGACTGTACCTCACAGCATCTGACATCCTAGTTCCCCAACCAAGGGTTGAACGAGCACCCCCTGCAGTGGAAGCATGCAGTCTTAACCACTGGGCCGCCTGGGAAGTCCCTATCTATTTTCTATAGCCATAGACAGAAAGGGCCAGCCCCAGCACTTCCTCTTTAGAGCCTAGAAGGATCCTCTCCTTTCAATCCCATTACAACATGCTTGTCATAGAGAAAAATTGGAAAGAGACCAAATGGACATTGATGGGGGAGAATCAACTAGTGCATATGTAGTCACAACAAAATACTTGCATTCAGGCAAATATAGAGAGAAGTTGAGAAGAAAACACATTTCGGGAGAGGCAAGAGGATGGGGTTGGGTTGTCCAAGGAGCTTCCATCTTAGCTGGAGTATTTTTTTCAAGGATGAGAAATTCATGTATTATTAGGTATTAAAAATAATTAAGAGTTTACAGCAACAGTAAAACGGGCAACGATTTGAATAGCATTTCACAAAAGCTACTATTAAGAAGGTTCGTGTATATATGAAATGATGTTCATTAATCACTGGGGAAAGACAAATTAAGATCACAATGACATACCACTACACAGTCATTAGAATGGCCAACATTAAAAAGATTGGACAGTATCAAGTGTTTGGGAAAACATGGAGCAGCTGAAGTTTTTCTAAATGTCTCTAGGAATATAAATAACATCCACTTTGGGAAACTGGTTGGAGTACTCATGTATACCCTGTGACTCGAAATTCCACTCTTCGGTACATACCTAGCAGGAATGAGTACACATATTTACCAAAAGATATGTTCTAGACTGTCCATAGTAGCACTATTCATAATAGCCAAAAAGTGGAAACTACTCACCAACAGTAGAATGAGTAAGTACATTTTGTGTGCATGTGTGTGTGTGTGTGTGTGTGTGCGTGCGCGCACACATGTGCTCATGCTCAGTCATGTCTGACTCTGCGACCCCATGGACTGTATGGCCCGCCAGGCACCTCTGCCCATGGAATTTTCCAGTCAAGAATACTGGAGTAGGTTGCCATTTCCTTCTCCAGGAGATCTTCCTGACCCACGGTTTGAACCCATGTCTCTTGTGTCTCCTGCATTGGCAGGTGGATTCTTTACTAGCTGAGCTACCGGGGAAGCAAATACATACTGGAGCCTTCATTCTGTGGAATACTACACAGCACCAAGAACGAACAATCTCCATTTATTTAAAATAGTATGGGTAAACCCAACAAACTATGTTGATCAAAAGAGGGTCACTTAATTCACTTTATGTAAAATATTAAAACAGGCAAAACTAAAAAAAGACATAGAAATCAATGACTGGAGAGGGACATGGAGGGAGGTCTTCTCAGAGATTGGTCATATTCTGTTTCTTTTTACCTGGTTTCTGGTTACAGGGGTGTGTTCTTTTGGAATATTCATTGAACTGTACACTTGTGATTTGTGTTCTTCTTAGTATGCGTGTTATCAGTTCAGTTGCTCAGTCGTGTCCAACTCTGCAAGCCCATGAACTACAGCATGCCAGGACTCCCTGTCCATCACTAACTCCCAGAGTCCACCCAAACTCATGTCCATTGTGTCGGTGATGCCATCCAACCATCTCCTCCTCTGTTGTCCCCTTCTCCTCCTGCCTTCAATCTTTCCCAACATCAGGGTCTTTTCAAATGAGTCAGCTCTTCGCATCAGGTGGCCAAAGTATTGGAGTTTTAGCTTCAACATCAGTCCTTCCAATGAACATCCAGCACTGATTTCCTTTCGGATGGACTGGTTGGATCTCCTTGTAGTCCAAGGGACTCTCAAGTCTTCTGCAACACCACAGTTCAAAAGCATCAATTCTTCTGTGCTCAGCTTTCTTTATAGTCCAACTCTCACATCCGTACATGACCACTGGAAAAACCATAGTCTTGACTAGATGGACCTTTGTTGACAAAGTAATGTCTCTGCTTTTTAATATGCTATCTAGGTTGGTCATAAGTTTCCTTCCAAGGAGTAAGCGTCTTTTAATTTCATGGCTGCAGTCACCATCCGCAGTGATTTTGGAGCCCCCCAAAATAAAGTCAGCCACTGTTTCCACTGTTTCCCCCTCTATTTGCCATGAAGTGATGGGATCGGATGCCATGATGTTAGTTTTCTGAGTGTTGAGCTTTAAGCCAACTTTTTCACTCTCCTCTTTCACTTTCATTGAGAGGCTCTTTAGTTCTTCTTCACTTTCTGCCATAAGGGTGGTGTCATCTGCATATCTGAGGTTATTGATAGTCTCCAGGCAATCTTGATTCCAGGTTGTGCTTCATCTAGCCCAGCGTTTCTCATGATGTACTCTGAGTATAAGTTAAATAAGCAGGGTGACAATATACAGCCTTGACGTATTCCCTTTCCTATTTGGAACCAGTCTGTTGTTCCATACGTGTTATATTTCCATTTTAAAATACAGGATCCATCAGGACTTTCCTGGTAGAGATATCAAGATTTTCCCTGCAGGGTGTGCTGGTCTGGAACATGCTAGGCCTCAGGACTAAAATAAATAAATTAGTTAATTAAAAGAGAAAGACTTTTTAAAAAGAAAAAAATAGGATCAATCTTTTCTTTCTATTTTTTGGCCACGCTGTGTGGCATGTGGTATCTTAGTTCTCTGACCAGAGATCGAACCGGTGCCCCCTGTAGTGAAAGCGTGGAGTCTTAACCACTGGACTGACAGGAAAGTCCAGGATCTGTCTCTTTTTAAATTTATTTTTTTAAGTTTTAAAAACTTATTTTATTTTATTTTTTTGGTCCAGCGGAATGGCTTGTGGGATCTTAGTTCCCTTATTAGGGATTGAGAGCGCCAGGGAATTCCCTCCATTGTAAAGCTGATAGAAATTGGGAGGTTCATCATCGATCTTTCCATCAGACGTTTATCTTGTACCCACCATGCTGGGATTTTGCAGTGATCCCATGCCTCCCCGCTTCCTGATCCTTCCTCGTTATTGGCTGCTCTTCCGGCCAATGGCAGAAGAGTTCACCCCTCTCGGACATCCCCAGAAGCATCAGCTAGCTGCAGCTTCCCCAGTTCGGTTTGTAGGCGGCGCTGTGAGCTCACTGACTATTTGGTCAATCTGAGACCTGGTCCCCGCCCTTTGGTTCTTTCAGACTCGAATGGAGAGAGAATATGCCCTGGCATTTACACCCTCTGCGCAAAATTCTTTTGCAGACTTTTCTATCTGTGCATCTCTTGAATGCGGATCTAGATTCTCAGGTCCTTCTTCTGACCTACTCCAGCTCCACGATTAGTGGGAAATCCAGTCCCAGCTATTTGGGCCTCTAGGGCCATGCTGGGGAAATTTTGACAACTTGACAACGGCCTGCGTTGACAGGCGGCACCTCTGTCAGCTAATTGTTTTCTCACTTACCTATTTATCCCGCAGTGGAGGTTAGCTGGGTGCGCGGGAGGCGGCTGCCCCCAGGGAAACCTGCTTCCGGTGGTTGGCTTGCTCAGCTAACACCCGCTCTCTTGTACATTGGAAAGAAATGCAGAGCTGGGAAGGCCCTCCTTGATGGTTCCCTTCGTTCATCCAGGGAAACACTGCCTGAGCCCCTGCCTTGTGCCTGGACAGGTGCTAGGAACATTAGCATCAATTGAGACAGCCTCAATTGAGTCCCGTCCTCATGGGGCTCACAGTTTGGTGGGAAAGACCTATCAGTATATGGGAAACCCAGGGTGGTCAGGGCTTGGTTGGAGGACCCAAAGGTGCTGTGGAAGCCTAGTTCATTCCCTCAGTCGTGTCTGATTCTTTGCGACCCCATGGACTACATACAGCATGCCAGTTTACCCTGTCCATCACCAACTCCCAGAGACTGCTCAAACTCAGCCACCCAACTATCTCATCCTCTGTCATCCCCTTCTCCTCCTGCCTTCAATATTTCCCAGCATCAGGGTCTTTTCTAATGAGTCAGTTCTTCACATCCAGGGGGCCAAAGTATTGGAGCTTCAGCATCAGCATCAGTCCTTCCAATGAATATTCAAGACTGATTTCCTCTAGGATTGACTGGTTTGATCTCCTTGCAGTCCAAGGGACTCTCAAGAGACTTCTCAAACTAGAGCCTATTATACAGAGTGAAGTAAGCCAGAAAGAAAAACACCAATACAGTATACTAACGCATATATATGGAATTTAGAAAGATGGTAATGATAACCCGGTATGCGAGACAGCAAAAGAGACACAGATGTATAGAACAGTCTTTTGGACTCTGTGGGAGAGGGAGAGGGTGGGATGATGGCATTGAAACATGTATAATATCATATAAGAAACGAATCGCCAGTCCATGTTCGATGCAGGATACAGGATGCTTGGGGCTGGTGCACTAGGATGACCCAGAGGGAAGGTACGGGGAGGGAGGTGGGAGGGGGGTTCAGGATGGGGAAGACATGTACACCCGTGGTGGATTCATGTTGATATATGGCAAAACCAATACAATATTGTAAAGTAATTAGCCTCCAATCAAAATAAATAAATTTATATTAAAAAAAAAAGAAAAAAAAGAGAGACTTCTCCAACACCACAGTTCAAAAGCATCATTATTCGGCGCTCGGCTTTCTTTATGATCCAACTTGCACATCCATACACGACTACTGGAAAAACCATAGCTTTGACTAGATGGACCTTTGTTGGCAAAGTAATATCTCTTTCTTTTTTTTCAGTAAACAACTTAGTCTTTTATTCGCCCAAGGCCAGTTGTTGCAGGCACTGAGGCCCCAAGATTTCCAGGAGGGATGGGGGAGGGGGCGGGCCATCCTGCCTCCCAGGTGCTGCCTGCCCCATCCTGCTTCCTGCAGGAGATGGGAGGGTAGAAAAGTGTACCCTTGCATCATCAAGCATCTCAACTTTGTGTATGTGTCAGTCACTCAGCTGTGTCTGACTCTGTGACCCCATGGACTGTAGCCCACCAGGCTCCTCTGTCCAAGGTATTCTCCAGCCAAGAGTACTGGAGTGGGTTGCCATTTCCTTCTCCAATGTCTCTGCTTTTTAATATGCTGTCAAGGTTTGTCATAGCTTTTCTTCCAAGGAGAAAGCATCTTTTAATTTAATGGCTGCAGTCACCATCTGCAGTGATTTCAGAGCCCAAGAAAATAAAGTCTCTCTCTTCCAGTGTTTCCCCATCTATTTGCCATGAAGTGATGTGACCTGATGCCATGATCTTAGTTTTTTGAATGTTGAGTTTCAAGCCAGCTTTTTCCACTCTCCTCTTTTTCACTTTCATCAAGAGACTCTTCAGTTCCTCTTCGCTTTCTGCCATAAGGGTGGTATCATCTGAATATCTGAGGTTATTGGTATTTCTCCTGCCAATCCTAATTCCAGCTTGTGCTTCATCCAGCCAGCATTTTGCATGATGTAGTCTGCATATAAGTTAAATAAGCAGGGTGACAATATACAACCTTGACTACTCCTTTCCCAATTTGGAAACAGCCTGTGGGAGGGCCTCTTGGAAGAGGGGACATCTGAACTAGTATCTGAAAGAGGATTAGAGTTAGTTATAAAACAAGGATTGTGTCTTGGCTACCATGCCCTCAATGCCAGCCATCACTCCCTTTGTTCACCATTGGATTAATTCATTTATTCATTAGCAAGTATTTAGTGTGGGTCATCTTTCAGACTGAGGATCTAGCCAGAGTTCCTGGCTTCGAAGGGTTCCCACATAATATGGTGATGCCAGTACAGAACTTTAACCCCTGATGGAGTGCTATGAAAAAGAACAAAGTGTGTGACTATCTGACCCCTGTTGTCTGGGTTTAAATCTCACATTTGCCACTCACTAGCTGTGTAACCTCTCTGTGCCTTAGTTTAGTAGAATAATAACAACCCCAACCTACTTGTAAGGTGTGAGGATTAAGTGAGTTAATATGTTTGAAGTGCTTTGGAATGTTGCCTAGCATAAAGTGCCCATTTTTATAAAGTATGAGGGGTCAGGTCAAATCTGGGAGGCCACCCAGAGGAAGTGACCTCAAACAAGACTTGAATAAGGCAGAGTTGATAGGCTCCAAAAGAAGGGGAGAGGGGCATCTGGATCCAGAGTGAGCCCAGGCTTTTCTCTTCTCTAGGTGCTGCCAGTTCAAAAATTTCCCAATATTCAAAGGACCTAGAACACTGCATTGGAGTTATAAGCACATATTAATTTGAGGTAGGGGAATCCGATGTCCCTTCTCCCCAGGTTTTTCTGGTTTTCTCAAGTGATAGATTTCAAAATCGCTTACAAATTAGGGCTTGCAGTGACATGTAGAGAAAATCTGGCCCAGGCACTGGATTTGTTTCGCCCACAATGCTACAAAACAAACTTCCAATAATCAGAAAATCTTTATTTAGTGGGATGCTTTAAAATTTGAGCGCATCTAGCACAACATTGTAAATTAACTATACTTAAATTTTTAAAAAGCAATAAGACCTCCAAAAAAAAAAAAAAAAAAACCCACCAAAAAACAAAATTTGAGCGCATGTAATTTTCAATGTTTATAGGGCAAGGCATGATTTTCAGCGCTTTACAAGTATAATTCATTTAATTCTCCCAACAAATCTTACTAAGAGATAAGATTATCATTCCACTTTTAAGATGAAGAGACTGAGCAAAGAAAACGAAAAATGCAATAAGAAACATAGCTTTTCTTCATGCATTCCTTAAATATTGACTGGGTTCCCAGAACACTCATCTTCCACGATCCGTACTTCCGGAGGGCTCCCAGAGGAACCCCTCTTCAGTTCAGAGGAAGGAACTCAGGGGTTACAGCGGTGCCCCTTCCCATCACTACTATTTCCCCTCTGGGCGCCCAAACTGACATTTGATTTGCAGTCATTGGCACAATGCTGACTTGGAGGCCAGGGATGTATGCGGGACCAGGCCCTCTCCCGTCTCCCGAGATTTGGCGATCACGGAACCCAAAGCAATTTGTAATAATGCGCGCGTTGCCTGCAAATTTTCTTCGCTGCCAGGGAATAGAGCACGCGCTTCGCAGCCCCGCCCCTTCTTCCGGAACGACGAATTTCGAGGCTCCTATTGGGCTGGGGCGGGCCACGCCTCCCCGTGTCCCCCAATCAACTCCCCACTGGGTGCACTCCCTCCTCCTCAGCCCCGCCCCACCGCCCCACGTTACGTCGATCCTTCTCTCCTCCTCCGTTATCCCGGGGGCTGCGCTCGCGCGGCAAACCCACCTCCCCTTGCCTCTTATTGGCTGGTCAGGTCCCGCGCGAGCGGGATCGCGCCCTTCGCCCCCGCCCCCAAAGCCCAGCCATGCCTCTCCCCTCCCGCTTTCTCCGAGAGCCGACGCGAGAAAGGTTTTAGTTGCTTCTTGTGCGCGCAAGGGTGCGCGCGCCTCTCGAGGACCACTCCCTCCGCCTCGCGCGAGTAGCCGCAGAGGCTGGCAGCCCTTCCCGCGCACGCGCTCTTGTTCACCCCAGCCCTCTGCCCAGTCGCAGGTCTCCTCGCGCTCTGTCTGGCGCTGCAGCCACCGCAGTAGCGGCATTTTGTGTGTCTGTGTGTGTGTGTTTCTGTGTGTGTGTGTGTGTGTGTGTGTGTGTGTGTGTGTGTGTGTGGTGGGGGGGGGTGGGTGGGGGGAGAGCGCACGCGCACTGCGCCCTCCGCGCCCGTTCCCTGGACGCGGCCGCTGTGGTGGCAGTGAGTCCCTCGGGCGCGCACGCGCTCTCGCTTCTCCCCGCCACGCGCCGGTTATACCCTCGCGGCGCGCGCTTCAGGGGCCGTTATCCCCCTGCAACGGTCCCCGCGCCACGCACGCGCGGTAGCGAGGGTGAGCGCGCGCGGGAGCGGCGGCCGCAGGAAGGAGGCGCCGCCGCCGCCATTGCGAGGGAGGGAGGGAGGGAGCGAGCGAGCGAGAGAGGCTGGTCCGCCCTCCCCCTGGTTCCCGCCCCTCCCCCCTTCCCCTCCCCGCCCCCCCGCCCCGAGGGAGAGCAGCGGAGCGGCGGGAGGAGGAGGTGGAGGAGGCGGAGGAGGGAGCCCGCGAGGGAGGGTCCGCCCGGCCCCCCGCCGCCGGAGCTGCCGCCGCCGCCGCCGCCTCAGCCGCCGCTGGACGAGGAGCAGCAGAACATGGCGCCGGGGCCGCCGTCGCCGCTGCCGGGATCCCGAAGGCCAGGGCCGCGCTGAGGGCGCCCAGCTGGTGAGTGCGCGAGCTCGCGGGCCCGGGCGGCGAGGCCGGGCGCCGCCCCGCTGCGGGGTCCAGGGGGAGGCGGGGACGGCGGGGCCCGGAGCCCGCGAACAATGGAGGAGCCGGAGGGGGAGGGGAGGGAGCGGCCCCCCAGCCCCCCGGGCTCAGCCGGCCCCGCCGCCTCGCGCTGCGGCCCGGCCCGCCGGGGCCCGCCTGCCCTTCGGACTTGCCCCTGCCGGCCGCAGCCCTGCTGTCGCCGCGTCTGCCCCCACCCTCCAGTCCGTTGAGATCTCCGTGTCTGCCTCGGCTCCCCCCACCCCCCGGCTTCAAGCCACTCTGCTCCCAATTCTGCGCCTCCGCCTTCTCTCTTCCGCCCCTCAGTAATGCCCTTCGCCCCACCCCCCACCCCCCACCCCTAGACTCTGCAGTGCTCTTGGGACCCTTCCGCATCCCTGAATTCGGGACCCCCACGTTCAGATTCGTGACCCTTCTGCCTTCTCCGATTCCGCTCTCACCACCCTGGGTCCGTCCCCTTCTTTGACCATGTCCTGTTCCCCTCCGCTGCTGCACCCCCAGGAGCTGTCCGTCTAGGACCTGCGGTTCCACCTCCTCGGTGATTCATTCGAGACCCTGTTCGTCTTGGCACTACTGCCCCCAGGTCTTCTCCTTGGGCTTAATTCCACGTCCCTCTTGGGCCCTACTGCCCACTGACAAAACCTGCCGCCTCCCCCCGGCCCGCTCCCCACGGGATACCCCTGGACTCTGACCCCTGCCGATCTCGATGCAGTCCCCTGCCCCCTCTTGGACTCCGACGCGCCATGCTCGCCTCCTCCCCTCCGATCTTACTCCATTTTTTGCCATTCAGATCCTTGCCTCTCTTCCAGACCTTTTTGCCTCCCCACTCTGCCCCTCGTCCAGTTTCCGATCTTGCGGTGCCCTCCAGCCTGCTTGCTTTCTGACTTGGCCTTGATTGAAGCAGCCTCCACCCCCTTCTCTGACCCTGCAGCTCTCTCGTTCCTGCCGTTCAGTTCTCTGACCTTTCTCCCTAACTCAGCCTCGCCGCAGCCTGACGCCCTGCAGTCCCCGGTTGAGGTTTCTTCTCTCCCCCACCGCCTTATTGGCCCTCTTCTGAGCCGTTGCATTCATTTGTTCCCGCTTCCTTTGCCCTGTCTCCCCTTCATTTCTTCTTTGCTGAAGACTTGCTTCCAGCCTGTTTCTCCAAGGCCGGTCCTTTCCATTTGGCCCTTACTGGAAGACTGGGAATTTCTCTCTGATCCATCACCCCCCTTCCCTTCCCATTCTGCACCCCAGACCTGCCCCAGATCCTTTTTGCATCTGCTCTTGGCACTTGTTCAATTCCACCCCATCCTCTCTAATGTTTTCCTCCCAGCTCTGCCCCTTTGGGAGCTGTCCACAGTTGTCCACCTATGTTTTGGACCCATTTTAATTTTCCTACTGCTGTCTCCTCTTGGAGTGGTCCTCTTTAACTCTGGTCATCTTATGACTGCCTCGCCTCTCTGTTGCCTCTCAATTCTAAGTTTTCCCCCTGTTCTTCTCCCCCCACCCCATTTTTATTCAACCCTCAATCACAGCTCTCTCCTTTCTTGAATGGGTCCTCCCCCTTTTGCCTTGCCTCTTACCTCCTTTTTTGAGTCTCCTTTCTCTGGGTCTGCTCAGTATAGAGATGTTTCCCCAAGCCTTCCTACATGTCACTCCCCCCAGCCCAGCTTCCTCTTGAAGCTGTCTCAGTTCTTGTCTAGAGTCTCCGTCCCTTTTGTGATCCCTTTCGCAGTTCTGGTCTTCATTGCCTGGTTTTCTCCCTCATCTTTTCTTTCCTGTTGTATCTTGCTAGACTGCTTCTCTTCCCTTGTAGTTCCTATCAGATTTGCTTCTCCCAGCTCCCCTCTTGACCTGCCTATTCCCCACCGGGTTACTTCACCTCTTCAGGTATGCCTTTCTCTAGTCTCCATCTCACAGCTTTGGGGAGGAAGGGACTGGGTTGGGCCTAGGATGCTTATGTTCACATTTAGACTTAAGATTCGCTCAGCACTCTGAGGGTTTTATCTCCAGGGATCCTGTGAGATCTGGGTAAATAGCTGGGGTTGGTTGATTAACTACTGCTCTCTCGAGTCGCGGAGTGTCGCCCCTATTTCCCCCACTTTTACCAAGCGTAGTGATGGTGGAGGTAGTTCTCTTTCCATTGCCCCGCTTTTCTTTCCCACTCCCATTTTGCTTCCCCGCCCCTTTGAGTCCTGAGGCTTTGCAGTTTTGTGTCCTTTGGAAAAGGAGAATGCAGCTGCTCACAGGTCTGTCTTCTCTCTCTCACTTTCCCTCCCTCCTCCTCTCAGCTATCATAAAGAGGCAGTTGTACCCTCTCCCCCTTTCACCTCCAAGCCAGCATCTTTGGGGAGAAATTAGGGGTGTGTTTTTTTGTTTGTTTGTGTTTTCCAGCTGACAAGTCCTATTTTTGTTTCGCCTTTAGCTGGAGAAATGCCAGTTCTCAACTTCTCCCCAGCCCCACAGGGGTTATGGCCACGCTTGGTGTTTACTGTTCTGGGTCTGCAGAAGCTGCCAGTCTTGCTTGGCTTCCTTGATGGCCTTTGGTTTGCTGTGTGACCTTTGGGAAGGGTTGAAGGAAGGTGGGCTTGTTTCTTTTTCACCTCTGCCCCAGGAAGGATTCAGCTTCCTAGTCTTCAAAATGGTGAGGGCCTGGCTTTGGAAAGCTCTTTGCGGTTGTTTGTTGAAACAAAGAGTGCCAAGTGTCACTCAGATTTCTGCCCTCTGGTATTGCAGGCGCTTCCAACTGCAGAAGCTGAATTTCTCTAGGTAGCTCCATGCTTGGGGAGAAGGAGGGAACTCATTGGTGAACCAGGAGTATGTGGGTGGGCCCTGACACTCCCAGGCCTTTTGACTGCCCTGATTTGATAGAGAAATGAGTGCCAGGAACGGGCTGATATGATTGGGTTTTTGGTTTATTACCTGAAAAATGTGCCTTTGCTGCCTTTCCCTGAGCTGTTTTCTCCAGTGATCTTCTGTTGGAGGTGGAATATAGGAAATTCATCCAGAGGAAGAGGTGGTTTCACAGAAAACCGTCCAAGCATTCTCCTTCCTTAACTTGGGAGAGGGAACCTTTTGCATGTTCTAGGTTTATTTATTTTATTTCTTAAGTAGATCAAAAGCCGGATTATTTTTTCCCCCCTGTGGCCTAGGGCAATTGCATATTAAAGCAGCCATCCAGCTGTGAAGGAGCATTTACTGGAAAGACTTTCTTAACTGAGCTATGATCAAACTTTGTTTACTTCACCACTTAAATTTAGAAATAGTTCTGTATGAATACATGTGAAATAAAAACCATTCGTTGTCATCTACAGAATTAGACCACTGACTCATCAAACATTAGGGCATTTGTATATGAGACAGTGAGAGGGAATGAACAGAAGATCCTTATGGCTCCTTTCGCCTAAGTTCTCAGGACTTTAAATTTTGTGACAAGCAGAATCTGGTAAATTATCTTTGACATTTGTTTTCACCATTATTGACTTTAAGGTTTTGGTTCCTTTTTGTTCATTTCTGTTCATTTGATGAAAAGAATTCTGATGAATTCTCTGAATTTATTTGAGTTTTTATGTTGCCTGCTGCTGCCGCTGCTGCTGGTAAGTCGCTTCAGTCGTGTCCGACTGTGTGCGACCCCATAGACAGCAGCCCACCAGGCTCCCCCGTCCCTGGGATTCTCCAGGCAAGAACACTGGAGTGGGTTGCCATTTCCTTCTCCAATGCAGGAAAGTGAAAAGTGAAAGTGAAGTTACTCAGTCGTGTCTGACTCTGTGCGACCCCATAGATGGCAGCCCACCAGGCTTCTCCGTCCATGGGATTTTCCAGGCAAGAGTACTGGAGTGGGGTGCCATCGCCTTCTCTGTTTATGTTGCCTACGTTGGTATAAATAGTTGTTTTGGTTTTTATTCCTAATGTGCAAGTGACAGCTAATTAAGAATAAAAACAACTGTGTATTCAGTACTGCTTAAATTTGTGTTCCAGGTTTTTCACATCACTGGCAGCATAGGAAGTTTCTGCGTGCCCAAAGCCTAAGTTTACATAATAGGAGGAGAGGAGACAGAAGAACAAAGAGCTGTTTTTCTTCTGAGACTGGGAACTGATGTTCCAGAGATTGTCAGATTTCTCTGATGGTGACAGAGGCTCCAACCCCTGTATCAACATTTGTTTTCATGATGGAATTGGGTGCTGCAGAAATCTGAGGTGACAGCCTTGGCCTTCTGGAGCATTTAATGTGCCAGTTGGGGGTGGGGTGTGGAGTAGGGGAAGGCAGTAGATGACTGTTTTCAACCTAGTAATGTGTCTTCAAGGGTTCTTGCCCTGGTTAGAAAATCTTTATTACTGGCCTGATTAGAATTCTGTCTTCATTTTTTATACTAGCCTTTACTTTTGGCTACGTCCGCCCTCCCTTATATGTTGCCCCTTTTTTCTTGCCATGATGAAGGCCAAAGATTTAGGACAATAAAAGGATCAGAAAATAGTCATTCCTGGGATTCCCTGGCAGTCCAGGGGTTGGGATTTGACACTTCCACTGCAGAGGGGTGCAGACCCCTGGTGGGGGTCTAAGATTTCATATGCTGTAAGGCATGTGGCCACATACCAAAAAATAGTCATTTTTCTTGATACTGGACACATGGAAGGAGTTATCCTTGTGCATATCCATGGACCTGAAGGTGACTTTCTGACAAAGGACAGTCTGGGGAGAGTGAGGGTTGTATAGGTGACTGTGACCTACAGCCTCATAGGTGTGGTCAGTCTGTATATAAGGAGGAAATGCATTGGGCCAATACAGTTGGAGATCGAAAAGGTGAGCTTGGTTGTTTCCCTCTAGTCTTGCCTGCTTTCCCCTCCTCCATCTGCTGTGCTGTTCTGAGAGGGGTTGGGCCTCTTGTAGGCCTTTTGGTGGTAATGTGCTCTAACTATTGTCATTCATCCACTGACAGTCTAAACAGTGTGTTAATATACCCAGTCCCTGTGATAGTTCATTGACCATCTAGTTCAGTCACTGAAAATTTCTTTTTCACACTATATGAAATAAACTTGGAGAGTCTCCGTTTGAAGAGGGAAAGTGACCAGCAGAAATCCCTTGGCTTTGAAACAGCAGTTTGAAGATCAGTGCCTAGTCTAGCCTCCTCCGTTATAGTTGGGGGAATGGAAAGCTTGCAAGGGGCATAATGACAAGGCTTCCTGTCGTAGCTGAAAGAGTGTTGGACATACAGGTAGGAGACCTGGTCTAGGCTCTAACCTAATTAGATGGACTCTTGGACAAAATGCTTTACCTCTCTGGGCTTCTCATTCCCAGCCTGAAGTCTTGTGTGCCATCAAGCTCTAATTGTAGATTCTTGTTCTGGATCACAGATGACAGGACACTTGAGATTAGCCACTTGGTACTACTCTTAACCCCCCCCCACCACCCACCCCGTCCTCCCCCCATCAAATCCTGTGACCCAGAATGGGCCAGGCAGTGGTGGGACAGGGGCCTCTTTCCCCAGGGGATGCAGTAAAATGAATTGCATTACCTCTGTTGTATGCTTTTTCTTTTCTTTTTTTTTAAATATTTATTTGTTTTTGTTTATTTATTTGGGTGCATTGGGTCTTAGTCACGACATATGGGATCTAGTTCCCTGACCAGGAATTGAACCTCTGGCCCCCTGCATTCAGAGCTTGGAATCTTAGCCACTGGACCACCAGAGAAGTCCCCTGTTGTATGTTTTTTCAAGTATAAAATAAACACTTGCCTCTTTTTCAGCCATTCACATGAAGATAGTTTATAATTTCGGGAGAAAGGAGCATCCAGATTGTATTAACTACATAACTAAAACCATATACCTCCTAAAAAACAGTATGAAATTTTTCAAGCTGAGTCATTGTTGACCTAGGCTCTCAAATAGCAGTGGTTTGAATAGCACTTGAATTGCTGGTATTAAGAAATGCAAACAAATCTTTCATGTTCATCTTCCCCCAAATTTATTTCTATTTAATTTTTGATACAACACTTTATCAGACTTCGTCTATGAAGAGTTCTTGAAAATAGTATTTGGCATCTGTCAGCCTCACCTTCATTGCTTTGCTTTGCTAATGTTAAGAGACACCATTACTTTGATGTACTAGCAGAGAACCAGCCATGAAGCATCCTCACAGGAAAGTAATATTTGTTTTAGTCAAAAGTGGCCAGACTTGCCTGTCTGCTTTATCTTCCTTTGTTGAAATGGACACATTGTCATCTTATGAAATTTGCAGCAGCTGTGATGTTGCATCTGCATCTATAGGTACTTCAGACTGTTTCTGCTTTCTTAGTGTCTGCATTCTTTTTTGGAAACTGTTCTCTTGCTGGTCACTATTGTAATACTTGTGCTTGGTAATCAAACTTGAATAATTGAGAGACAGCTTCCTATGGTAAAGAATGTTGACTTCATCATGAAGAAACTTGGGTCCTAGCCCTGGCTCTGCTGCTTACCAGCTGTGTGATTGTGGCCAAGTCATTTCACTTCTGGGCTGCAGTTTCTTCATGAGAAAAATGAAGGGATTATATCAGTTGGTTTCCATTATTTCCAGTCATACCTAAATACTTTATGTGTAGTAGGCCCTCACTACTGCTAACTGAAACCACGCTGGTGCCAAAGACTTTTTCCTTTTTTGGGGGGCATGTCTGCTGCTTAAGAGTTTCAAGCCTAAAAGTGGCCGTTATGGTTAGTGCACACATCTCCCCGACGTTTTTGACATGCCCTCCTGCTCAGCATTTAATCCCTATACATACACACACAGCCACACACATGCACACATATCATAAATGTCTTGACCAGGGCTACGCAACTAATATATGAGCTAATTTATGGTAAGCTCATGTTACGAATCCATATCTGTCTGACTGTAAAATCTGTCTTTATTTTATTAGACTGCCTTGCCTCTCTGGGCTATAAGAATAAGCTGTAGTTTAATTCCTTAAGGAATTGTAGTCAGTTATAAACAATTAACTATATATGTAATATGGGGTGTGGTGAGGGAAGTAAATGTTGAATAGACTATTCTTACTAATTTCTGCTGTTCCGGAGGCAGTCCTATAGTAAACTGAAAGATTCTCATATTCAGAGACTCAGCACACATCAGGTTCCATATTCCAGTATTTTAAAAGGAATCCACAGCCACGTGTACCAGCTTATCTTTGTAGTCAGTATTGAAGAAGTTGAGCATTTTATTTCTGACCTGGATTCAAACCTGAGGTAGCAAAACTATAAGTAAATTTATCTAACAGAAATAAGGTAGAAATGTTTGGTTATGGAGTGGCCTTAAATCTGTCTTTTCTTTGGCAAGTAGAAAAGTGTCTGAATAGCTCCTAACTGAGAGATTTTATTCTGAGAAAACTCTCTGTGCAGCTAGAAATGTATAAATAAAAATATACTTTGCCCCTTGACTTATTTGTATGGAGCTCCCTATAATATATTTTTTTAAAAATCGCAGTTCAAAAAGTTCTTAAACAATGTTGGGGTGCAAGAATGTTTCCCAGCTACAGCTAGTAGCCTCCTGAAGTGTAAAATACTATTGTTGTGTGGTACTTCTTCCTATCTCCATTTAGAGATAGAAAGGTCAAAACCAAGGCTTCTGTATTTCGGCCTGCTCTACTTGAGAGTAAGATAAAGGAAAATGATTACTGTTAATTGCCACGGGCAATTAAAAAGGATTCTTTGTTCAGTACCAAATTGATTGTGTACAAATGAAAGTCAGCACTGCATTAATACAAGATTATTAGATTCTTGAAATCAACATCTTCAGCCAGAATGGCTTTCACTTCAAGGGAATTGTTTCACTGGGAATAGTGTACCTAAATGCTTGGTGATTAAAAGTATCACTATGTCTTTAGTTTTCAAAAATGCTTATTAAGTTTGTAGGTGGAAGACTGGTGGGTGCCTCTTTTGTAATACTATTTTAAATGGACTGATAACATTGAATACTTTAATGCTGCTGACATATAGGGAATTTATTCCACTTTGGTCAGCCAGTTGAAGAATGCAGATAAAACCTTTGGTAAATGAGGAAAAGGGCCTCAGCGCTGTGGGAGTGGGCTGCTGGCGTCTGCCTGGTGTCGGTCAGTAGACACAAAGGCTTAAAAATGGCCACTTTAGCTAAAGTAGTTATAGTTTGATGTGTATACAAGGAAGATGTATTTTCTTACATACATGTTATACAGATTCCTTTTTCATATGCTGGGGCATAATTTTCTTTTTCACATATGTTTTTTTCCCCCTATTCAGTTCTTCTTTTTTAATTTTATTTTCTCCCACACAGTTCTTAATAAATTGAAAACTGGTAATAAATTTGAGAGTCTCTATCTATAAGGTACTTCTCAGGATTTCACAAATGTGAATGTGTGGGATCATATTTTTAACTTTTACAAGTTTGTTCAAAGTCACATACCTGATGATGAATGGGTTAATAGTGATCTCATACAAATTACAAGTGTCAGAAGCATCTTATACTTACAGATATTTTCTATTTGTGTTATAATTGCAGATTTTTGGGGTCTCTGTTTACTTGGAATTAAAATAGGTATGGTCACTGCTCTGACTTCATGATGGGACTGTCAGGCAGACTGGGGCAAACTTTCTGGAAAACAGTTTGGCAAGAGATACAGTCCTTGGTCTGGTTATAGGTATCTGTATGGACCAAGAACTGGAGATGAGGACCAGAATTTGATATGAATATGTTAATTATAGTGGTGTGTATTGGGGAAAAAAAGAAACAATCTAAATGTTTTAACTTTATGGGAATGGTCACTTTATGGAAAAGTCTGGAGTCATAAAAAAAGATGATTTTGGAGAATTCTTGACATGGGAAAGTACACACAAAATGAAGTTAAGTATGAGAAAAAAGCAGAATATAGAACTATAAACAGTATGATTCCAGTTATTTTAAAATATATATGGGAAAAAGTGGAAGAAATATGCCTACGTGCTATTAGTATTTGTCTCTGTTGCAGAAATTTGAGTGATTGATTTTTTTCTGAGTTTTCCCAACTTTTCTAAAATGATTTGCTATTTTTGATTCAGAGAAAAAATATTAAAAATATTTTTTTGCAGTGTGGTTGTATTATGTTTGGTTTTTTCTTGAAAACATGAAGGAAAAATTGAGCTGAAAAGCAGGAACTTAGTAATCATGAGATCTGTTGGAGTTTAGTGCCTTTGAAGGTAAAGGCAGTCACACTTCTTAGAGCAGTAGTTGAATTAATGACAGCAGTGTAGCCTTCCTGGGTGGCACTGGTGTTGAAGAACCCACCTGCCAAGGCAAGAGATGCGGGTTTGATCCCCAGGTCAGGAGGATCCCCTGGAGGAGAAAATGGCAACCCACGCCAGTATTCTTGCCTGGGAAATCCTGTGAACAGAGGAGCCTGGCGGACTACGGTCCATAGGGTCACAAAGAGTTGGACATGACTGAAGCAACTCAGCACACATGCATGCATGGCAGTATTACCACGCAATAGCAGCAGTTGCTTCTTGAGTGCCAGGAGATTCCAGTGTGTTCCCTCACATCCTCCTCACCATAATCCTTGCCCTGAGGTGGGTGGTACAGCAGTGCGGGGACTGAGGCTCCCTAAGGGCGCTTAAGGCCACCAGGCTGACAGGTCAGCAGTCTGGTTCAGAGCCTTTGCTTGGAGCCTTTACATTCTAGCACTTTCTCTGGTGTGCCATATACTTTACAGAACTGATTTCACCCCAGAGATGAGAAGAATAAAAGTCTTACTTCCTTACTGATAGCTGTACCCTAGTCACTCAGTCGTGTCCACCTCTTTGCAACCCCATGAACTATAGCCTGCCAGGCTTCTCTGTCCATGGAATTCCCCAGGTAAGAATACTGGAGTGGGTTGCCATTTCCTCCTCCAAGAGATCTTCTTGACCCAAGGAGCTAATCAAGGTCTCCAGCGTTGCAGGCAGACTCTTTACCATCTGAGCCACCAGGGAAGCTCTGTTCTCTTCAGCATGATATCCCCCTGCCCTCAACCGTGCTTATTTTAAAGGAGCCATAGTGTATCGCTTTTTTCTTTCTTGGTCACAATCAGGAATGGACATGGAGCTAGTTATGTCTTCCCTTTTATGGGCCAAAAATCTTTAAGAGTTAAATTATTTCACATTTGATTAACTTTACTATTAAAATAAATTAAGGACTGTACAGCAGAAAAGGAAAAGAAGGGAAACATACTAATTCTTTGTAGCTCCAGAGGATAGAGGTGTAGGGAGAGAAGTGTTTTTCCTTTTTCCTCCACGTTCAGCCAGCGTTCAGGGGAGGATCTATGCCATGTAGAGTACCAGCTGTACAGAACAAGCCTTTTCTCTGAGAGTTGACACACCGTTTATAAAACAAAAGCAGTTTTTCCCTTAGAGGTAACACAAGGAACACCCTGTTTCTGTACCAGAAAGTAAAAAATTTAGAAGACCAGTGGCCTGATTTTTTTTTTTTTTTTTTGATCTTGCCTTAAGGAATTAAGTGTGACTGAACATTCAAACACAAGAATGTGTTGACCAGGGAGGTAGATGTCATCTTATTATGAGAAAGAAAGTGGTCTGAGTTCATGTTTTGTTTTGAATAAGGAATAATTCGGAAATTTAAGTTTTCACCTTCTTTGTATTGTTGTTACCAACAAGACATTTGCACACATGTGTACCTGTTCTTTTACTCGCCCTTCTTTGTTTCACCGGGGAGAGCGCTGAAGACCTGATGTGCGTTTGTAGTAGGGGGTTGACAGGTATCAGGAAGAAATTGGAAAACGGCTCAGAAGCGCCACAGGACTTTTCGTTTTGTTCTCCCATTTATCCTGTGAACCCATCGCTTTTATCCTAGAACAAACACGTCAATAGGAGCACGGTATTTGTTGAATTAAAGATAGGACTAATGAGAGAAACCAGGAGAAATAAAGCCTCTGAAGCCTTTCAGTGCTTAGACTCTTGGGTTTCCTCTAGTGACGTAAAGAACCCTTTCTTTGCGTTTTGCTTCTTAGCAGCTTTTGACCTTGGACGTCATTTATCTCGAGTTCTTATGTGTAAAATGGGCCTCAGTACTGTTCTGCCTGCTGCAGAGGCTTTTTGTGTCCAGATTTTTTCTTTTTTTTTTTTTGAGTGCTAAATGACAGCAGTGGATGTGGACATTCTGTCACATTGGACAGCCTTTCAGTTTTCTGGGAGGATGAAAAGGAGCAGTGTGATTAATGAAGCTGCTTAGGTAAGCCAGCACGTTAGATGCCTCACGAGAGCCTGGAGACGTTTTTGGATTCGTGGAGCAGCAGTGCTGTTGATTGGGCATCTTGTCGTTAACGACGGCAGCAGCCGGTTTTCGGGTCTTCCCAGGGTCTCACCCATCCCGGTGCTGTAGGTCACAGGCTGCAGAGCAGCGTTAGGACTGAAGCTGCGGTTGCTCCCCCCGTGCTGACCCCAGTCCCGCCCCTGCGCCCCAGTCTTGCACCCTACACCCCAGTCCCGCCCCCTGGCAGCTCTGCCCCCTCACGTTGTTGCCTTCAGGCGCCTTGTCCGTAAGAAGGGGGAGCAGTGTCTGCTCACAGGCTCACTGTGCAAGTGAAACAGCGCCTGGCCACGGTAGATGCTTGTAATGTCATTATTTGTGCCGTGCTCTTAACTTTTACAGGTCAGTTGACAATATGGTGGTGGGGCAGAAAAAGTGTTAATTTACCAATTTTTAGTTTCGCCAAGGAGGATATTTTAAAAACGGGGCAGAGGGGAACTACTCACTATATTCTGTTAAAATAAAAGGGTCCACTATCAGAGTAAAAGATTGCCATTTTCCTTTTTTGTCGGGAGGCGCACTTCTGGCTTGCAGGATCTTAGTTCCCCGACCAGGGATCAAACCCTGGTCTCCCTGCAGTGGAAGCGTGGACCTCTATCCACTGGACCACCAAGAATTCCCAAAAGGTAGCCTTTTTCAAGGAAGTTGGCAGCTTTACGCGGACATACATAAGTGTATGTTTCTAATTCTCATTTTTACATAGACTGGGGAAAACTACCACAGGCCAGCACCAGTTGTATGTAGACAGGCATTGAGTAGATTCCTGTCCTAGTTTGTCCATTTATTGTCACCTTAAATAAGCTCTTTGACTTCTCTGAGCCTTCTTTTTCTTGTGTAAAATAAAGATGCTAATTGCTATCTCACAGGGTTGTGAGAAACCAGGGGAACTTAAGAAGAATGTTTGGCATGTAGTAAGTGTTCAGTTGATAGAGACCATCACTCTCAGATGGTTGGTTAAGTATTAAGCCAGGTAAGCGAAATCCCTTGTGCTTTGTGCCACTTGGAATTCCAAGAAGTAGGGTGTCAGGCTCGATTGCAGAAATGTCCTACGGAGGTGTCCGTCTCTCCATTCTTCCCTCGTTTATTCTCAGCAAGCCGCTGGAGACACTAAGCAGAACCTGACTGTCGCTCCCCCTCTTTAAAACTCGAGTGCTTTTCCGTGGCCTGTAAGGTTAAGTCCAGATCACTGGTGTGGTCTTGTGTATTCCTCTATGGTTTGGCCCATCCTGCCTTCCCAGCCTGGTCACTCCTGGTCTCCAGAACACGCTCTGTTCTTTCTCTGCCTCTGATTTTGGTGAAGCTGGTTCCTCTTGAGAGTTCCTTTACCTTTACTCCGATTGGTGAATTTCCTGCTCACCCTTCCACATCCTCTCAAGTGTCCACTATTCTGAGGCCTTTCTTCCAGGGGTTTTCCTCAGCTCTGTTCCTTTAGCACTTTGCTGGTGACGTTAGACACATCCCTTGCTTCGTGTAGTGATATGTTTGTGCAGTTCTGAGTCAGCAGCCACAGAACACCTCTGTTTCCTTATCCCTGCGCCACCCCCCAGCCCAGCCATACAGTTGTTATCTTTGGAGACATCAGTTTTCTACCAGGGTTTTTTTTTCCTTCCAGAGTTGCTTTTTGCACACATAAACAAGCAAATAGAAATGATATATGCATTCCAACAGAAGCATACTGTAATTACTGTTCTGCGTCTTTCTTTTTTTCACTTAATATTTTGGGAGATGGTCAGTGTTAACACAAAGGAAGCTTCCTTGTTCTTTTTCAACAGCTCATGGTACTCCACCATACAGATACACTGTAATTAGCTAATCTCCTAGTGATGGACATTGGATTTGTTTCCAGTTCTTTGTTTTGCAATCAGTGCCGTAGGGGAAACTTGAAAATAATTTGCACAAGTGAGATTATTCCTGGAGGTGAAATTCCTAGAAGTAGAAAAGTTCTTCTTTTTTGGCTGAATGGCTTGTGGGATCTTAGTTCCCTGACCAGTGATTGAACCCGGGCCACCGCAGTGAAAGCGCTGAGTCTTAAACACTAGACCGCCTGGGAATTCCCGTCTCCTACTTCTTCTTTTTTTAAAAAACATCTATTCTTGGCGGTGTCGGGTCCTCGTTGCTGTTGCTGCGCGGGCTTCTCTAGTCGCGGTGAGTGGGGGCTTCTCATTGCGGTTGCTTCTCTTGTTGTGCAGCACGGTCTCTAGGGTAGTTGCTGGTAAGCCAAGATGGGTTTTTGAAAAACATTTTGATACCCTGAGTCCTGATATCAGGGGTCCGTGGCTAGATCCTAAAGCTTGCTGAAGTTCTGGCAGCAGTCCCCCATGGCTTTGGGTATTTTGATGGCCCATAGGACATGGTTGGAAGATGTCTGTGTAGCTCACTCAGCTTGGGACAGATTGGACTTTTCAAAAGCCCCCACCTGACATGACAGTCAGTACAAAATCCCTTTCCCCTGTGAGCTCACTCCTGGGGAAATCCTTTTACCCTTCACCAAGTGAACTAGGTCCTCAGAGACTCCTGCACTAATAATAGCCGTACTTCCTTAGTCTTCTGTATCCTAAGCACTGTCTTATGCATTTTACATGTGTTAACTCAAGGAATCCACCTAACAACTCTCAGAAATAGGTGCTGGTACTATCCCTGTGCCCATTTTACCGATGAGGGAACTGAGGCATCTTGTGTTTAGGTAATGCAGGTAGATTCAGAGAGAAGAGAGGAAAATGCCTGCCTTTTAGAAAGTGCCCAGTTGCACTTCAGTTTTGCTGGACTGGTTTTGTGTGTGTGCTGTTTCCTCTGTCTCTGCAGTTTCACCTTAATTGTTGACCTTGATTATTGGGAAATGTTTCTCCCACTGAAGGGTATTTGGATGAGCATAGTGCGTTCTTTTGTTTGTCCCCTTGATCCCTAGTTTAGCTTACCTGTTAAAGATTTCCAGAATGATCTAGCAGTTAATTTCATTTCTGTTTCCCACTCCTTTTTAGTGAGGTCCTAATTGAACTTTATAATCCAGTTTTTTCACCAAAGCTTCTCTTAGCAAACTACAGCCAAAGCTTGTTATTACTCAATTCTTTCCGTAATGCCGTCTTGAAACACTTTGCTTTTGGTTTTGGGGGAATAGCCCTGGAGATTCTGATATTGCGCGATGCTCAAGGGCAGGGCCAGTGGCATGTGTTGTGTGTCATCAGCCAGCCTGGAGTGCTCACTTCAGTAGCCACGTCAGATGCCTGTCTCCCCAGAAACCTTCCCCGGTCCTTCTCTGCTTCCAAGGTCTGAATTCGCGTCAGGTTGTCGTTTAGATCAGCCCCGTCTAGTCAGCTCAGTCCTTTACAACAGCTACTAGCCCCATGTGTCTACTTGACGTGTAACCAGGGGGACCAGGAAACTGAATTTTTAATTTCACTTAATTTTGATTAAACTTTAAATAGAAAAGTATCAGGGAGTGCAGATGTAGACAGTAGCCTCCACAAGGGAGAGGGTTTTCTTTTTCTACTTTTAATTCTGACACAGGGCCATCCATGCTTATGTGTTTGACGAACGTTTGATCAATAGCCCTCAGTGGCTGAAATACACAAGGGAAGTTAAAATATTCCTTAAATACTACTTCCTAGGGATAGCCATTTTTACAAATTGTGTTTTAGTTGTATAAAAAATTGCCAGTTTTCATTGACATTTCAGTGATTTTTGCACAGGATTCATCCTTCTATGAATTGACATTAATCAGGGTTGTTGTAGGTTTAGGAATTTTAGGAGATGCAGGCTTAGAATAAATGTAATAGAATGGGTCATAAGTTTAATAGAAGTATGACTAACATTGGTCAGGTAGCTTTATGAAGATTATTGTGACATAATGGAATTCTGTCCTCAGAATTCTGTGATTCAGGTCCTTAGTGAAAGTCATAAGAGGATAAATCATCATTCATCTTTCCACTTCCACTTTCCACATGATTTTGCTGGCATTTTGTTTTAAGGATAAATTGGATGTTTAGGTGTTTTGGCTTGGCTACTTGGGGTGGTTGGGCTCTTTAGAGAAAGAGGTTAAAGGATTCATGACTTGGTAGCAAGACTAAAGAAGCAGAAGTGGATCTGCTAGAATTTCTTTGGTCTTTCATAGTGGAAGCAGCACCGTAGGCCAAGTTCTGTTTGTAAAGGCGAGGATGGGATGTGCTTCTTGCCCATGTAAAGCTGTCACTGATTTAGTTTTCATTACATTTCTTTGAATTCCTAATAGTTTTCTCTAAATCATTTGTTTTTGAGAACTTCTGTTCTGAAACGATGTTGTATTTACATTCTAAGTGGGCTGGTGATGTTCTGGCATAGGGAGGCATAGATAAGAGAGAGTGATGAAAAATGGCAAACTGTGGTGCTCAGAAGGAAAGGAAGGAATTTTACAAAAGTCTTTGAATTAATGGAATATGGCATTGAATCCTGGAACAGAAAAGAGAATTAATGGAAAACTGAAATCCAAATAAAGTCTGCAATTTAATTTTTTTGTACCAAAGATGATTTCTTTGTTTTGACACGTGTACCTTGGTTATATTAACATTAGGGGAAGCTGGGCAAGGGCATATGAGAACTCTGTAATATCTGAAGCTTTTCTGTAAGTCTAAAATTATTCCAGACTAAGTTTTTTTGTTTTTTTTTTTAAGAAGCCTGGAAGAGCATGAGCATTTAGGGCTGTGACTTCATTAAGGGGGTGGGGTCTGTATAAATTTAGATTATATAAGGGCCCTCTGGGAGCTCTGCTTCTCTCCCACTTCCCTCCTTAAACTCAGTGTTGCAGCCATGTCGGATGACTGCAGCTCTCCCAGAGATCCTTGCTTCTGACTCTTTATGTACTGTTTTCTCTTTTATGGTATGTTTTCCTGCTACCCCCAACCCAACCAAAAATAAAATAATAAAAACAACTCCTAAAAACAACCCCCCCCCCAAAAACAACCCACATAACTAATTCCTGTTAATTCTTTAGATCTGCCTTAGATTTTACTTTTCTCAGAAAGCTGCCCCTGACCTGCAGTGGTCAGCCTCTTGCCTGAATTTATTCCTAATGTGGTACTTACCATTCTGTATTCTAATTGCCTCTTTTCTTTTCTCTTTATCCAGCTACATTTTAAACACCTTAAAAAGACAGGGGCTGGTATGACCCAGGAATATAGGCATCATTGATGTTCAGGAAATATTTCTTGAATAAATGTCTTTACAGCGAGAAGCAAGACACCTGCCCACACCCCCTCAGACCTCTTCAGTGAGGCAGTTTCCCTCGCTCCCTTAGGGAATGGTGGCTATAGTTGGCTGTATGCTGGCATGTATACCATAGATGGCTAGATCCCTGCCAGAAAGAAAAATCAGGACTATGGAGATGAGAAAGTCCTTGTTTAACAAACTTAGTCTTTTATTTCAAGCTCCCAGGAGTCCAATTTAGGAAAATATTTTGTTCTAAAATCTGCTAGTTATGTACCAAGTTATCTTTTCCTGTAGTACATTAATTTATATCTCACTTTACGATAAATAACGTGTAGGTTATTTTAAATCTGTTCTTTAAGTAAACCATTATCTAGATAGTTAAGACTGTCAGATACGGACCCTGCTCTTGAATTTCTTACATTCTATTTGGAGGAGAATAGCGTGCTTATCTCACAGTTTATTGCTGTGGCGTAATAACGTGACTCGGGTAGTGAGATGAGCAGGGCCCTCCGTCGTGATGGGCAGTGAGACAGTGCCAGTGTAAGCTGTTGCCTCTGTCTTCAGTTGCCTTTATGTTGGTATGACATCTAACGAACAAAAGGTTGATGAATTTAGGTTGCCTCTAGCACAACTTCCCTGGTGGCTTCCCTGGTGGCTCAGACAGTGAAGCGTCTGCCTGCAATTCTGGAGACCTTGGTTTGATCCCTGGGTTGGGAAGATCCCCTGGAGGAGGAAATGGCAACCCACTCCAGTACTCTTGCCTGGAAAATCCCTTGGATGGAGGAGTCTGGTAGGCTACAGTCCATGGGGTCACAAAGAGTCAGACACGACTGAGCAACTTCATTTTTCTAGCACAACAGGGATTAGACATGCAGATTCTAAGGAAAAGTTATGAACTCAAGGGTCTGTGGACCCTTAAGTGATTGAAATGGGGGAGTGGCCATGATAATGTCAAGAGTATGTGCTGAATTTGGTTCTGTTTATTTTCTGTGGAGAGAGGATCTGTAGCTTTCATTTAATTCTCAAAGGAATCCATGACCCAAAAAAGATTAAAACCCTCACTAGTTTAGAGTAACACTGAGACCCATGACCTCATTTTGTCTCTCTTTTGTTTGACCATTTTAGTTGGAGCACTGCATTTTGTTTTTCCCTGATAGTTATTTGGAGGAGTCAACTGTTGAACATCTAAGGGAGGTGTGTGTCAATTTTCTTTTTGGAAGCTTGGCTTATGGCTCTTAAGCCTTCATCTGTTCTCTCATTGTTTAGTAAAAATGGCTTTGTATTTGAAATATGAGCACTACTTTCCCGGGTCTGAGTAGCTGAGCAGTGGTCATATAAAGATGAAAATGATTAGGCTCTGACCTTAACTAGGCTTTCAGAGATACACAGTGTAAGAGCTCTGAAATGGGAGCTGAGAGTCTCAAGGGAACAACTATCACGCAGTGTCAAGGCCACAGTCTTGGAAGATGTGCAGGGTAGAATGGGAACATGGGGAAAGGTTATCTTGGCTTTGTTTCATTGAAATTTCACTGTTGATTTATTTCATTACCTCACTGGTATTTTGCAAACCTTTGCATGCGAGGCTGTAACATAGCTGAGGTGCACAGGCTCATTGACAAGCCGAAGAGGCCCAGCTGGAAATAAAACAGTGACTGAGGTCCATGCTGTAACACACGCATTCATGTGGGACTCAAGTCTGTTGACACCATTTCCCCTTCTGTGGACAGGGTTCTCACTGCCCTTAGTCACTCAGCAGGTGTTTATTGGCCAGCCATAGGGTGTGTAGTACTGGACTGGAGCCTTGGGCTGGGCTATTTACTTACGAGGAGAGGGCAGTGTCTTCCGGTTGCTCCCCATAATCAACATGGTGACAAGGCCCTTTTTGCTGGGAAGCAATATAGATGGACTTTGGAAGTCAAAATGCCAGAGTTCTAAGCCCGATTTTGCCATTTTTCAGTTAAGTAGCCTTGAATCGGGTCAGTTGACCCCTCTGCGCTTCTGTTTCCTCATGTGTATACAGAGATAACTATTATATAGGATTTTTTATTATATACTGCATATCAACTGTTATACAGAAGACCTGTCATATATCTGGGCCCAATAAGTGGAAGATATATTGTTGGCTGATGGGCATTGTAAAACTGGAGAAATTCTCTCATTTTATTTAGTCAGTAAGGAAAATTACTATGTCATTCGAAAGAAAGATTCTGCATATGTGAATAGGGAGAATTGGATACTCCTGGTTAGTATTAGAAACAGTGGTGATGTCCTTTTTTTTTTTTTTTTTTTGGTTGGTCTTGTTTATTCTGTTATTTTTACTAGGGAAAGGTTCTGGATTTGGGTTCCTGAATTTTTTTGTGTTAAGTGCAATTTTCTGAGAAAGGGTCCATATTTTCATCAGATTGTCAAAGAGATCCTTAACTGTCAAATGATTAAGAATTAGTTAATTGACCTAAGTCACAGTTAATACCCTTGATCTGAAATTATCCATTAAAGTAAGAACTGAGAACTTTTCCACATAAAAAGAATGTAATGAGGCTATATAGTGAATATGCAAAAGCTTTTATGTGCTGCTCTTTTTTATTTTTTAGGCTGGGAGGAAGTGGGACAAGTAGGGAGGGAAGAGAGGTGTCAGAGGGAGTAGTGAGGAACCCCCTGAGTAATTAAATGCCAGCTTCTTGCCCGCATATTCCCCAGATTGATTCTAGGTTATCGCTCAGCCTCCTCTCCCTGTACTCTAACTTCCGATCAGACTGGATCACTTGTTTTCTTCTGAACAGGCTTTAAAGTTTTATTATTTTATGCTGGTCCCTCTGTCTAGACTCTCCCTTCTCCTATAATTCGCTGGTCCAGTTCTCTGGGCTTCAGAGCCTCTTTCTGATGCTGCCTTTCTTAATTGTCATCAGCTTATAAATCCCTTAAAAGCACTCACTCACTCATCTTTTGTCCGTCTGAGGCACAGTTCTTTGCCTAGAGTTAGGCACTTAATAAAAGGTTGTGGAACTAAAATGAAGAATGATGCCTAAGATGCAACTAAGTTTGTGACTCCACGGCCTGTAGCCGTGATAGGCTCCTCTGTCCATGGGATTCTCCAGGCAAAAATACTGGAGTGGGTTGCCACTTCCTTCTCCAGGGGATCTTCCCGACACAGGGATCAAACCCGGGTCTCCTGAGATTCTTTACCATCTGAGCCACCAGGGAAGCCCATAGGTTAAAATGATTGAAAACAAACAAACAAAAAATGATCAGATGCCAGTGTGAGTTCTGAGTTCTGGGAGAGAGTTTGGGGAACCTTTTTATAGTTTCAGTGACAGTCTGGCTACCTTGAATTAGGAAGCAGGAGTGTGGGGAACTAGTAGCCAGCATTGTAGCTTGGCCAGGTGGTATTTTTGTACTGGGGTTATCTTCCTGGAAGGTGGGTTGGACTTTTTGAGTATGTAATAGCGATGGTATTGATGAGCATCTGCTGTGTGCCAGGTGCTGTGAGAGTGTCGTAGGGAACAACCAGGCAAGACCCCTGCTTCTATTCCAGTAGGGGATATTGGGTAGGCTATTCCTTCATCAGCCTTTAAATTCTGTGATCTGGAGAATGGGGCACCAGTCCCTGTTTGGGATTGTTGTGAGGATTAAACGAGAAAGTGCTTTGAAGATTATATAAAGTGCTCTTATTTATTTTGAGTACCCTCCACCCCCCCATCTTTGAGTTATAACTTAAACAGATTAAAAATGTTTAAAATGTGTATGAAGGTCACTGGCAGCATTTTTGCATTCGCCAATCCCCAGTGAGGTTTTCATGCCATATTGTAAGCACATTAGCATAGGAAGATTGGTAGAAGCTTCTTGCACCAGTAGGAGTATGAACTAATGATCCCAGGGTTTAAGTAGATTCAGGCACTTAATTCTTTCCGTTATAAGTGAATCCCTTAACAGGATTGGGGCATAGATTTGTAATACCATCTTCCCCCAACTCTGAGGAGTACATTTATTTATGAATGTTTTTGGCTGTCTCTTAAATTCTTAAATGCAGTTTCATGCTGGTGAAGGCTGCATGTTGGGGAAAACCGAACTTCTTTACTGATTTGGGGCTTTTTTTGACCATAAATGGGAGATACAGTTATTCTGCTTCCATTTTGTGATTAGGATGAAAATTTTAAAATACACCTCCCTTGTCCCCAGAACCCTTATAACAAAGAGCAAATGATGCAATTAGGATGCAATCCATTGCCTGTGGATTTCAAGGGAAATTATTTTTCTACATAACTCGGAAGCTCATGGGTAAAGTCACGCTTCCTTTTAGATCTGGTGAGTTTTGTCAAAACTGACCTGATAAGGTGAGATTCCTACCTTGAGGTTAGAGTTTTTGAGTGTTAAGCAGTGCTGTGAAATTCCTAAGGTAGCTTTGATTTATGAATAAAGTGTCACTTCTGATTCCTTCTTTGAATTATTTTTATTCTTTTTTCCTTGAAACTATAAATGGAATTGACTTTGTTCACACTGTATTCTGGTGTTTTTCGTTTTCGGTAAAAGCAAAGACTTCGCTCCCTTCTGCCTGTCTCCTGTGTTAGGTCTACTCTGCTGTTCTGTGAGTTCTTGGGATTGAGATAAAAGATGAATTTTTACCTACCCACTCATTTTTAGTACAGGTATTTTAATTTCTTTAAATTTGAGACTGACTTTCTTTCCATAGAATTTAATTTGATGATTGTCTCTATTTGTGGCCAAACCCCTCAGGATCCATATGAACACTCCTCTCTGATCAGTAAGAGATACTTTTTCCAGAGTCTTGAAGGAGTATTTCTGTAATAGTGGAGTCACAATATTACTTTTTTTGGTGATTTTTCAGGTGTATTTTCTGTATGAGTAGAATTGAATTTTTGCAGTGGGTTGAGGGAAAAAATGAGGTTAAATTTAAGGGCAGAAACTTAAAGCATCTTCTTCCTTCTATTGTTTGAGAACTGGAGAAAGGTAGAAATTTGTGTTTTTTCACAATTTAATACTCAGTTTACTGAAGTCATAGTAATTCTTAATTGCAAATTACTTAAGTTTTAAAGACAACCATTTTCCATCAAATTTCATTTTGGAAATGGTCTTTGTGGTTAAAACCAAAGGAGACACTCTGTTTCTGCTGTGTCTTGGGTGACATCTATGTGCCCTTTAAGGAGACAGCATATTGAATCCTGACCTACTTCCCCTTCCCAGGTGGGTTTGAAAAGCTTCAAGACAAGATATGTAATAGTACTTTGAGCAGCATAAGGCACACACACATTTTTATGGGGAGTGTATTATTAAAGTTTTGCCTTTAGGCAAATAAGTGACTGCCCCCCTTACAATGGCGAGCTCTGCTGAAAGAGGCCTGGGATTATAGGGCGAGTCGCTTCTGTTTTCTCCAGAAAACCCATGCTGCACCACTGGTTTTGTTCATTCTGTCTTTGCTGAGGGCAGAATTGGGGTTAAGCCATGGGCTTAGGTTTTAGAAGCAGGCAGCTAGGGCCACATGAAGCCTGGGTGATCTAGAATGAGTCACTTGGCCTCTCAGAGCCTGTTTTTTTCCTTATCTATAAAATGAGGATTATAATAATACCTGACTTGGGTTATTGTGAAAAATGAAATGAAATCACATATGCATATTGTTTATTTGGTACCGTGCCTGACTCATGAATATTTGCTATTATTACTTACATAAAAGAGATGACTAAATGGGAAAACAGCTAGTGTAGGCGTGTGTGTGTGTGTGTGTGTGTGTTTAAAGCCAGTTCTAGGGCATCTTCTGTCCGGTCATTTACTTACTGTGCGGTGGGAAGACTTTACGTTGGCATGGAACTCCTGCTCTGATGGTCCTCTCATTTCTCATCTGGCCCCAAGAAGGCCTTCAGTAAATGTTAAATAAGGGATATACTTGAAGCCCTTCATTGAAAAGTGCTGGCTTATTTATCAGAGAAAGGTGTGGTTTTCTATGCTAAGTGCTAGATATATTTTTGTTTATTCCGGTTTGTTGAGAGTTGATTATCTATGAAGCATTCAGCAAACCCCATCTTACCAGACCTTTTCATTTTGCAGTCTCTGAATTTATTGTGCCTGACACTTGGAAATGCTTCGCTTGGGTTGTACAGCATGGTTTCCTGTGGTAGCGTTGTGAGAAGTAGGAATGGACTAGCTAACAGTGTTCAAGCACTTACCTGTGAGGTATGTTGGCAGATGCAGAATGAAAATGACAACAGCTGGATGGCCCAGTTGCATCAGGCAGCCTGGAAATCAGTGAGAATCAAGCTTCTCTGTGCTCTGGTTGGAGGTTATATCTTCTCTAAGGTTTCCATTTCATGGAACATTTTTTTGTTGTTGTTAATGGAAATCTGGGTCCCCAGATGATGTGATGAAGCGCCATAGGTATGGTTTTCGTAATTGTTAACCTCTGGAGTTACTGGGTTTTTCTTTAGCCTTTTAAAAAGTTTATACTCTCCAGCCCTTCTTAGCCTTATTTAGGTTTAAAATAATACCTGAATTTGAATTTAAGAGAAGACTTAGAGATGTTTAAGTGATCTCTGAGCAGGTTGGAAACACACACACTTTCAGGAGCCAGAGATTTGCATCTGTTCTAGATTGATTCAGTTCTTCTTCTTTCTAAGAAAGGTGTTTTCAGGATAGATGTTTAACCAAAAAAAAAAATAGAGACCCTCATCAGAAATATAGGTTCAAGGGTGGCTTCAGCAAGGAAGAGGTGAAAAATCCTGCCTCATCTGCTAGTTGAATTCCTCACCTCCCCTCCTTAGTGGCTACATTTCAGGACTTGAAAGAGCTTTGGAATCCTTTGTTGAGTGCTTCAGATGAGATTTGCATTCAAGTTGCTTCTTAGAACTAGGCTGACTGTTTGCTTGGCCTTCATCCCCAGTCTCTATGAATTCCAACACTACATAACAGACATCAGTTTTAGACACCAGATACCTAATAAGTACCTCCTGTGTGCGAGGTTCTGGGAAAACAGAAGCAAACACACAGAATAATTCTATTCCCTAGAAACTCAATGAGTCAAAGAGAAGCAATACTGACTTCCTTTAAAAAAAAAAAAAGGCACAGCTAAACTACACTATAAATATACACCTGAATAAACTAGCATGTTAATCTTGAGAACTCAAAAATGATGTTGTGTAATACCCCTTAGGACACATTTTCTAGGGTTTCATTTTATGAAATTAAAAAAAAATGGTGGTCTTCATTCTTCTGCTGTTTTATACTTTGATTTTTGTTTAGTTGCTATTACCATTATTATTTCCTCATTATCTGCTGTTGTATCAGCTGTTGTCCAGTCAGGTGCACAGTAATTGGTGGTCCAAGCAGAAATCACTCTAGATACTTCAAGGAGAGAGGGATTTAAATGCAAGAGATTTGTGCAGAAATAGAGACACAGACAAACGTATGGATACCAAGGGGGAAAGGAGGGGTGGAAGGAATTGGAAGATTGGGATTGACATATATACACTATTGATACTGTGTATAAAATAGATAATTAATGAGAGCCTGTTGTATAGCATGGGAAATTCTGTGGTTCTCGGTTCTCTGTGGTGACCTAAATAGGAAGGAGATCCAAAAAAGAGGGGATGTATGTATATGTATGCTGCTGCTACTGCTGCTAAGTCGCTTCAGTCGTGTCCGACTCTGTGTGAGCCCATGGACTGCAGGCCACCAGGCTCCCCCGTCCCTGGGATTCTCTAGGCAAGAACACTGCAGTGGGTCGCCATTTCCTTCTCCAATGCATGAAAGTGGAAAGTGAAAGTGAAGTCGCTCAGTCGTGTCGGACTCTTAGCGACCCCGTGGACTGCAGCCTACCAGGCTCCTCCATCCATGGGATTTTCCAGGCAATAGTACCGGAGTGGGTTGCCATTGCCTTCTCCGATGTATATGTATAGCTAATACATATACTTCACTTTGCTGAGCGGTTGAAACTAACACAACATTGTAAAGCAACTGTATGCCAATAAAATTTTTTTAAAAATTAAAAAAATGCAAGGGATATGTTATAGAGGTGGTAGGAGGGCTGAAGGAGCGAAAAGAGGAAAGGAGCTATGTGTGGAGGAGCACAAGGGAGCAGGGGGTTCCTAGCCAGAGATCAGAAAGCTGCCTTGGGGCTGAGTCCAGGCGTCTGCGCTCACAGATGCGCTGGGAGCCATGTTGCCACAGCTCAGCAGGAACCCGGAGGCTGTGCTCCACCAGTGCCGCCAGGGCCTGTGGCGTGTGCAGTTGCCTGCAGTCCTCTGCAGTTGCTGACAGCTGCTGCAGATATGCCAGAAGCAGGAAAAACAATGTTGCATCCCTCTTCCAGCAGTCCAGCCTCGGGCAGAATCTTACCTGGAAGCTAGCTAGCAAAGGAGTGTGGGAAATGTATTTTGCAGGCTTTCAGTTCTGGTGATACAGAGAACAGTATAGGAAGTGCCAGGTGTGGCCAGTGAGTAGGGATGCACTGCTTGGGGATGATGAATGTCATGTGGGCCTGAGCGGAGAAGGCATTATTTTAATTAAACTGATGACATTCAGACAGATGGAGAAGTGGAATGGCATTCCATTTAATGGGTATAGCCTGGGTAGAGGTGTGAAAGCGGGAATGCATACGACATGTTCAGGGAACAGTTTCTCTGGAGCTTGAAATTCTTATTGAAGGACAGTTGGAAACAAGGTTGGAAAGGTCGGTTAGAGTCAAATTGGGGAGGAAGTATTCTGACAGAATTGTCTTAAAATTAACATGGAGCAATGATTTAGCCTCGGAGAGACCACTGAGGAAACGCACGGGATAGTTCCAAGCTTTGTGATGAAAAGGATACAACTAAGGCCACAGTAGTGGTGTTGGAGAGGAAAATGCAGTCCAAGGTAGGTAAACTTTTAACTGGTATATATATCAGGGGATTGGAGTCAGCCATGGGAGTAAAAAATGAATTCTGATTGTCTCTGAGTTTTTCCACATAAATTGACTGTGTTAATTACTTCATGATCATTGAAGGTCTCTGTTCTCTACTTTATATGCTTTTCCCTCTGGGATGATCCTTTAGTGAGTAAGGTTCTCCATAACTTGTATCAGTTCAGTTCAGTTCAGTCGCTTAGTTGTGTCTGACTCTTTGCGACCTCATGAATTGCAGCACGCCAGGCCTCCCTGTCCATCACCAACTCCCGGAGTTCACTCAGACTCACATCCATTGACTCAGTGATGCCATCCAGCCATCTCATCCTCTGTCATCCCCTTCTCCTCCTGCCCCGAATCCCTCCCAACATCAGAGTCTTTTCCAATGAGTCAACTCTTTGCATGAGGTGGCCAAAGTACTGGAGTTTCAGCTTTAGCATCATTCCTTCCAAAGAAATCCCAGGGCTGATCTCCTTCAGAATGGACTGGTTGGATCTCCTTGCAGTCCAAGGGACTCTCAAGAGTCTTCTCCACCACCACAGTTCAAAAGCATCAATTCTTCAGTGCTCAGCTTTCTTCACAGTCCAACTCTCACATCCATACATGACCACTGGAAAAACCATAGCCTTGACTAGACGGACCTTTGTTGGCAAAGTAATGTCTCTGCTTTTCAGTATGCTATCTAGGTTGGTCTGGATCTCTGTCAAAGTGGCACTTCATTAATCATCATCAAAAACTGTATTAGTAAATCTGCAACCTGTGTAACCTCTGCAGGGGCCTGGATAACTTGAGGTGACACTTTTTGGCCTTTTCTTAAGACAGGAATTCACTTATCCCATTTAGCCAGTAATTATTGAACCCTCTACTATATGCGGTGCTGAAATTGAATGAGGAGTGGGATGGATAGGACGCTGGTCCCCCTCTTCTTGGAGTTAACAATTTTAACACACACTTTAAAGGGAAAATATTGCTCAGCCTTAGAGGCTTTGCATTTCCTGTTCACTCTGCCTGGAGCCCTCTCCTCTCAGCCTCCCACCTTATTAACTCCCTCACTTTTTTGTTCTGTGATCTTTTTTCCCTTAGTTAGAATATGAACTCCATGAGGGCAAGGATCTTCGGCTCTTTTGTTCATTGCTATATCCCTAGTGCCTAGTGTAGTGCCTGGCACAATAGTAGGTAATTGACAAAGGCTCAGTATTTTTTTTTTAATTTATTTATTTTAATTGGAGGCTAATTACTTTACAATATTGTGGTGGTTTTTGCCATACATTCACATGAATCAGCCATGGGTGTACATGTGTTCCCCATCCTGAACCCCCCTCCCACCTCCTTTCCCATCCCATCCCTCAGGGTCATCCCAGTACACCAGCCCTGAGTGCCCTGTCTCATGCATCAAATCTGGACAAGGCTCAGTATTTTTTGTTGAGTGGTTGAAGAAGTAAATAGGGGCATCTCGGGAACTAAATAAAGGCCACAGTAGAGTCTAGTGAGAAAGAACTAGAATGGTGGGGATGAGATCCCACAGGGATGGGTAAGACTGGGGTTTTATTAGAAGGGGGGAGGGACGTTCTGAGGGGTTGTAAGCAGGAGGTCAGCAGGGACAGATCTGTACTCTTAAAAAGGTAATCTGCCCCTCTACAGAGTACTGGGTTGCAGAGAGCAGAGTGGGAAGGGCACTTGAGGCTGTGGGGATCTAGCTTCCCTGCCCGCGGGTATGTTTTCTTTCTCAGCTGTTGAATTCGAGTGTCTGTTCCAAGGGTAGGAATTGATTGTTATCAGTCTGATTATAATTGCATGCACTCAGGTTATCATTTGCCCCAAGAGACCTACCTGTCTCCTTGAAGAACATCACTGTCCAGTGAGCCTGCTGACAGACAAAAGCTGTCAAGATAGCTTGGTTGTGAGATGCCATTTAACTAGTTTGTATCTGCGTGCGCCTCCCCTCCCTTCTGTGAGATTTAATGACCTAGTTGGGGAGAAAGTCCAGGCCTCTTGGCTACTCTCCAAGTGTTCTACCACTAAAATGTTGATATTACCTTTCTCAGATTTCTTCTGAATCATTTGTAGGCATGGTAAGTGGTTTTCTAAACTGATTTTGCCACTTTAAAGACTGTGTGTACTAGTACTTCTCAGTGTAGGAATTTGAGTTTCTTTGGTTACTGGAAGAAGGCCTTTTCACTTGCCTCTGCTGTTTAGAATGGAGTTGAGTAGCCCGTGATAGGTAGGAATGTTTCTGCCTCCTGACATGGTAGTTGGCAAAGTAGGAGAGGCAGCTCTTTATAAAGGTCACTTTGGAAGAGTATTATTTAGGTACTTAGCATTCCTGGCATTCTTGTGGAATGATATAGGTTTATGGCCTTTTTATTAAGTTCTTAAAATTGAATGATCTTTAATTAGAAGCAAGCACATATAAAACTTTGTGACTCCAGACAACACTGGCCTTACTGTATTAGCTTATAGAGTGAGGTTTGCGCCTGTAGAAATACAGGCTTTGGAGGAGGAATCAGAAGGGGTGTGAGAAGGCTGTATTGAACACATCCTAGCCCTGTCCAGGCCATCAGCTCACTACAGCCTTGACTGTGTGGAATGTGGAACATACGCCTTTATAGCTCAATTGCCTTTTGATTGCTTCTGACTAGACTGTTAGTGCTCATGATTCAGCTGGTTGAGTTGAGCTTTTGTTAATACTATGGAAAATGGCATTCAGTAGCTTAAAAAATTTTTCTTTTAAACTCGTTACTATAAGACTTAACAAACCATGATACATAGATTTGAATCATCATCTTTGAAATGGTCTGCTCTTATGTTTTAAATAAGACATTGGAGGAATATATAAATTCAAGGACTAAGTTATTACAACCCCCTTCCCACTGCCAGCGCCCCCCTCCCCCCGCCCCCCCAAAAAAGGGAGACAACAGCAAGAGAAGTCCCACCATACTCTTGTATACGATTCTTCACTGGACAAAAGGGACTCAGAAAAGTGTGTATCATCGCTTCATCTGAGTGTAACTCAGGATGGTCCTTAATGAGGAAAACTGACCGGTCAGTGTATTTGGCAGAGCATTTTGGTATAAACAAGCTGTATATAAGTTTACCTACTGATTCCTGTGTTCTTTAGGGGAGTTGGTAGTCAGAGGGATCATCCTGTTGTGGACAACAAAATTAAGCCTTTGATAAGCTCTTTTAATGGTGGGTTTTCTGAGCAGAAAGTCGTAATAACAGTTGGATTGCAGGAGCAAGTGAGTGGTCTTGAGGATTTGGGAAGAAAGCCCCCTGAATGCTGAAAGCGAAGGAGCTGAGCTGAGTCACATCTATTCACCACCACACCCTCTCTTCTTTCTACCGATTGTAGTAGTCACATAGCCATGTCATAAACGTTTTCATTTAAACATAGCTGGTGCTGTAGATAGTTAAAGTCAGTCTACTGATAGGATTGTAAAATGTTGCTATATTTTTCTATTTGTTTTTTTCAAGTGTGAGTTAAAAATCAGTAACTATTTGTTGTACATCGATTTTAAGACTTTTCCAAAGAAAGTAGCTGTGCTGTGTTCCCAGGGCCACGTGTAACCTGGGGAGTGGGAGGTGAAGTCAGGGAGAGGGGCACTCAGCAGGTTTACATTGGGATGGAGCAATGTGAGCTTTCTGTGCACAGGCAACTGAGAAGGGTATAGTGTCACCTAATGTGAGTATAGTTTTGATAATTTGAACTCAGAGACATGGTTTTCTGAGTAGCAGGTGATTTCCTCTTGTAGGTAAGACAGCCGTCATGGAAGAGTAGGCAGGACCTGTTTTCCTTCTGAAGTCCGAAGGCTGCAGCGCTGGTTAGAGATGACTCATTGGCTCTCATGAAAGTTACTGGCCAAAGGCTTTCAAGGAATGGTGGTTGATAAGGAGGAACTAGGTACTCTTCTGGTGTGTTATCTAAGGGGAACTCACGAAGCTAGCATTTTATAGAAAATGCCGTTTATTAAATTCCTCACATGACCACAGTGTTTTCTTAGTTATTTTTGAACTCCCCACAGGACATGTTACTTTGAGAGTTTGACGTTTATCTTGAAGTAATAGGTGCCATGTGGAACGTCCAGCAGAAGCTCATGAAAATAGAGCTACGGTGAGGGACAAAGGTTGTAGCTGTGATAAGCGGTGCTGACTAGAGGACGCTCCTTTTTGTCCCCTTCCTGATCATCTTGATTCTAGGATTTGATTAACCCGCCCCTGGCAGACAGCAGAGTGTAGAAACAGCCCTGGGCTGGGGGTGAGGTCCGGGAGGCCTCGCCTGGAGCTGGGCTGACCGCAGCCTCTGCGGCTTCTCTTTTCTTCTTCAGCTTCTGCGTCTTACCTGAAGGAGTCAGCTGCCAGCTGTCCGCAGCTCTGCGCAGATCAGTTCATCTAGACGAACTCTTAGTTGTTAATCCCAAGAAGAATCTTAGGAATTTTTTTTGGCCAGTTTTTTTCAGATTTTGCTTCTTATTTATCTGCCCTTTCCCCTTGGCCAGCTTCCTTGACAGTGAGACACAGGGTCATCGGCTTAAGTATGGGAAGGAAATTATGGCCTTGAGCACAGTCAGAAAGAATCTGGCTCTCAGGCACTTCCTGTGAGCCACCACTAAATTACAAAGACTGGGCCCTGACAAGGTTTTTCAAAGGGGCGTCTTACACCGCCACTGTGTCAGCAATTCCATCGTGAGCAGTTGTTTTTCATGGTGCTTATTACGACCAGGTTTGAAGTGGCCTTTACACGGAAAGCATTTACCCAGTAGGGTGAGTGACGGTAAAATAGCAGAGGGAGATATGGAGGGAGGCGGAGAGTACAAAGATTGCTTTCAGAATTCCCTCTTTCAACCTGCACTGACTGTGCCATTCTTGCTCAGAATCCTGGGGCTTCCTCAGAGGATGAAGTCCAGACTCTCCTTATTGTGACAGGGCCTACCACACAGGTTTGCCCCCCACCTCTCCCACCATCCATGCCTTATGCTCTCCGTTCCAGTTCTTCGGCCAGGACAGTGTGGTGGAGTGGGGAGACAGGCCTGGGCGTAGGGATTTAGGGGTGGGGGAGGTGGCAGACCTGGGCCTGTCAGATGAGGCTGCATCCCTTACTAGCCACGTTATTTCCTTTCTCTGTGTGTCGGTAGTCGTTCCTCTGCCTAAGTTTCCTGAATGAGTTTCACAAAAGGAGCCTTTGGGGACAGGCAAGAGACTCTTTTTGACCCTTGTTCCTTTGGTAGAATCTTGGGAATTAGACCACCAAATGTCTGATCATTAGATTGGTTTTTGAACCATGAAGTTTTTTGAGCTTTAAAAATGTTTTTTGAACTTTTTTTTTTTAATAACTATGGAAGTTGAAATTTTTTTTTCTTTTTATGTGGAATCTTAGCATATAAAGTAGATCAAATTGAGCTGCTCTGCTTAAATGCTGGGAGGTCTGATGTTCCACCTGTTCAGCCTTCTCCATGGCCCTGAAGAACTGCCAGTTGCATCTGGGGCCCTCCAGGGCACTGCTCCTCAACCCTTCTTCTCACTGATGCGTGAGGATTAGAGTCACCTGTTTGACAGGACCCCAGGAGAGGCCTAGTATAGATGGGGGAGGATGCATCCTGGTGGTGGAGAGAGGGCCGGGTTCACGTTCCAGCTCTACTTGCTAGCTCTGTGAACCTGTGTTTCTTCATTTCTCCAAACTATATCCTTTTGTAAAAAAAACTGTGAAGAAAACTATATAAAGCACGTGCACTTTGAACAGTTATGAAGTGAATGCCCTACCCATGCAACCAACCCAGGTCAGGAAATAGAGGCTCCATTCGTGTCCTTTTTCTCTCACACCTCCTTTCCTAGCCTCAAATAGTTAGGTGAAAAATATTCAAATAAGAAATAATGTTTTTCATAATGCCTGTTTGTTAATAGTGCCTACATGTAACATTTTTTCATTCAAAAAATCATTTTGTGTTATATTAATTCGTAAGTCCATCACCTCTAGAAGATTGGGATAAACACCTCAATTTAGAAGATTTTCAAAAATGATGAATTTAAGCCTAAGGCATGATTTTTGTGCTAATTCCAGGCTCCTTCCCATGTTCTGTCTTGTAACTATTCATTTTCCATTTCTCTCAGACCTCTTCTTTTAACTGTGTTTTGAAACAAGGCAAGTATAGAAGTAACTGAAGCTTCTAGAAAATTGGAAGGAGAAATATAAGTACTGGTTTTGTTAGTGTGAGTCCTAAATAAGTTTTTTTAAGCTGTGAATTCTGATTGTTCTCTACTAAAATTTAGTGGATTTAGAAGTTCTTTTCTGTTTCTGTATGACCATTGTTCTTCAGTACAGAAGATAAATAACAATAATAAAACCAACTGTTCTTATTTAAAAAGTTTATACATGTGCATAACTTATTACTAGCAGTGGTCTGTTTTAGGACTGGCAGTTTATAGAAGCATGCAAATAAGTAGCGAGGAATAATTAGGAATAATGGGCTGAAATCCTCCTGTCATCTTAAACTGCCACCAGGGGTATTGAATAGTGAGGCTTACTGTTGGGCTTGGATAATTCGACCTATTTTCCCCAAATGAAGAAATGCCTGTTTCTCCCTCAGCAAGACACATTTGGCTGGACGGTGCCCCAACTCTTGTATATTCAGATAAGTTTTTATGGAGAATGTTCCTTCAAAAAACTTTTCTTTTTTCCTGCTGAGTTTTTTTTTTTTTTTAACTGAATAGATCAGAAGCAACTGCTGAGATAAATTTATAGCTTTACCGTTTCAAAATCTAAATGTAAAATTGACCTGAATGCCAGGGGATTCAAAGGTAAGACATGGCTGTGTTTTTGTGTCTTGGTTTGGTAAGAATCTCAGCTCACTCTATTATGGTAGATAGGCTGTCATACCAAGGCAGATTTGAGTGACCTCAGTTTCCATTTGGTCTCGGTGTTACATTTCCTTCGGCATGGAGTATATTTGCAGGTTATTAGAAGTTGTATGTTGTTGTTTGTGTAGGTAACTGGGAGAAACTGTGCTGCATCAGAGAGAAGGGTTTCTCAGCCTTTGGTTTTGTCTTTGTTTATAGTGGCTTTGATCAGAGCCTGATCAGAACTCCAGAATTACCTGAGAAAAAGCTGCTGAGGATAAAGTTTAAGGAAGTGCTTTTGCTGAAAGCAACTCCCTTCATTCATCAGGGGAATTTGATTTCATCCTGTGAATAACTTGGCTTAGAAATTTTGTTTCTTTGGGGACCGGCTTGTAGAGTTCTGCATGAGAACTGTGTCATGGTGGAAAATGGGCTATTTGCTTTATTCTATGTGGGCCGGCTCTGATGGTAAGATAGCATACCCTAGAACGTGGAGGTATCTTTACCAGGGTTTGTGGGGGGAAATGAGTCAAGAGGAGCATTAAGGCACATTGGTAAAAAATTATGTATGTAACATCAGAGAATCTTTCATAGCTGTTCTTTTAAAAAATTAACTTTGGGCCAGATTATTTTCAGAACAGACATCTGAATCATCAGTCCTTGAAAACTGTTTTTGATCCCTTTGTTTTCTGCATTGTGCTCTCTGGAGGGTGCTGTCCGTTGCGTTTGCGGGGGGCATAGTAAGAGCTAAGCCCCTGTGCATACCCAGTTTCCAAGAATAGCCCATCTTTTGTATGAGATTACATGTTTCAAGACCAGATTGTTGAGACACTTAGTCTTTCCAAAGACGCAGATGACCCATTTCAGAGATTGCCTGTACCCGGAGCCCTGGGGTAGGTGGGTTGTGGTGGCCGTGAGGAAACCCCTCACTGACCAGGTGCAGCGCCTGTCGCCAGTGCGGCCCGAGGCCTGTGGAGCACTGTAGGGTGGGAGCACCACTGAGCTGTTCTGGGCTAATGTGTGCTCTCTGCTTCCTTTGTAAATCTGGCTTTCTGCGCCTTCCCCATCATACTATTTTAATTTGCATTGGCCTGAACGGTAGAAATATAATGCTGAATTCAAATGGTGTTTTCTTTCATGTATTGATAAGATGATCAGTTCCTTAGACTGTGTTGATTTGTTGGGTGAGGAGTCGAGGTAACAGTGTTACCAACAATAAATCACACTGGTGGAATAAAAGATTATTTTCACGTGAGAGGCTCACAGGTGAAAATACAGTCTGTCGTTGTCTGAGCCCTGCTGCCCTCTTCTACTTTCCGTGCTTGGAGACCTCTTTGCCAAACGGTATGTCCATTTTGGTCACCATCATTCATGCCTTTCACGTCTGTAGAACACCTGGGCCGTCTCTCCAAGCCCGGCCAGTCTTTTCTCTACCAGTTCAGATTTTACTTCTGCTCTGACACCATTCCCAGTCTAACCCAGATCTGAATGATTTCTTCTTTTTCTGGAGCCGCAGAAGTGCTCTATGCCATTTATTGTCTGTGGTCTAGTTATTTAAGTTTAAAATATTGTGTCTCTAATAAATTATTAGATTCCCACCAGCAAGTGCAGTGCCCTCTTTCTACTTTGTTCCATCACATTTCTTAGATGCAAGTATGTATTTGATTTGGTTGGTAGACAGTTAGGTTCTCAATTCTAAGAACTAGAGACTAGAGTAATAAAAAAAAATGGTGACGGTCTCTGAATATTATGAAGGAAGGAGAGAATTCAGCGCTCTGTAATGGGCCGTCAAGTGGCCTACCTTTCTCTTGCATTCAGCCTTAAAGACTGTGTTGTGCTTATTGAGTTTGATGAAGTCATTTCAAAAGACACTTCTGCAGTAAAGAAAAGGGCATTACTTCAGGTGTTGACAGAAATCACACAGAGGAAGTGAAGATTCACTCTGGTGGTCTGCATTTTGTTGTCAGGTTCATAGGATGATAATTCCTATTTATAGTTAAATACTCTGATACATTATTTGTGCACTTCACTAGCTTTAAGGTTCTGTAAATTTATCTGGATTTCACAGATGAATATTCATTCACTCTTTTAGTTTCTTTTTGTAAAGAAAAACCCAACTAAAACATTAAGAAATTTTACTTTAACATTTAATAATATGAAAATAGAAACACTGGGTTTTTAAAGACTACTTTGTTTCAATTCAGTGGCTCAGTGAACCAGAGAGTAGTGTTTTCTTGTTACTGGAGCTTTTATAGCACATCCTTTCTGGCCTGATTGGAAAGTAAATTCCTCTGAAAAATTCTCCTTGAGGAATTTCTCTTACAGGGAAAATGCTTCCTGGTTAGATCCCCTCTTTTTGTTCTCCGTCTCCCCTCTGTCCATGTATCTCCTTAATACAGACATTTTAACCAGCTGCTGATGGTAATTCATAGCTTTGAAAATCCATTCAGAAATTTAATGTGGTGAGAAGTATGCGGTATTGAGGACATTTAGAAAATGCTCTGCTTTCTGTTAGATTACAGTGTGTATTTCCAATCCTTTCTCCTGTTGGAACTAAGAAGACTTATGGTAACAAGCCACTTTGCTAGTGGCTCACTATGAAATTATTTCCTTATATTATCGTATAACGTATAATTATTATACAGTGTTGTATTATTAGTTTTGGTGGTGTTCAATATATGGTTGTTTGAAACGAAATGCCTTTATTCTTTTCATAAGTAGAGAGAGTAGTTTGGGTTGTGAATAGTGGTGGTAGATCTGTGTTTTACAGGGCATTCCAGATTAGAGCAAGAAGCATTTCTTCTTGGGTGGGGGGTAGGGAGTGTGAGGTCGGGGATGGGAGGGTGAAGCGCACGCCGACGGAGCTGTTGACAGTGTGAACTGGAGCAGTCACGGTAATGCTGGATCACTGGCATTTCTGTGTCCTGTGAAATATGTGGTATCTTGGGAATGTTACCACTTCTTGCCCTGGGTGTTTTGTAGAGATGTTAAAAACGAGAACACCTCCTCTTACCTTCCAGTTGAGGTGCTCTTTGGGGAGCTAGTGTCTTGGTTAAACAAATCGCATAAACAGCGCCGGAAGCTTGGTGATGGGCTCTAAGAGTTCTTAGGAGTTGGCATTCTGTTTTAGTTCAGCATATATTCGTGACAGAGAATTGGAAATACTTTGGAGTGTTTTCCTTTCTGAAGTAGTTGACCTATGTGAAGCTAAATGTCAGGTTCTGTGTTTTTATCTTTCCAATACAAGTAGCTCAGTAAAGCTTAAAGATAAAAGGAGTTACTATTTAAAGGAATATTTTTTTCTTCCTCTGCCATTAACTCTTCAGTTTTGAAAGGATTAGTATTGGCAAATTATTACAAGGGGTGTTCAGATTGTGCTGTTTGAGTAGCTTAGTTGCCCACAAAGAACACTGGTTCCCAGATTTAAACTCTGAAGACATTGTGAAGTCTTGAGCATACCCTGTCTTCTACTTTCTCTTTCTTTGTGGCCTTCAGATCATTAAATTTAGTGACTCAGCTAATTCTTTTTACCCACCTCTTAGAAAAGTTGAACGTGTTTGTGACCAGGCACTTAAGGTTATTTCCTTTAAACCAAGTGTTGAGACGTTTTTAGATTTATAACAGTCTTTGTTTACCGTGTAATTCAGTCCAATTGAGGAACTAGTAAAACTGTATTATTCAGACATCAAAGACAGACGTGTAAGAAGAGTATACTTGGACCAGGGAAACTATTAGGTTTCTAACAAGTGGAAAGTTACCAGATGTCCAAAAATTAACCACTCCTGTGCCAGCTAATTCTCACTTCTTACAGCTTTTTTAGTTTAGCCAGCAGTATTCTGGGTTTAAAATAGCAGTTGCTACATTCTTGAGAGTTGAGAGTGTTTTCTTTAGCATCATTCAGATAACTGAGACTTTGACTTGAATGGGCTAAATAGAAATCCTGCCATTAAAAAATGGTTAAGTGACAGGGCGTTGAATGGACTATAGTTTTTAATTTAGTTCAGGACTGAGCCACTGTCTTTATTTCTTGAGGTTTACAAGCAGGTTGTGGTTTGTTTTCCTGTGATTATTCAGCCCACTTTCCAGAGCGTAAGTGGGATGACTGGCCAGCTGCATGTAGCATTTGCTTGAAGTAGGACCCGTGTCGCCAAGTTGAATTTCAAGACTGGTCAAGTGGGTGACCTTGAGTCCTGCCAGACCCTGAGATGAGGGATTATAGAGAAAGGCTCTGGTAGGGGAGCACCCTTGACTTCTTTAAACTTCCGTCAGCATTCCTACCTGAGGCTCTATTGAACCTGAGTCTCCTCATTATGTGTGCTACTGAGTGATGTGCAAAAAGCAGTTTGATTTTGTACAAATCTTTCCTTTTCAGGTATTTCAGAGATGTATGTAAACATGCGTTAGATATTCATAAGCATCTTATAATTTTACTTATGTAAACAATCACCTAGGGAAGTGGAGGGTGGGGAGCCTGGGTTTTTCTCTTTCCCAAAGATACTATGCTTGTTCCTGCTGAAGTCTGGAGCTTAGCTCTTATAGGAGCAGGCCATTAGGTTATCTGGAGGCTGTTGCTTGCAGGCTCTGAGATTTCCCTTTTGAAAATGGTCAGTTTTTACATGCCATCTAGCAACATTTTGTCTCCAATAGAGGGCTTGACTTTCTGGTTTATCAAAGGAAGACATAGATGTTTGGGAAAGGTCTTTGACCTTTCAAAGTTATCATCACAGGGGTGCTGTCCCATTTGTTACCCGCTTGTATCAGTCAGAGTAACATGGGGTGGTCTGACTTCCTGTGGCATTTCTTGTGAGACAGGTTCACAGAAGTATATTAAGGTTCTAGAAATGCTGGGTTCCTACCAACCATAAATGAGATTCAAAAGAAAATTGCTCTGTTTATTTTAAGATATTCTCTTTGGGAATGTCTCAGGAGCCTGTTTCTTTGGCTACAGGTTCGGCAGTTACAAGGTCATATTTACCTGTGTAAGTAGACTGCGGTGCAGTGTAAACTGTAGCAGCCAGAAGACCATTTATGTAGAGGCGGCCAGAGATTACGCGGTTTCCTTATTTGAGCTGGAAGGTTGCTGAAGACTTCGTAAGACATTATCATAACTTTTCATGACTTCAACTCTTCAGACTTCAGGTCCTTTAAGGTGGCACTTCTCAGCCAAGCTCTGTGGCTCCCTGTAGCCTTTGGGGAGGAATCGGAGCTCTTTGAAAGTGGCTTCATCTGGTCCCTGCTCTTACCTGCTAATGCATCTCACCTGTCTCCCCCCACATGCTCTGTTTCAGTTGATCCTCCCATGGCCTGCGCCCTTTCCTGGGGAGAGAGGAGTCTTTGCACATCTCATCCCCTCTACATCTCATCTGAGGTGGAACTTCCTACAGCAAGACTTTCCTAAATCTAAAAGGCTGAGTTTGGGGACTCTTTAATATGCTCTAAGAGTCATTTATTAATTCATTCCTTCAGTAAATATTTGTGTCAAACGTGGCATCATAGCCTGAAGACACAGAAGTGAGCAGGTGGGGTGACGGGCTCCGTCCTCACAGAGTTTATGTTCTTGTCAGGGAGACAAGCCCCATATTCACACTACCCCCCCCCATTTGTTTTTTTAAAAAGCTTTTTACTTGGAAGTAATTACAAACTTTAAAAAATGAAAACAATACAAAGGAATATCCTGTGCATTTTACCCAGGTTCACCTATTGTTAATATTTTACTTCATTTGCATTATTCTTTCTCAATATATAGATGTAATTTTTTTTTGAACCAGTCATGTCCATTATGGTCTTTTCTCTCTTAATACTTAAGTGTGCATTTCCTAAGAAAAGGGCTCTTCTCTCACGTGATAGTTATAAACTTCATAAATTGACACTGATAAAATACTTTTAATCATATCCAGTCATAGTATAGTGTCACCAATTGATCTAATGATGTGCCATGTAGCCTTCCTCCTGCAGCCCCTCCACCCCCACCCCATATAGAATTCAGTCTAGGATCTGATAATCGCACCTACTTATAATGTCTCTGTAGCCTCCTGTTGTCTGGAATATTTCTTTACAAAGCCATTCTTTGTCTAGTATGACACTGAATTTTTTTTTTTTTTTTTTTAAACAGGACTCCCCCCTGACCCCACCACCATCACCTTAATGGAATCTTGCTCATTTTGTGTTTGGCGTTTCCTGTGGTTAGGCTGAGGTGTAAGGCATTCCAGGCCACCACACTGCGCGGGGATGTTGTGTTCTCCAGGGCGTCGCATCTGGAGGCCCCTGGTGTCCTTCTGGCCTCTTTGATGGTGGTCGTTTTTCATTACTCAGAGTGTTGTCCAGTATCTCCAGTGTATAATTAGCATTTGTTTTTCATCTTCCCTTTGCGTCTATTAAATAGTCTGTCAGGAGAAACCTCACTTCTGTACAAAATCCTGCTCCTAATCAAAATTCCCCCCCTAGATTAGCGTTAAGTGATAATTGTCTGATGCAGTAGTATGAACCCAGGTTCCTGTTTTTTGCAGTGGATTGTAATTCATTTTTGTACTTAATCATTTTGGTGTCCAGAGTGTCCCATATTTGACCAGTCGGTACCCCTTGAAACCAGTTCCTGCGTCCTCATGAGGTGCCCTGTCATCCTTTCAAGGCATCCTTCCCTTCTGTTACAACACGTTGTTCCAGGCTCATGCTGTGCCACTCCTGCCCTAGCCCCAGAGTCAGCTGTCCCTCCGCGGAGCATGCAGGCCCTTGTTTTACTCCTCAGCACGCTGCTTCCTGAGGCGTCTTCCTCCAGTAGATGATACTGTACCTCTCGAAGGCACACAGATGTCAGTCTTTACTTGCTCTTATGGCTTTACCTAGCTTAAGGCCTGGTATACTTGATGTTTACTGTAATTATTTGTTTGTTGAAGAACGAAATTGGATTTTGCTCGTTTGGTGATTAAAATTGGGTTCAAAATTATGACACTGATTGGTTTTCTTTTTTTCTCTCCCCCCATCTAGGAGGAAATGTTGGCTATTCGGCGATGAGAGGTGGCAAAAACTGACCTCGTACTGGTATACAAACACTATGAGATCTGACACTTTTGCTTCGTGGGCAGCCAGCCCCCACTGATAATGTGGGGAAGCCTTTGGGTCCACGGGAAAACACTAATCTGATCTTGGAAGTGGCAGATTGTGGCAGGATGTGTCGACGATGATGATGGCAAGAAAGCAAGATGTCCGCATTCCCACCTACAACATCAGCGTGGTGGGATTGTCTGGGACGGAGAAGGAGAAGGGCCAGTGCGGCATTGGGAAGTCCTGTTTGTGCAACCGCTTCGTGCGCCCGAGCGCAGATGAGTTTCATTTGGACCATACCTCTGTCCTTAGCACCAGTGACTTTGGTGGGCGAGTGGTCAATAATGACCACTTTCTCTACTGGGGAGAAGTCGGCCGTTCCCTGGAGGATTGTGTGGAATGTAAAATGCACGTTGTGGAGCAGACTGAATTCATTGATGATCAGACTTTTCAGCCTCATCGGAGCACGACCCTGCAGCCGTATATCAAGAGAGCCGCTGCAACCAAGCTTGCATCAGCTGAAAAACTCATGTACTTTTGCACTGACCAGCTGGGGCTGGAGCAGGACTTTGAGCAGAAGCAAATGCCAGATGGAAAGCTGCTGATTGATGGTTTTCTTCTTGGTATTGATGTTAGCAGGGGCATGAATAGGAACTTTGATGACCAGCTCAAGTTCGTCTCTAATCTCTACAATCAGCTCGCAAAAACAAAAAAGCCCATAGTGGTTGTCCTGACAAAGTGTGATGAGGGTGTTGAGCGGTACATTAGAGATGCGCATACTTTTGCCTTAAGCAAAAAGAACCTCCAGGTTGTGGAAACCTCAGCAAGATCCAATGTAAATGTGGACTTAGCTTTCAGCACCTTAGTGCAACTCATTGACAAGAGTCGGGGAAAGACAAAAATCATTCCGTACTTTGAAGCTCTCAAGCAGCAGAGCCAACAGATAGCTACAGCAAAAGACAAATATGAGTGGCTGGTGAGTCGCATCGTGAAAAACCACAACGAGAACTGGTTGAGCGTCAGCCGAAAGATGCAGGCCTCTCCTGAGTACCAGGACTATGTCTACCTGGAAGGGACTCAGAAAGCCAAGAAGCTGTTTCTCCAGCACATCCATCGCCTCAAGCATGAGCACATTGAGCGCAGGAGGAAGCTGTACCTGGCAGCCCTGCCCTTAGCTTTTGAAGCTCTTATCCCCAACCTAGATGAAATAGACCACCTAAGCTGCATAAAAGCCAAAAAGCTGCTGGAGACCAAGCCAGAATTCTTGAAGTGGTTTGTTGTGCTTGAGGAGACGCCGTGGGATGCCACCAGCCACATTGACAACATGGAGAATGAGCGGATTCCCTTTGACTTAATGGACACCGTCCCCGCAGAGCAGCTGTACGAGGCCCACTTAGAGAAGCTACGGAACGAGAGGAAACGAGCTGAGATGAGAAGGGCGTTTAAAGAAAACCTGGAGACCTCTCCTTTCATCACTCCTGGCAAGCCTTGGGAAGAGGCCCGCAGTTTTATTATGAACGAAGATTTCTACCAGTGGCTAGAGGAATCTGTATACATGGATATTTATGGCAAACACCAAAAGCAGATTATAGACAAAGCGAAGGAAGAGTTTCAGGAGCTGCTGCTGGAATATTCAGAGTTGTTTTATGAGCTGGAGCTGGATGCTAAGCCCAGCAAGGAGAAGATGGGTGTCATCCAGGATGTGCTTGGGGAGGAACAGCGGTTTAAAGCGTTGCAGAAGCTCCAAGCGGAGCGGGATGCCCTCATTCTGAAGCACATTCATTTCGTGTACCACCCAACCAAGGAGACGTGTCCTAGCTGCCCCTCCTGCGTGGACGCTAAGATTGAGCACTTGGTTAGTTCTCGGTTTATCCGACCGTCTGACCGGAATCAGAAGAATTCACTCTCTGACCCCAACATTGATAGAATCAACTTGGTGATCTTGGGCAAGGACGGCCTTGCCCGAGAGCTGGCCAATGAGATTCGAGCTCTTTGTACAAATGATGACAAGTATGTAATAGACGGGAAAATGTATGAGCTCTCCCTGAGGCCAATAGAAGGGAACGTCAGGCTTCCTGTGAACTCTTTCCAAACACCAACGTTTCAGCCCCATGGTTGTCTCTGCCTTTACAATTCAAAGGAGTCTCTGTCGTATGTGGTAGAAAGTATAGAGAAGAGCAGAGAGTCCACGCTTGGCCGGCGAGATAATCATTTAGCCCATCTCCCCCTGACTTTAATTTTGGTTAACAAAAGAGGAGACACCAGTGGAGAGACCCTGCACAGCTTAATACAGCAGGGTCAGCAGATTGCTAGCAAACTTCAGTGTGTCTTTCTTGACCCTGCTTCCGCCGGCATCGGTTACGGGCGCAACATCAACGAGAAGCAGATCAGTCAGGTTTTGAAAGGTCTCCTGGACTCCAAGCGCAACTTAAACCTGGTCAGTTCTACCGCTAGCATCAAAGACCTGGCTGACGTCGACCTGCGGATCGTCATGTGTCTGATGTGTGGGGATCCTTTTAGTGCAGACGACATACTCTTTCCTGTCCTTCAGTCCCAAACCTGTAAATCTTCCCACTGTGGAAGCAACAACTCTGTTTTACTTGAACTCCCAATCGGACTACACAAGAAGCGCATCGAACTGTCTATTCTTTCATACCATTCCTCATTTAGCGTCCGAAAAAGCCGATTGGTCCATGGGTACATTGTTTTTTACTCAGCCAAACGTAAGGCCTCCTTGGCTATGTTACGTGCCTTTCTCTGTGAAGTGCAGGATATTATCCCTGTTCAGCTGGTTGCACTCACTGACGGCGCTATAGATGTCCTGGATAATGACTTAAGTCGGGAGCAGCTGACCGAAGGGGAGGAGATCGCTCAAGAAATTGATGGGAGGTTCACGAGTATCCCCTGTAGCCAACCCCAGCATAAACTGGAGATCTTCCACCCCTTTTTTAAAGATGTGGTGGACAAAAAGAACATCATTGAGGCTACGCATATGTACGACAATGCTGCCGAGGCCTGCAGCACCACCGAAGAGGTGTTTAACTCCCCCCGGGCAGGCTCCCCACTCTGCAACTCCAACCTGCAGGACTCAGAGGAGGACATCGAGACCCCATCGTACAGCATGTTTCGAGAAGACACACCATTGCCCTCTCTGTCCAAAGACCATTCCAAGCTCTCTATGGAACTGGAGGGAAATGATGGGCTGTCCTTCATCATGAGCAACTTTGAGAGTAAACTGAACAACAAGGTGCCTCCGCCAGTCAGACCAAAGCCTCCTGTGCATTTTGAGATCACCAAGGGGGACCTGTCTTACCTGGACCAGGGCCACAGAGATGCACAGAGGAAGTCCGTCTCGTCGAGCACCTGGCTACCTCCAGACGGGTTCGATCCTTCTGATTATGCTGAACCCATGGACGCTGTGGTCAAGCCAAGGAATGAAGAAGAAAACATATACTCGGTGCCCCACGACAGCACACAGGGCAAGATCATCACCATTCGGAACATCAACAAAGCCCAGTCCAACGGCAGCGGGAACGGTTCCGACAGCGAAATGGACACCAGCTCCTTGGAGCGGGGCCGCAAGGTATCCATGGTGAGCAAGCCAGTGCTGTACAGGACGAGATGCAGCCGGCTGGGGAGGTTTGCTAGTTACCGAACCAGCTTCAGCGTGGGGAGCGATGACGAGCTTGGGCCCATCCGAAAGAAAGAGGAGGATCAGGCATCCCAGGGTTATAAAGGAGACAACGCTGTCATTCCATATGAGACCGATGAAGACCCGAGGAGGAGGAATATTCTTCGCAGTCTAAGAAGAAACACTAAGGTAAGACACGACTTTAGAGCTCTTGGAGTGACTTGTACAGCATCTTGGGGAGAGTTCATTGATGATGACAGAGATTTTCAAGGACAGCTTACCCTGGCTAAAAACCGCTGTGTGTGTGTTTCCTCCTTGACTTGCCTTAAAAAGTAAGCAGTGTTGAAATGATACAAATGAACTTACAAAACAGAAAGAGACAGACTTAGGGAAGGAACTTACGGTTGGAGGATAGAAGGGATATTTAGGGAGTTTGGGATCTACACCTGCACACGGCTGTATTTAACACGGATCACCAATAAGGACTCCGGTGCAGCTCATGGAACTCCGCTCAAGGTCGTGTGGCAGCCTGGATGGAAGGGGAGTTTGGGGGAGAATGGATGCATGTGTATGTGCCTGAGTTTCTTCCTTGTTCACCTGAAACTGTCACAACGTTGCTAATTGGCTATACCCTAATACAAAATAAAAAGTTGGAAAAAAGTAAACAGCGTCTCAGAAAGCTACTACTGGTAGCTCTCAAGTGGTAAGGACTTTTGGAGGGATAACCTGAGAAGTCTTTGTCCAAAACAGTAGTTAGGTAATTACTGAAATGAGCAGATCACGTAGAACTTGTCAGTATCCGGACAAGCAGCGAGCTGGTGACGACATGCTTGGCCTTTCTTCACTGAAACACCAGAATCCAGCATCATGGTCCTTAGTCTTTGACTGAGAAAGGAACGTTTCATCCATACATCTCTTAAATACTCCTTTTTCCCCTTGATGATCTGTAAAGGTTGCTGCGTTTTAGGTAGGGAAAAATTGGATGATTATTTTACTTGAACACGTAAATCATTGAAGGGTCTTCAGTTACATAAATGAAAAATAATCTTGCCTCTGCAGGTTATAAACCTGTCCCATGTTTGTAAAATGGAAGTGCCCTCCAGCTCTTTTAAGTGAGTTGCTACTGCTTGCAGATTTGATTCAGGGACCACAGGTGGGGTGGGAAGGGGGAAAGGCCGACTGTGTGTAGGAATGCCAGGCCTGCTGCCAGACGCAGGGGACACAGCCCAGCGCAGCGGCAGGCGGAGTGCCGTGTAAAGGGCAGTGCGCTCTGTCCTTGTGGACTTAGACCTTGAGATCTAAAAGACGTTTCCCAACTTTATTTCCCCTAGTTAGAGTAGGGGAAACACCCTTTATTTCTCAGAGGAGGTGTCAGTGAGACACCACGACAGAACGCTTAGACACAGGCCGTCCCCCAGCATTGTGTATGCAGGGGGCCCCAGGGTCCAGGCTGCCAGCTGGTACCTCCTGTCAGATCTGCGGCGACATTAGATTAGAAACAAAGTGCACCCTGACTGTACTGAGCGTGAATCATCTGGAAACCACCCCACCTCCTTCCCAGTATCGCTCCCTGGTGCCAAAAAGGTTGGGGACCGCTGGTGTACAGGATGGTTTCTCTTCATTGAAAGTTTTTGCTCCTTTCCCTGCTGTGAAATGGCAGAGAACAAAGTCATGTATCTCAAAGTGTTTCAGGGAACTTTGGAAGAAAGGTTGTCCCAAGCTTTCATCATTGCAAGATATACCAAACCAGAGGGCTCTTGAGTCCAGGCTGTTTTGAGAGCTGACAATTCTGATGTAGAATGCTATCTGGAGGCCAGTTCTATGGCTCATATTGGCTGAGAGGGCCCTTGGAGATGGAGGACCTTGTGCCGTGGCCCTCACAGGGAAAGCCTGTTCACACCCTGCCTGTCCCCGGACGGCATACAGCCTGCCCCTCTGCCGCCATGGCCAGAGCGTCCAGAGCTCTGACCTATGGCGTGTCAGAAGGGGCAGGGCAGTATCACTGTGTATTCTGTTCCCCTCCCATTCTGAGCTCAAGGTTGATAAACAGCGTGGACAGTCTTCTGTTTGCTCTCCCCATGTTTGGTTTTACTTTTGTCAACCTTCATCTGCCATCAGTATTTTGTTCTCTAAAAGCTAGTGGTGGGCAGGCCAGTGGAAAGCAGTTCTTATGTCAGAAGCCAGAAAGTAGCCTGACTAGCCTGCCAGTGTTTCCCCGGAGCTCTCCTGTTTGATGATCCTGGAATCCAAACATTTTGAACACTGTGACTTTCCTCTCCTCCTCCAAGTGAAGACTGTTGCAGGCACAGCTTATCGAAATGCTGACAGTCTTCTAATTGTGGGGGTGTTTGCACACCTGGGAATTAGGGAGGTGGCATAATACCACACTGTGAATTAGAACTGTTTTTCTGACTTCTAGCTACATTTATAATACTGTTGAAAATAATGCTTGTAAAACGCATCCCCAAACAAGCTGTGCTCTAAAGAGTAGGCTCTGCAGAGAACCGCTGGCTACAGGGACCTCTGAGATAGCCGCCTCCATGCTGGTCACGTGCATCTCCTCACCTAGAATTGCCTCATATGGGTCAGCGTGCAAGGAGTGACCGGCTTCCCGTCCCTCCTGGTTATCTGGGCCCCACCTCTTCAAGTCAAACAGAAACGATTACCTCTGGCCCCAGAGCAATAGCGTGCCAGAAGTCATTTAGGAGTATCCTTTGGAAAGAGTGAGTAAAAGGTGAAAATGTCTTTTCCTGCCTTGGAAAATGGTGCCTTAAAAGGAGCCTCGCTGCTTTGTCATCCTAATGCAGAGAGAAGCGGAGTCTTGATTCTGTTCCTGATGGACACAAACCTTCTATTAAAATCTGTTGTTGTTAAGGAATCAGACTGACACTTGTTCTACTGGAAAAGCAAGATCCCATGGGGCAGAGAGTGCCAAATCCCCCTACACAGGGGCATCTGGTCTCTGACTTTTATTGGCATGACAGAGCAGTACAGTATTTATTTGAAGTGAGGGGAGAGCCAGGTGGTAGTGGGAAACAACACGCTTAGTCCCTCCCACTCGCCAGACACCACTGGGGAAATGGCACAGGTCGCTCTCACCCACGCCGCAGCACCCAGGGGAGGCAGCGAGACGCGCACAGCTTCTGAAAATAGGTGGTCTGCCTCGAAGGGCAAGGGCGCAGGCATCCTGTGCTGGGGCTGGTTAAGGTCATGCAGTGTGCGGTGGTGGGGAGCCGGGCTCTGGGAGCCGGGGGCCTCCATCAGATGCCAGTTCCTCCAGTTCCTCCTCGTCCTTGCTGGGGCTTTGGGGACGAGATTCACCTCCCATGTCCCTTCAGCAAGAGGAGCCAACGCAGTAGCACTTCTCTCATAGGGTGCGAGAAATGGAATGAGACTGTGCATGAAAACACAGTGAACTGCGGGCTGGATGAGCATTCATCGTTATTTAACTTGACCTTGAAGAATGAGTAGAATTGAAGAAGTGCTGTGAGGAAAGGAAAGACTTAACGGTGAAAATGCGCATGTTGAATTCAAGGACAGGAGAACGCTGGTCTGGTCTAGCTGAGAGCTTTAGGGACCCAACACTGTCCCTCCCTTTTCTCTAAGTTTTAACCCTATATGTCACTTAGCTGCTTTCTCAGCCCTTACCTTATCAACAAGCCTAACAACAGCCAAAAAAGCTATGCTCCGAGTAGCTGTGTCATGTGGAGAAAGAAAAATTGCTCAGTGCCCTTGGCTGATATTCTGGATTAGCTCTTTACTGTAAAACTGGAGTTGGAGTTCAGGGAATGGCTTTCGTTTCTAATAATGAAGTGCAGACTCTGAAGCTCACTCTCATTCCGGGTCCTTTTCCCAGCTGAACCATTTAGCAACCCACCCTCATAGTGGGAGCCTTCCGCACTCAGCTGAATGAAATTGAAAATCTACGATTGCACTTCAGTGGGGTCCATGAATAGATGCTTTGTCCGTAGAGAGTTGTCGTTGCACATGGTCTCTGTCTCCCAGCACCGTGCGTTTGCAAAGATGAGATCAGGAGCAGCAGGGTCTTATTTTAAAGCCAAAGAACAGGCTGGAGCGCCTTGGTCCACAAAATGTACTGTTTGGGCAGGCTCACATTGCTGAATTCAGTGTGCTTGACCACGGATTTAAAGAGAAGACGCTATTGGCTGTTTACCCTTCTATCTGGTGTGCTCTTATTTTGTGTTTTAAAAAAATAGACAAAACAGAATCATAAAGAAAATCTTTGAGTCACTCTAGCTACCACATGACAAGACAACCTATTGAAAAGCAAACCAATTCAATCACGCATTGTTTGGTCTATAAGGCACCAAGTAACCAGTTTGACAGTTTGTGTCCCCCCCGGTGAATTGGCTTATTTCATCGGATTCAGTGAATTGGCTGGTTGTTGTGGCTTTGTGTGGACACAGCTCTCATTTTGTGAGGCCTAGAACGGAGTTAAAGTTTCTAGTGTGAATAAAAACCAGCTGGGGAGTTGGACTGCTCCCTCACCGGGAGGGATGCTGCATTTTGACAGGCTGAATGGTGTGAAACATGAGCTCTTTGTAACCTACCCGGGAAGGACTCCCAGTGTGCGCTCCAGAAGAGGCTGGCCCTATCTGAGCTCTCTAAGGCCAGATGAATACCTTGATCTTAAAAATGGTGTTGGGATGCCGACTGGACCTTGGATTTTCTGATTCCTGAAAGAATTTTTTCTTTGAAAAGAAATGCTCTTGCTCCAAGGGCCTCCCACATGCCGCTAGTGGTAAAAAAAACCCCGCCTGCCAATGCATGAGATATAAGCGATGCAGATTTGATTCCTGGGTCAGGAAGATCCCCTGGAGAAGGGCATAGCAACCCACTCCAGTATTCTTGCCTAGAGAATTCCATGGACAGAGGGGCCTGATGGGCTGTAGTCCACAGGGTTGCAAAGAGTTGGACACGACTGAAGCGACTTAGCACTCTTGCACGCTTGCTCCAAAGCACATGTCCATTCACTCTTTCAGGAAAGAAACGTTCAGCTCCATGCACGGGCGTTCCCTGAGCACTTGTATGCCTGGCCTTGTGCTGAGTGTCACACAGGTGGTAGTTGTGCTTGTGTTCATCTAGTTTACCATAACAGAGAAAGACAGATTTTTATCCATGTGTTTACATACATTTTGAATGTGGCCAGAGTGACGGTACAGGGTGCTAAGGGATTGTATAGCAAGGAGTTTTACCCTCAACTAGGGTAAGCTATCCAGGAAAGCTCCCTGAGGAAACGATACATAAAGCTGAGACTTTTTTTTGGTAATCATTTATTTTTGGCTGTACTGGGTCTTGCTTGGCGCATGCAGGGCTTTTTCTAGTTGCAGCAGGAGGGGGCTCCTCTTCATTGTGGTGTGTGGGCTTCTCGTGGTGGTGGCTTCTCTTGTTGCAGACCACGGGCTCCAGGTGCGTGGGCTCAGTAGCTGTGTTGCACAGGCTTGGTGGCTCCCAGGCATGTGGAATCTTCGTGGACCGGGGATCAAACCTATGTCCCCTGCACTGGCTGACAGATTCTTAACCACTGGACCACCAGGGGAGTCCTAAAACTGAGATTTAAGGGGTAAAGCAGGCAAAAGTCAGTGAACATGGAGGCTTCTTGGGGTAAAGTTTTGAGAAAAAGGTGTGGGACTTGGAGCTGAGAAAATGTGGCATGTGCAGAGAGTGAGGGAGAAGCAGGCAGAAAATCAGAGACTGTGGATCCCTGTGATAGGCTCTGCAGACACTTCCCTATACTTGCTGGACACTGCCTGTATGCCAGGCCCAGTGCCAGGCATTCTCACACCATTTTTTTTGTTTGTTTAATTTTATTTTATTTTTTAACTTTACAATATTGTATTGGTTTTGCCATATATCAAAATGAATCTGCCACAGGTATACATGTGTTCCCCATCCTGAACCCTCCTCCCCCATACCATCCCTCTGGGTCGTCCCAGTGCACCAGCCCCAAGCATCCAGTATCATGCATCGAACCTGGACTGGCGACTCGTTTCATATATGATATTATACATGTTTCAATGCCATTCTCCCAAATCATCCCACCCTCTCCCTCTCCCACAGAGTCCAAAAGACTGTTCTATACATCAGTGTCTCTTTTGCTGTCTCGTATACACAGTTATTGTTACCATCTTTCTAAATTCCATATATATGCGTTAGTATACTGTATTGGTGTTTTTCTTTCTGGCTTACTTCACTCTGTATAATAGGCTCCAGTTTCATCCACCTCATTAGAACTGATTCAAATGTATTCTTTTTAATGGCTGAGTAATACTCCATTGTGTATATGTACCACAGCTTTCTTATCCATTCATCTGCTGATGGATATCTAGGTTGCTTCCATGTCCTGGCTATTATAAACAGTGCTGTGATGAATATTGGGGTACATCTTCATCATCTGTTTCTCTTGCCAGTCTTAAGGGAGTGATTTTTTAAAATCCAGGTGTTAGAGATGAGGACACTGAGGCTCATTTGGTGCCCCCAGGTTAGTATGGTTACTAAGTGGAGGAGTTGAGATTTGGGAACCCCAGTCTTCTGACTTCTGTTTTCTGTGGGTTTTTAGAGTCCAGCCTCCGAGAAAGATGGTAATATTCAGTAGCCAGGCACACATTTGGAGCACTCAGTCAGCCCAGTCAACTTGTTCATTTCAGACAAAGGACTCTGGTTATTATCTAGAAACATCTATTTCCCCACACTGCCCCCTAAGAACAGCGTGATGGTTTGTTTCTAGCTTCAGTGTCTGCTTGAATAGAGGACAAAAAAGGCATGGAGACGCTGAAATAGCAACTGGAACTTTGAGAAATTGTTTTGAACTGGTGTCACTGGGTTCTCAGTTTATTTTAAGCCCAAAGAACTGCTGTAGTTTGTTTTTGGTGACAAAAATAGGCTATCTTTAACTATCTGCTTTAGCTTAGCACACCTGTTCTTTAAAAAAAAAATGACAATAGGCAACCTCAATCTATTTTTCAAAGAACAGAAGATTGCTCTGACTTTCACTGAGCCAACTTGTTCTCCTCTACTGCCTGGTGATACTGATACATCATTGTAGAAATTCATGTTATTTCAGCTCGAGTCAGGGAATCACCTCTACTTCCATAGAGAAAGGCCTTCTAAATACTTTTTATCCAGTATTTGAGAGGAGGCTAGCAGGTAAAAACTGAGCCCCACAACTCTGAGAAGTCTAGATTCAGTGAGTGGTGAAGTGGGCAGGAATGTTTATGAACATTTCCGGAAACTAGTGGGCCCTCCTCTCTGCTTAGCCTCCTGTTGCATTGGCTGTTCAGCAGGGATTGACCCAGATTCATGCCCATGTGGCGCAAAAAGCTATGGTCTATAAGTTTGTCTGGGGCCTTTGAGGGGATGGCGTGCCTTTCTTTCCTTCCCCTTCTTGCAAGAGGGAGGGCTGGGGCTGCTGGGAGACTTCATGCTGCTCTGTGGTTCATCCCTAAGTGAAGGTGCTCCAAGTTTGAAGGAGATAAGGCTAAGCATTTGGGCTTTCATAATAGGGTTTGCCAGTAAGAACAATTCCATCCTTGGGTTTTCTGTTAAACTTGGGCTTAGATTTTTTTCAGAGCCAGAAGCGGGAGCAGCAGAGCCAAAAATACATTTGGGGCATGAACGAATAACTTAATTGAAAAAATCCTTTGGAAGCTGTGTTGGAAATATGCAAGAATCATCACCAGTCAGAAAGCTGTAATGTTGGATGTGGAATGCAAGAGAACACTTGGGAAAACCTGGAGTAACGTAATTTACAGCATCTCTAGGTTTTCCTAAGATTTCGCCCACTTCACAGTCAGTTCAGGGTGGGCCATTGTACAGCTTGGCAAACCATATGGGTGATCCTCTCGGGCTTTGCTTATTGTATCACTTTCACTCTCAAGGGGGAGAATTGCTCCATTCAGAGGACACTGTCCCTGTTCCAGACTATGTTCTGTATATGACATTCCTCCTCAAAAATAAAAAACACAGGCTGGATTCTGTTTTTTATTTACTTTCGTAGGTAGGTTACCAAGCATTTAGAAGGCTGTGTTAGGTGTTACAACTCCAGTGACCATATTTTCTGACCTTAAAATCTGGATAAGTAATTTGACATGGATAAGGATATTTATTGGAGAAGAAAATGGCAGCCCACTCCAGTATTCTTGCCTGGAGAATCCCAGGGGTGGGGGAGCCTGTTGGGCTGCCGTCTCTGGGGTCGCACAGAGTCGGACACGATTGAAACGACTTAGCAGCAGCAGCAGCAAGGGTATTTATGGAGACCAGGAGAGAATATTTGAAGTTGACAGTTTCGGATCACTATATAGCTGTTCCTGCACCTCTGCTTGCTCTGGATACATATCTTCTCTGATACCAATTAGATTATAAATTCATCGAGGGTGAGAGAAGGACTTTGGTCTTAGTGTTAGCTCTGCTGCTAGTGACGTTGGGTATAATTCATTTAGAAGGAAAGACGGGCTTCCCTGGTGGTGCAGTGGATAAGAATCTGCCTGCCAGTGCAGGAGACATGGGCTTGATCCCTCGTCTGGGAAGATTCCACGTGCCGCGGAGGAATTAAACCATGCACTGCAGCTGCTGAGCCTGAGCTCTAGAGCCCGTGCTCTGCAGCACAAGAGGCCGCTACAGTGAGAGGAGCTCGTGCACCGCAACGAAGGGCAACCCCTGCGCCCGCAGCCAGAGAGCCCCAGTGCAGCAGTGAAGGCCCAGCACAGCTGAAGAGAAATTAAATAAGTTTCTTTGAGAAAAGGAGAATCACGTGGATTCCTGTGTACTAGGAACTTAGCCTGTTAGGAAGCCAGCCCTGTGTGCATATGGATGCCTGTTCCTTGTCCAGTGCCCATAGGGTGACACAGGGAATTGATTCCCTCATGTGTTTCTTGAAAGGGAGTCTGTGATGCAGTACTGTCAGTATGAACAAGACTCTCTGAACCTCAGTTCCTCACATCCTAGGAAGAGCAGCACGATGTCAGAAGAAGAAAAATACTCTGCCCACGGAGAGGGTCCTCATCTCAACTAAACTGAAAAGCTATGAAGAAACACTGGCCTTGCACTTCATTGGACACGGTTTTTATTCAAGTGTCAGCTGCGCACGTGGCTCTAGAACCCAGCATCTTACAGACAGATAGAGGGCTCCTCTCTTGGCTTTTCCTTGCTGTGTGGCGGGCATTCTAATCTTCTTGCCCTGTGAACTTGGAGGAGCTGTGGGCTGGGCTTAGTGTCCCATAAGCAGGAGTTTCCCCTTTATGCACTTGTTTCGGAAAGGCCAGAAGCCGGGGGCAGATTCCAACCACTGTTTCTCCCCAGTGCGACACTGGCAGAAACTGTTGGTTTATTTCTTTCTTTGCTACTTGGTTAGTATCAGGCCTAAGAATCAGGCATTAAGGAAACTTAAGGAAAAAAGTTTTTTCCTTAAAAAAAAAAAAACTTCACAGGTTTTTTTAAGGAAACTGTGAAATGAAGAACAATGGACTGTGTTATTTATTCAAAAAGTGCTTGTCCATAGGACAAAGTGAAGAGGTTTTGAGCTGACCCAGTCCCTTGTTTATGTCTGTGGCGTTTCATCATGGAGCTAGGTCACAAAGGAGACAGGACAGGAGGCTTTGACGTTCGCAGGTCACTGGCCTCTGAACCCTGGCTGTCTCAGTGCTGCTGCTCTCTGAGCCTCTGATTTCACATCTGTAGAAAGGGGCTAATAACCCTTACCTTGAAGGGTGGTTGTGAGCTTTCACATAAGTGCAGAGCACCTAATACAGAGTGTCTAACACACGGCCACTCCTGATAAATTCCTCTTATTTTTCCATTTTGCACCCAGTCAGACTCTAAACTTAGACACGCAGATGTGTAGCTTATTCTCAGGGCTTGGTTTCCTCTAGCTGGCTGCTTTTTTCAGTCCAGCCCACTAATGAACAAGCCCAGAGGAAGATAGCTGTTGGGATGGCGTTATTTTCTTCTCTCCAAGGACCTGCTGCTGAGAGCACTCTGCCGACGCCCTAATGAGTGACACATGTCTGACCTGGGACTGAGACATCTGGCAGGCCACTCAGAAGAATGGCATTTCCATCTCGACATGTGCCCAGTAACCCTTCAGATGCCTGCGGTGTTGCCTGCCATAGCAACGGTCCTGCCCGACTCTTGGCCTGGACCGCAGTCTTGATTTCCTTCCTCAGAAGGTTTGGAATTAGTTGCGTAAGAATCCCTGCCTGGTTTTGTGACACTCTAGAGAGCCTTCAGTTATTTCAAGGGACTATTTTGGCGTTCTGTAAAGTTTGTAAAGTTTGGAGTTTGTTTAAGTCTTAGAATGAGAGTGAACATCCGGGTCACTCAACAAGGGGAGCTGACACTGTGGCCAGAGCTCAAGCTCCATTTGTAAGCTGAGCACTGAGCTTGATTAGATCTCATTAGACTCTGAGGTGAGAGGGTATGAGCAGCGCTCTAGCCTTCCATCTGACGGCAGGGTCTCCTCGACAGTGAGTGTTGCCCGTTGGTTGCAGCCTCTGCTTTGAACATTGACAGAGCAGTCCTGTCCTTTTTAAACAGCTGGGGCGGGGGGGTTGTTTGTTTTTTAAATTCCTCTGGCCAAAATTGCCTCTTTGTCTTTGTCTAATCTCTCCCAACATGACTGTACAAAGATAATCTGCTCTCTTTCCATGAAATAGTCCTGGTAACTGTTTGAATAGCTGTCATCATGCCCCATTCTTTCTTTGAGCAGCTTAAACATCCCTGGTATATTTTATGTGAGACTTTATTACCTTTAGAAGTTCAGATTGTCAGTGTACCCTCAGTCATTTATTTAATCATCTGTTTGTTCTCCATATCCCAAGAACTTTCCGGGGAAGGTAATGAACCATAGTGGTTAAGAGGGCAGGTTTTGTAGTCAGAACTGACTGGGGCAAATAACTGAATTGTTCTGGGATTCAGCTTCTTCATCTGTGAAATGGAGTTTTAAACACCCATACCCACAGATCTATTGTGAATCTGGAATGAAATATACATATAAAGAATTTAAGCCAGAATTTGGTACTTAGAAGTGTTCAGGTGATGGAAGTTAAATTTTCTAGCTAACTTAAACTGTTAGAACACACTTCATCAGCTCGAGCATTGAGAGGGTGGAGGAAGTGTGACATTAACATTTACTGTCTGTTTACTAGAACTGTGGTCAGAGGCGTTACAGTGATTAGAAATAGCTTCCTGGCAGCTCTCTTAGAGTTTTTTTTTTTTCCATTCCATAACAACAGTTTATTTGGAAGCCTCAAGGTTTTACTGAAGAACAATGGTATTGTTACGGTAGTTTTGACTGGCAGGTTCTGCCTGATTGGGGTTGGCCGAAAGAACGCCACTTAAATCCAGGTGGTCTTCCTTGTGTGTCAGATTCTGCAGCTTATAGTTTAAATGCTGCGGCCTTAAGAGAGAGCCTCAGTTGACTCCTTGTTGTCCGGTTGCTGCTGTGTGTAATGATGGAAAACGCTCAGTCCTTCTCTTTGAGTAACAGCTCACGCTCTTGGGCGACTGTGTCCTCTGGGCACCGAGCCACTTCCAGTGCATCATATCACGTCACCCTCAGGACCACCTTGTGAGGAGGGTACTGTCCCCCGGGTGCTAAGCAACTTGACCACATAGAACCTGTCACTTGGGATTCAAACCCAAATTCTGTTAGATTTGGAAGCTTAAATCCTTTATGTTATGTTGTACTTCATGTAAGTAGAAGATGCTGGAGAGAGGCTAGGTTGGTTAAATTATTTCACGTGAAGATAAATTGTAAGTCACTTTCTTTTCCATACTTCTTTGATAAAAAGTGTGAAGTCAGGGCCTGTTTGCCTCAGGCAGTCTCTACGGGGAGATAGCAGCAGCCACTTAATAACAGGCCAAAATTTCAGGTAGCTTTAGAAAACTGAGCATTGGTCTAGAGCATTTTTTTTTCCCTCATGTGATCTTCAAAATAAAAGGTTTGAATAATTTTGGAGCAAAATATCTCAGTAATGTTTGTGAGCACAGACTTTGCAGACAGAGCCTCCTGAGTTTGAACCCTCGCACTGTCGGTTCCGCGCTGTGTCTGTGAGACATTTTCCTTGGTGAGATGGAGTGCCGTAAGGTTGAAGAGCAACGGTATCCGGAACTTCCTTGGTACATAGTAAGCTCTCCAGTAGCTGTCGCTGCTTCTGCTACTCTTCCTACATGAGGGAGGTGACTTCTAGGAAGGAACGAAGAGTTACCTTATTTGTCATGTCTCATTAGTTGGTTTTACCCTCTCCCAGTGCAGAAGCCATTGGGAGGTAACCCCAGACGGATGCATCAGAGCGGGTTCTTCCTGGGAACTTGCAGTAGAATGTGTGCGCTCTTGTCTGGAAGAAGGAAATTACTAGTTTTCAATTCCACTTTTTAATCTTTTAAAAAGATTTTAGCCATCTTTTGAGTGTATAGTATCTATTATCTGTGTGGAATGTTTGGAATATTTCCTGTTTACTCCATTGCACGCCTGATAAAGGATGTTGGCCAGTCCTTTCATTGTTATTAAATAAACACGGCCTGCTTCTTATAAACACCTTTGTTCTGATAATGCAGTTTCGTACTCAAGGTGTGACTACCTGGCAGCTTGCCAGCGTCTTGTGTGATACTTGGAGGAATGAGATGAGTAGGTGAGTCTCTTTATCCCGCTTGAAGTCTTTCTTCTAACCGTTTCCGTACCACTGTGAGTTCCCCTCTGGAACTTACTGATGTTTGGGTTGTGTGTTGAGGCTCACTTTGTTTTTGTGTGGTTTTTCCCTCTTCCCTGGACAGAAACCAAAGCCCAAACCCCGGCCATCGATCACAAAGGCAACCTGGGAGAGTACCTATTTTGGGGTGCCCTTGACAACCGTGGTGACTCCGGAGAAGCCGATTCCTGTGTTTATCGAGCGATGTATCGAGTACATTGAAGCCACAGGTAAGTGTCGCCTCAGAGAAGCTACAGTTTTCACTGTCTGCAGGCTGCTTTCTAGAGGGTAAGCCATCTGGAGATTCTGGAATCATGTCTCGTTTCCGTGAGACGCTTTCTGAGAAGGTGCTGAGTAATCCCGACAGCTGTCGGACTTATGGCTCCTGCGTCTTGGTGTAGCTGTGAGGCCTTTGGGTGCGTGGGAGGAGAGTGGCCGTGGCGTCAGGACCGCCGTTGAAGCTGATTAGAATACCCTCTCGGTGCCCCCAGCCCCCTGTCATGGCGTGCGGCCTGTCTGTCCCTCTAGGTCTCTCAGCAGGGAAAGGGGCTCATTTATCAGTGACCTTGACGCTGTTCTGGACACAAATAGTAACACATTTTGGTTGAACAAAAGGAATGTGTAGTTGGCCATCAGTCAGGTGCCTGAAATTCATATATTGATAGAGTTTTTTTCCTGCAGTAAAAAAATGAATCCTTATATACCATCTTATCAAGCAGCTGCATTTCCAATTCCTTTGACACCTTGGTGTTATCACAAATGCTGACTGTCTTAAGATTTTCTGTGTTGCTCTTGAAGTGATAAAATTTTACCTGTGTTAAAAACATTTATTTTGTTCATTTAGAGCTCCTCTAACATAACGTGTCTCCTTGGTGTTTCTCCCTTCCTCCCCCCACACGCTTTTTTTTTCTTTTCTTTTTGGCCATGTCGCATGACTTATGAGATCTTAGTTCCCTGACCAGGGATTGAACTCGGTCCCCAGCAGTGAAAGCACAGAGCCCTAACCATTGGACCTCCAGGGAGCTCCCATCCTTGGCATTTCTTTTGTAACCCCTGGAGCTTCCTTGTTTCCCTTGATTTTCTCCTGGATACTGTGAAAGCTGATGAGCTTTTGAGGAGAAGTATAGTGGGTACATGGTTATGTGGATTCTTGAGCTTTAGGAGTTGAGCTCAAGAATATTATAGGCTTATACTAATTTGAAACCAAGGTAGGGATTATAATCTCCCTATGTGTTCTTTCTAATTTCGATATTACCTGTAATGATATTAAGTATTGTGTGGTATGGACAGCCTACTGATAATTTCAGTAGCATATTAAGCTGAACGATGGTGTTAATATTTACTCAGGTTGTGCCAAATCAGGGGAATTGGATTTCAAATTAAGTGCTCTGTAGACTTTGAGTTGTTACCAGGGTTTCCTTAGTCACCCCAGGATTGACCTTGCATAATTATGACAGATCTGCAGTTTCGTCCTTCTGTACCCAGAGCCTTTTGTCAGGGTCTCTCTTCTTGACCTTGGTTTTACATCAGCTTCTTCCTGCACCTCTGCCTTGGGCAGGAGGAAGTGTGCAGGAAGCAGGTTTGGGTAATTCAAGCCTTTCCTTGTTGACCCAACACTTGAGAGAGATAGTTTGTATCATTTAGAGGGGTTGTTCCCTGACTTTATTTTGAAGTAATTTCAGATCTATAAGAAAGTTACCAAAATTTAAGCTGTAAGAAGTTTAAAAGTTACAATTCCAGGTTCCTTAAATGTTAACATTTTACCACACTGCCTGTATCATAGGTCCCTGCCCTGCATGACTGTGTATCTTTTTCCTAAAATGGTTGAAAGCTACAGACATGATACACCTTTACACTAAACACTTCAGTGGGTGTTTCCTAAAAGCATTCTCTTTATGTACTGCAGTTATCAAAATTATGACATTAATACCCAGTACTAACCTATCTAACCTATAAATGTTTCATTTCATTAGTTGCCACATTAACATCCTTTAATAGCAAAAGATAAAACCTTTTTTGGTCCAAAAGCTAATCTCAGATCACATAGTACATTTAATTATGGAGTCTCTTTAGTCTCCTTTAATCTAGAACAGTTCAGTTGATCTGTTTTTCATGGTCTTACTGCTACTACTAAGTCACTTCAGTCGTGTCCGACTGTGTGCGACCCCATAGACGGCAGCCCACCAACCTCCCCCGTCCCTGGGATTCTCCAGGCAAGAACACTGGAGTGGGTTGCCATTTCCTTCTCCAATGCGTGAAAGTGAAAAGTGAAACTGAAGTCGCTCAGTCCTGTCCGACCCTCAGCGACCCCATGGACTGCAGCCCACCAGGCTTCTCCATCCATGGGATTTTCCAGGCAAGAGTACTGGAGTGGGGTGCCATTGCCTTCTCTGTTTCATGGTGTTGATGATTTTTTTTTTTTGATGATTTTAAAAAACACAGATTGGTCATTTGGAGGAGCTTCCTCAACTTGGATTTTTTTTTTTTGGATGTTTCCTTATGATTAGGTTCATGCTTACCCTTTTGGAAGAAACATCAGGGAAGCGAGGCTGTGTCCTTCTTGGGGCCTCGTACCAAGTGGCCTGTGCTGTCAGTGTGTCCCGTCACTGGAGATCTTCTCTTGGATCCCTTGGTTAAGGTGGTGCTGTCTGCTGAGCTTCTCCACTGTAACGCTACTCTTTCTCCCGTTACCTGAATAAGTACTTTGTAGGGAGATGCTTTGAGACTGTGTTTTCTCCTCTTGTTTTCACCTTTCTTGGTGGCTCAGATGGTAAAGAATCCACCTGTCATTGCAGGAAACCCGGGTTCAGTCCCTGAGTCGGGAAGATCCCCTGGAGGAGGCCATGGCAACGCACTCCAATATTCTCGCTTGGAGAATCCCGTGGACAGAGGAGCCTGGGGTCCTCTGCAGTCCGTGGGGTCGCAAAGAGTCAGACACGACTGAGCGACTAACACATGCACATAGTTTTAGCATCCATTGATGCTTCTTCCCTGAGACAACGATCGCTCTAATTCCTTCTTCACTTATTGGTTAGGATTCTCCTGTCAGCTTCCCTTTTCAGGGGAGCCTCTTAGGACTGGGCTCCTTGACTGGCTTGCCTGTGGTAGCAACAAATGCTTGAAGTCGTCCGCTAGGGTAGCACCCCCTAGCTCAGCACCTCAGTGGGCTTGATTTGTCATTCCCATCTTGCTTCTCCCGACTCTTAGACTGGGCTTAGCTTTTCTTCCATCCACCGCTTCTCAGTACTCTTTCTTACCCGAGAGTCCTTTCAGGTGTGACCTCTTCCGCCCTGTCCCCAGGTCACCAGCAGCCCCCACTGAGCCTCTGCTTCTCTTAAAGCTCCATTAGATGCCCCATTGCTCACTCTGACACCCTAGAGCTTGGAACTTCAGCGTCCTCTCGGACTCATTGCATCAGTTCCCAAGTATGTCGCTCCCCTTCCGTCACCTCTTGGCTCTGTCTCCTCCACTTCATTTCTCCTGCTCCACCATCACCCTCCTCGGTCCATCCCAATTCTGTGACAGTCCCTCTCCTGTAAACCTCTTCTTGCTTCCTCATTGCCTCCCAGATGCTGACTCCTCCCTCCTGCACACAGTCCTGCCGTGGTTGTCTGCCTGCCTTCTTCCCTCAGTCCTTTCCTCTTTCCCTCCCTCCCTCCCCCTTCTTTGTTTTATACCACTGCAGGCATTGATTTTAAAATTGTTTCACAAGAATACACAGTGTATTAGAAGGGTATGGCCAGAGCAGAATTTCTTTGCATTTCTCTGCCCTGCATATGTCCTTTGTGTGGTTTGAAATGTGTCCCACATTCCTCCTTGCCTCTGGAACTTGTCCTCATTCCTCAAGACTCTTCCACCCCCAGTAGCCCTTGGAGTGTAACCTCCCTGGTAGCTTTTCTCAGCATGTTTCAGTCCTGAGAACAGGATTCTCTGTTCCTCCGGACTCCGAGAGCCCGGCACACAATGTCCATTAGTTGTTGATGGAGTGATTGGTTTTTGGCCTAGAATACCGTAATTCCATTGTTTTCTTCTTTCTTACCTTCTCCCCTTAAATTCTAGTCACATGCTTCCCTTCATTAGCATTAATTTCTATTTTTATAGAATTTCAAGAAAAAATTTAGATGTGGTATCTGTGAGCTTAATGTGTGTTGGAAGCAGATGTCTTTTGAGTACTCAGTTTCCTAAAAGAACTTGTTTTTGACTCTCTAAAATTTAAGCGTGTTTGTTGTAAAAATTCAACAGAAGGCAGAAACTGTGAAAAAGAATTTGAAGATTCATTGATTTTCCATTTAATGAAAACCACTGCAGGTGTTTTGTTGTATTGCCTTATAGTCTTGTTTCTCTGCATGGGTGTGTGTGCTTAGTCGCTCAGGCGTCTCTGACCCTTTGTGACCCGTGGACTGTAGCTCTCCAGACTCCTCTGTCCATGGCGATTCTCCAGATAAGAATGTTGGAGTGGGTTGCCATGCCCCTGTCCAGGAGATCGTCTCAACCCAGGGATCAAACCCAAGTCTCCCACATCGCAAGCAGATTCTTTACCGTCTCAGCTACCAGAGAAGCCCAAGAATACTGGAGTGGGTAGCCTATCCCTTCTCCAGGAGATCTTCCCGACCCAGGAATCGAACCAGGGTCTCCCGCATTGCAGGCAGATTCTTTACCAGCTGAGCTAGCAGGGAATCATGTGGCGTGTGTATAGGTGTTTGATTTTACATAATTCAGGTTATGTGGTATTATAGTTCCCAAAAACTGTGTAGCGTAACTCAGATGACGCTGAAGAGCCCTGAGTTTACCAGCCTACCTACTCCTGTTTTCCTGCAGAAAAAAGGACTCAGTAACTAAGAGTTATATCACAGGACCATTTTTTGAGATGCATTGTTTTTTAAACCAGACATTGTTTTGTGAGCATGTTCCCCTGTCATTAAACACCCTGTGAAAATACGACTTTTAATTGCTGTACAGTGTTCCATTAAATGGCTGTATCACTGATAATTCAGCCATTCCTCTGTTGTCCGGCCCCTGTAGCATTTTCCCCTGATGTACTTAAAACAGATTGGCTAGGAGAGGCATTTGGGAAGAGTGATACATCGCTTCAGATCTGCAGTTAGATAGAATTTAGATCTCCGCTCTGCCGCCCACTCATCTGTAACCTGAAGGCGATGGCGGGACCGGCCCCCTGGCTGCCGGGGCTCAGGGGGTCTTGTGCATCGGGCAGCGCGTGTGGCACCGGCCCACGGAGTGCTCGGTGCAGGCTGCTCGCCATGCTCAGCTTCACCTGGAGTGTTTGGTCTTCCTGTTGCTGGTCAGCTGTACCAAGTTATGACTTCTCTTTTCTCCCTAACTTTTACATTTGAACATGGTAAAACCCATGGAAAGAATAGTAATCTCCCAGTATTCACCAGTGGGTACCATTTTGCCACTTTTTCCCTTTCTCCCCACAATTGTATGTTGTTAAGTCATTTGAAAGTGAGCTGCAGACACCATGTCACTTGGCTCCCAGAAAATCTCAGGATATATCCCTAAGCTTAAGAACTTTTTCCCCCATAACTGGAATAATATTATCAATTTTAAGAATTGTTCAGTCAGTCGTGTCTGACTGTGACCCCATGGACTGCAGCACCCTAGGCTTCCCTGTCCGTCACCAACTCCCAGAGCTTGCTCAAACTCATGTCCATCAAGTCGGTGATGCCATCCAACCATCTCGTCCTCTGTTGTCCCCTTCTCTTCCTGCCTTCAGTCTTTCCCAGCATCGGTCTTTTCCAATGAATGAGCTCTTCGCATCAGGTGGCCAAAGTATTGGAGCTTCAGCTTCATCATTAGTCCTTCCAATGAGTATTCAGGATTGATTTTCTTTAGGATTGACTGGTTTGATCTCCTTGCAATCCAGGGGACTCAAGACTCTTCTCCGATACCACAGTTCAAAAGCATCACTTCTTTGGCGCTAGGACTTCTCTAAGAATATTAGCATTAATTCAGGAGCATTTCTTACACTGTCTGTGTTGACTCAGATGTACTCAGTTGACTTAAAACTGCCTCTTAGAGCTGAAATTTTTGTGCTAGAATCCTATCAGTATTCACAGTGCATTTATCGATTGCCTCCTTAGTCCCTTCTAGTTGAGAACAGTTCTCACTGCCTTCCTTTTTTAATGCTGAGTCTTTCTGAAGAGTCTAGACAGTTGCCATGTGGACTGCCCCCTTCTGTGGTGTGCTGTCTGTGGTTCTCCGGTGTCCTCGGCCCCCTTCTGACACCACGGGCCACCGCCTCATCGTCACGTGGCTCCTGCGTGAGCCGAGGGCCAGACCACAGACAGGGTGGCGGGCAGCAGCACTGCCCCCTCCCTCCCTGGACAGAGCGCAGCTGTAAAGTGGGCGCAGGGACTCGCTTACATTTTGGTGAATGAATAAACTATGGATCAGGTTTTTCCCCCAGCTTGGACTGATTTATACTGAACTTATACTTTTTCTTTTAACTTTTTGTTTTATATTAGAGTATAGCTAATTACCTATGTTGTGATAGTTTCAGCCAGACAGCAAAGGGACTCAGCTGTATCCATTCTCCCACAAACTCCCCTCCCATCCAGGCTGCCATATAACATCGAGCAGAGTTCCCTGTGCTGTACAGTAGGTCCTTGTTGGTTATCCATTTTAAATACAGCACTGTGTAAATGTCCATCCCAAACTCCCTAACTATCCTTCCCCCATCCTTCCCCTGGCAGCCATGTCTGTAAGTCTTGAACTTGCACTTCCTTAGGGGAGGTCTGTGCTGCCACCTGACCACGCCCCACCCCGCCTTACTCATGGTAGATATTACTACCATACGACCCCATTTCCACATGGGATACCAGGCAGTCACTTGCAGCCGATTCAGATGATATTCCAGATGAAGCTTGTTTGTCAGGCTGGCCCGTGCGGTTCAGAGTCAGACGTCATTGTGTCCCGTTTCTGTGTCCATCTCCTGCGTCTCGACACTGTGCTCATCCAGGCAAATAAAATACCGCATTGTGATTTTCAGGGGCAGTGCCTGGGAGCTGGTGTTCCACCAGCCACAGGGAGGCCTTCCGTACCCCAGAGTCTCTGTTGCTACTCACTTGCCGCGTCACAGCCAGCGTCACAGTGGGAACCCAGGCAGAGCCTTGCACTGGAGGAACTGGTGTGACCGTTATGAGTTGGGACCACTTCACCTTAACAGTATTTTTTTTGGGTCTTCCCTGGCGGTTCAATGGTTAAGATTCTACACTTCCAAGGCAGGGGGCTTGGGTTCATTCCCTGGTCAGGGAACTAAGATCCTGCAAGCTGTGTAGCACAGCCAAAATTAAAAAAAAAAAAAGTATTATGAGAGCAATACACTTGCTCACTATAAAAAAATTATTATAAACATAGATACTGTGTAGGTATGTAACAGAAAGTCCCTTATAATCCCAGCTCTCCAGAAGTAATCTGCATTAATAGTTGGATTATATTTTCTGCTAATACTGTCCCCCAAATGTTTAAAAGCATGAGGTCACATTGCTGTTCCACAGCTTGTTTTTTGGTTTAACACTGTGTTTCTTGTGCATCATCTTTTAAGATTTCATCTCCAAGCTGACTGTGTTTTAACCTTTGACTGGAGAAAGGGTGGCAAGAGTTGGGCCCACGCGGGTCCCTGGGAATATGGGGGGAGGAGCTTTGCAGCCAGTTTCATCTTCCTGGGACTGCTGGGCCGAGATCCCGCACTGTGTGAGAAAATTGGCTGCTCTTGCTAGATGCGAACCAGGAAGAAAGGGCTGCTGCCTTCTCGCCTCCAGGTGCGCTGCCCCTGCGTTCCCAGGGTTCTGTTGGAGCGCCTCCTCCGTATCCTTAGGTCAGCTTGTAATGTGGGTGGAGATTGGTCCTGGTTTGCACCTGTTTTTTTCCCTGAGCTTTCTGACCAGTTCATTTATCTTTGTTCCATATTTTCTAAAATTGGAACGTGTTCAAGAAAGGGCCAGGGGGTAGAAGAGTGTTCAGATGACCTGCAGGTGCCTTTAGCCCAGCCCAGCCCAGGGCCAGCCCCTGTCCGTGCTTGTGGGATGTTAGGCTCTGTCTCCCGGCTCTGGTCGCATCGAGGGCTGGGAAAGGTGCCTTCTCCTGCAGCCTTTCTGGGGTCCGCCTGGCAGTGGGCAGAGGTGCTGGCTGCGGGTCGGACTGACTTTATGTTTCTGGCTTTTTTTTTTTTTTGTAGGGAACTTTTTCTTCCAGTTTTCACCCATGTGAGAAATTGGTCGGGGCTGTGGGGTCCCCGCTTCCCTTCCATAGCAGTGTGACTTCTCGGTGCAGGGGCGCGTCGGCCCAGCTGACCTCAGGTCTCTGTGCCGGGCAGGGAGTGGGAATATTCACTTCTGGACAGTTTATCTCCCTGGAGTTGGGGTGAGAACTCACTTGGAGAGCCTGCTCACCATCCTGAGACTAGTTTCTGCGGATAAGAATGCTGTCTTTATATCTCACGGTGGTCACAAAACTGAGGTTTTAAATCCTGAGTCTCTGGGCCAGTTTTGAGTCAAGGCTCCCTTCCCCAAGTTGGGAGAAACAGCCCCGTCGCACAGCACAGATGCTCCCCAAGGGAGCTTCCAGGGGTCACCCCTCCCCGTCCCGGAAGGGCTAGTGCACTGCAGACTGAGAGCCGCGTGCCTGCTCATCCGTGCTCTGCAGCACGGACTCCCCAGGCCCTCAGCCTCATGTGTCGGCCGTTTCACTAAAAATAGCATTCTCTAGGAATGAGTTCTTTGAATAATGTGTAAGATCACATCTTCTTGCCCTGTCTGTGACTTTTAATCTTTTTCTTTTGGCAGTGGGAGAAGGGGCAGGGTGACAGTGGCAAAAGTTTCTTGGCATCCAGCAGTCCTTTTCTTCATCGCTTTCTTACTGAGAGGTGAGCACTCCAGCACCTGTAGCAAGTTCCACAGGCAGCTGAGAAGAATCGTTCTGAGGGAGAAGCGGTTTCATTTGGACAGAAGGCCCCTCCCTTTTTTGCATCTTGAATTATAATGTATTCAGACTGAACCATGTAAATAATTGGTAGGCCCTGGTATGGTTAATGCATCTTAATTTCTCTTGATCTGTATGGAGGGAAACTCCATATAGTCAAGGAAGCCTGCAGCTGTGTAAAATAATAATGCCAAAGATGGTCTGCCATCGTGTTAACTCTCCCCGTCTTCTGTTCCTGACGCATTTATTCATTGAGTGCTTGCTGTGATCCAGGTGCTGTACTGGGCACTTGGCATCCGTGATCTCATCTCACTCGAGATTGTTTTCTTGCTGTAAGAACCCAGATGAGGGAAGGTGACTCTTGGGAAGTACAGTCAGGGGCCAGCACGGTCTTTTATCATTGCAGAGAGGACCTCAGGATCAATAAAGTGCAGGGTTAGCTTGGCTGGAGAGAAGGCGGCAGCATTTATATTCTCTTCCCCTGCTCTCTGGGAGGAGTCCTACCCCAAATCTGGTAAGAGCACCGGGACACTGCCTTTCAAGGCAGCACCTGCCTGGGCACAACATTGCCCCTGAAATTCACATTTATTTTTAAAAGCTCTTTGTGGGAAGTTCTGGCATTGAGCCACACTACCCTGCGTTGGGGTTTCAGTTCCTGCACGTAGCAGGCTGTGTAATGCAAAAGGCTTTTTTCCTGTCTGACTTCCAGGGGCACTCCTTGATAGTCAAGCTTGACATTTCTGATGGAGTGGAAAAATCCAGATACAGTCCCAAGTGGTTGTAGAAAGACAGAAATGTCCTGATAATTCATTAATAGGTTTAAAAGTGTTTAGCTTACCATCTTGTGGTGGTGGTGGTGGTGGTGGAGGATGGCAGATTCCCTTCAGTCAGCAGATGTTTATTGGATTAATCCATTACTATATTAATTAATGCTAGGCACTGTGTTGAACTAAAGTTGCTGTCATGATATCCAGGGGTGGAGGAGATAGGCATAATTACACGACTGAATAATTAATTCAGGCAAGGAACATGATTGGGTTTTAAAGTCACTGGAGACTAACACACTGACAGGACCAAGTGACGACAGGGAGCAGCTAGAACCCTCACCGCTGCCGTTCAGGTGGATGAACAAACCGGTTCATCCACCCCCTGGAATACTACTCGGAGGCCAAAAGGGATGAATTACTGCCACACCCGGCTACACTGTCAGGCCTCAGGATCATTATATGCTGAGAGGGATGGAAGCCAGACCAAAGATGACAGATTATAGTTCCATTTCTATACGGCTCTGGAAAATGCACGCTAATCTATAGTGACAGGGGGCGGATCCGGGTTGCCTGGGAGCTGGGGGTGACAAGAACAACTGATTGCCAAGGGCCATGGGAAACCTTCTGGGGGTGACGGAACCGTTGCATATCTGGATTGTGGTGCTGATTTTACTCACGTATGTGAATTTCAGAATTAGCAAACTGTATGCTTTGGGCTGCATCGGGTCCTGGTTGTGGCGCTTCATTGCAGCACGCGGGCTCTCTAGCTGTGGTGTGGGTCTAGTTGCCCTACCACACGTGGAATCTTAGTTCCCCAACCAGGGATCGAACCCGTGTCCCCTGCATCAGAAGGCAGATTCTTAGCCACTGTACCACCAGGGAAGTCCCTTAAGCTGTACACTTTTAATGTATACAGTTTATTATATATAAATTATGCCTCAATGGTTAATCACTGAGAAAAAGTACAGAGGGAACTTGATGTTTGCATGGTCTCAAAATACCACCCAATGCATTACTAATTGTGAAGGGAAAATGTACCTTTATAATGGAGAGATGTGGGGGGTTACCACTTAATCAAAAGGTGGTCAGGGCTGGCACCCCCAGTAGCAGTTCATCCTAACATCGTATGCCTCCTTGCCAGAAACACTTAGTCTGAATCTTAACATGAGGAAATAATCAGACAAAATCTGAGTGTGATACATTTTACAAGACAGTTGGCCTGGACTCAATAAAAAGGTTAGTGTCATGAAAAAGAAAAATGGGGGCATAGTGCAGTTTCTGTGTTTATAATGTGAACCCCTTTCCCATTCATGTAGCCAAGTGTTAAGTCCGTGAGCTTTTGAGTCACCTCTGGTGTCCTGACTTTCCCAAGCAGTAGCTGACCTTAAGCTGTCTAAGCCTCATTCCAGTTCCTTCAAATTGGGAGTAAAAATAATAGCTCTTTGAAAGGGAATTTTTTAGAATGAAATGAACTTCTGATTGTGATGTTCTTAGCATAGTGCCTGGTACGCGGTTCTCAGTCCATGCTGGCCATCATTTTGTGGCTCCTGTTACTGAGCTCCTGTGGTTGTGGAAAGCCCAACAGTACACTTCCCCAAACAGTAATGGATGAGGTTAGACAGTGGCTATATGCAGTTGTGGTTTTTTTCTTTTTTGTTTTTAATTTGTAATTTTTTTAATGGGAAAGGAGGAGGTGGCAGAATCAAGTGTTTTTATTTAGTTGTTTGTTTATTTACTAGCCACATAGACTTGTGGGATCTTAGTTCCCAAACCAGGGATTGAACCCTTGCCCTCTGCAGTAGCAGCATGGAGTCCTAATCACCGAACCACCAGGGAATTCCCCATAAGCAGTTTTTAAAAAACTTTTCGTTAAAGTATATATCACTGACTCAATGGACATGAGCTTGAGCAAACTCCAGGAGATAGTGAAGGACAGGGAAGCCTGGCATGCAGCAGTCCATGGGGTTGCAAAGAGTTGGATACAACTTAGCAACTGAACAGCAACAAACAGCACAGTATAGTATCCATTAAGAAAAGGGCACTCCTGTTAAGTACAGCTCAATGAATAACCACTAACTGCATACACCCGTATAACCAGTACCCGGTACTGAAGATGACCAACTCCCTCCAAAACTTAGCAGGGTCACCACTACCCTGGCTTCTGACGGTTACAGAGTCATTCTGCCTGCTTTTATACTTTACTGATGGCCTCATCCCAGATGCATCGCTGTGGCCTAGCTTCTTTGACTCAGCATTATGTCTGCAATTTATCTGTGGGTGGATCTCTAAACTCACCCATGACTGCGTGACTCACTCATTCTCATTGCTGTATACTGTTCCATCATGTGACTCATCCACTACTGACTTATTCATTCTGTTCTTCATGGATATCTGGGCACTTGCCAGTTGGGGCTGTTATGAATAGTGCTGCCGTGAAAATTCTTGTCTGTGAAATTTGGTGCATGTATGTACACTCATGTACTGCAATTGTATCCCCAGGGGTGAGGCATTTTTAATCGTTACTTTTAGCACGTTGAACACGTTGGTTTAAAATCTGTCTTGACGCACATATCAGTTCTTGAAGAGGCAATAAGTCAATGAGGCTGAGAGCTACAGCCGTAAGGGGATCTCTGCTACCCATTTATGGCTTTGTGTTTCCCATCTTCTAAGGGGTAGGGGGTAGTTCTGGCAGGGGTGGGTGTGGGTACACAAAGCTGTGTCATACATTGCTTTAGCAGCTAGATCACTCCTATTGCAGAGTGTGCCTGGCTGGAAGAATCTTGAATTCTTCCAGTGCCTTGTGGTGTAGCTCCTTGCTGGGGCTCTCCTTGTGGTTCTGAGTTGAGACTGTGGTTAGCGCAGATCCTGATAACCCCGTGGGTTTTACTTGACAGGCCATCACAGGGCATTGCTCAGATTCAGTTTTAGCCATTTGTGGCACAGATAAGTAGGTGTTCTTGTTGACACCTTCCAGTGAATCTCTGAGATGAAAGGTTGAACCCCGAGGGCAGTTTGTGAGGGGGGGAAGGGTGAAGCAGAGTCTGAAAGTGAGGCTCTTCCCCCAGGGTCTCTGGGGGTGAGCGTGGAGCCCTGCAGCCAGGGCTGAAGATCAGCTTGTCTGCTTTGTTTGCAGGTCAGAGGTGGTCCATGGCTCCTCTGTGCAAATGGAAGTCCTCTGTAAAATGCTCTTTGACAAATACTTAGAGCTGTGACCTTCCTCCTTATTGAGCTCGTTTGCCTGGATAAATGAGCAGAGTGCTGTCTGCATGGCAGATTTAAATTTCACCACTAATTGAGGGGAGCATCTTTGGGGAGAAACGCTTGCCATTAGATCAGAGGCCTTTGGGAAACAGCCTGGCAACAAGCGCATCAGGGCAGATGAAGGCAGGGGGTGGAGCTGGGGAGAGGACAGATTGCAACTGTTACTAGTAACTGGGGGCGGGCCATGGAGAAGCCGGGAGAACTTGCCATGTGCCTGTGGGGACTGTGCGCATGTGCACGTGCATGGTGCGTGTGCTTTGATGGCCTTCTCCCCCTTTGTTCTTTCTGCTGACTAATCTGTACAGTAAGAACCTGGAGCCGGGCTGCCTGGGTCCAAATCTCTGTTTTGCTGCTTGTGAACTAGTGTTTAACCTCTCTGTGACTCAGTTTCCTTGACTGTAAGATGAGGATAATGATATTACTTTGAATCACTGAGGCCATTCAGTACGTTAAAAAACCTTACAACAGTCCCTGGCAGGCTGTACGTGGTCAGATAGCTTTTGTCGCTGCTGCTCTTAGTTCTGACGCTGCAGTGTGTCCTCGCTCCCACTGGGCCTCTCAGCTTGCCAAACCCTCTCCTTCACCGGGCTTTGTTCCCCTCCCCTCTGCAGAGGTACCTCACTTCCGGGTCCAGCCCAGGCCTCTCCCTCCAGGAAGAGCAGCCCCTTGACTCACTCCCCTTTCTGAGTTTCAAAGGGCTTACGAGCCAAGCGGTCAAGCAGGGACTTTGGAACTGGTCACACCTGGTTCGCAAGCCCAGCTCAGCTGCATTTCTTAGTTAAACCGCTTCACATCTCTGAGCTCTGTGCTCCCTCCGTCAAATGCAGCTAATGCACCTTATTAGGGTTATAAGGACTGAATGAGATCATGTGTGTAAGGCACTTGGCCTGGCACAACCTAAACACTCAGAAAAGGGGAGACCTCGTCATTTTGTGGAGAAATTTTCAGTAGTGACTTCTTGCTTGGCCTTCAGTCGTTTCTGGGTGGGTTTTTAATCCCTCTGTAGGTGTTCACCCCTTACAGTCAGGACGTCTGTTACGTGTACTTGGGGATCTTTTTTTCTGCAGAGCTGTCTTCAGCTCTGTATTACCTCACTTGTTAGATAACTGTGCATTTATTACTCTGCCTGGTTCCAGAGAGCCAGAGGACTGGAGTGCGTGAGGATCCTGTCCTTTCTCGTTCGTTCAGCACATTGATACCGAGCACCGTCTGTACTGTGTGCCGTGTGCTGTTGAAGATGCTGATGATACAGTATTGGGCAAAAGAGATAGGAGATCCTTGCCCTCGTGCAACATGCAGTGCATTCTGGTGGGGGAGACAGTGACTGACAAAATATAAAGAATCTTCGTGACTAGTGCTTGAGAGGAAAAAAATGAAGCAGGAGAGTGGTATGTGAAATGTCCGGGTTGAGTGTTAAAATTTTAGATAGGGGGGCTGGGTGAGAGTGCCTTTTCATGAGAGCCTGAAGTCAGTGAGGAAAGGAGACATGCAGTTACCCAGGGAAGAACCTTCCAGACAGAACATCAAGTATAAAATTCCCGAGACTGAAGCATTCCTGGTTAAGGACCTTGGCTTTTATTCTGAGTGAGGTAAGAAGCCATTGGAGGGTTTTAAGTGAAGGGACAGTAATTGGCCTTTGTTTAATAAAACAATCTTGGGTACTGTGTGGAGACCAGTTCTGACCCTTGAAGACTTAAAAGCACTTGATCTTAAAAAGTTGCAGTTGATCTAGCTGCCTTTCTGCAAATCTTCCTCCATTCTGGGCTTCCTTTCTCTGCATATGTGCCCAGTCTCTCATAATGCTGATGGGTTCCTCTAAACCTTTAGACCTGAAAGGGTGGAGGTGTGTATGTAATTCGCATGTAGGGGGGCCTGGGGCAGGGAGGTTGGATTAAGGCCAGAACTGGAAGAATGCCAGAAATGGCGTGCAGATGGGTCACTTGCTGGTCCCAGCAGGCCATTCCAACCTCATCTCTCTTTCTGCTGTGCAATTCCATGCCTCCAGGCCTCCCCTCATCACTGTTCCTGCTGCGTCATATGTTGTCTCCCCTCCCACATGACAGATCCCCGGTCTTTCTTAAGCTTCCCTCTCTAGACATGCCTCTGCTACGGCTGGTTTTCCCTGTATTGAGGTTAATTGAAGTCATTGGGTGGGGCCCTGGTCTAAGAGGATTCGTGTCCTTACAAGAGGAGGCTTGAGAGATCTCTCACCAGAAACCAGGTTGGCCAGCACCTTGGTCGTGCACTGTCTAGGCTGAGACGTTTTGTCGTGGTAGCCTAAGCAGAAGACCAGAGGTGGCAGGGTGATTGATGCAGACGTCACGGCCCCTGAGGTCCTTAAGGGCTGGCTTTCTTCATTTATGCCTCCCCTTGGGGCCTAGCTCTCCAGAGACCACGGGCAGGGATCTTTGTGTTCACTTGACCAAAGCAGAGCAGTTGGGTCAGTAGGAGTGGGAACTGAGGCCACAGAAAGTCAGGAGGACTGAAGCTGGTGGAAGAAGACATGGAAGAGCATCACTTGAGAATCCTGGTCTAAAAAGATCAGTTCACTCTTTTGTATTGAATCAGGTGCTCAGGTGGTTTGTTTGTTTGAAATGTAAGATTACTTGGGTATCAGACAATTGAATCCACTTTTTCAAACAGAGATGGTACAAGGCCTTGTGATTTCACCCCAGTTTGCATTCTTTCCCTCTTGGCTGGACTCCTTTGTCTATTTAAATTCGGTGGCCTCCCAGCAGTGTAAAAACAAACTCATACAATTTATCTTTTCAGGTGAGCTGCAGTTTGTTTGAAACGAGACATTTCTAGTGTGTAGCTTCTGATAACTGCACCTACAGTGTTTCTGTTTTGTGTTTCAAAAACCACAACAAAAAACTCTTTCTTCTTTTGTGGTTGTCAGGAGCCGGCATTTGGGTTGTGGCAGCCAGAGACTGTTTTTGTGGAAACTTAATCTGTAATGAGGTATTTCACTTCCTATCCTGGGCTTTCTGTGAAAAGCGTGTGTTCCTTCATCACCCATGAAGGGGGTGAAGGACCCCCAAATCTGAGTAAATTCAGAATTCCTCTGAGCTTTGAAAAATGTAGGTCATGTAGTTGTTGTGGTTGTTTTAATGTCTGAGACTCGGGGAAGAAAAACAAGGTGAAAACAGCCAATCTGAATTGAATTGAATATAAGGATTTGGGTTCTAAGAAGCCCCTCAGTTCTAAGCTGCCCCCATCTGTGTGGTAACAGCTAGTGGGGGAAGGATTGTGGGGCAGTACAGAAAGTGTGGGTGTTAGTGGTCAGGTGGCCTCGTGTGGCAGACGTGAAAATGGGCCGAGGGAGGGAATGTGGTAGTGGCTATTGTAACAGCAGTTGTGATGAGGGTAGTTAACATTGAGGGGGCCCAGTCCTAGGCTCTTCATCAGCATCATTTCCCTCCATCCTCATTGTGAAGAGTTGTCCTTTCCCTGCACACAGCTAGCCTTTAACAGCCTTCTTGGCGGCAGTTATGTAAGGCTGACGGTATCTTCCTAATCTGAACATCACTATTTCATATTTCCTGTGTTTGGGGTAAGGAAGCCCTATCTTTAGCGTGATCTTTGAAGAGAAGGACTGACACAGCATTTAAATAATATAAGCAAGATTATCAGGGAACCCCTTAAACCATTTAGGGAAAAAGCAGTTGTCCTTTTTACAAAATGGAAATTGCTTTATTACTGTCATAATTTTATCCTCGAAGGATCTAAAGAAGAAAGTATAAATGAGCCTTAGTGCTGCCACCCACTTATAATCCTCGTTTAACAGGAGAGAGAACACAGCAGAGTGGTTAAGAACAACCCCCTGGAGTCTGCCCGCTTGGGTGCCAGGCTTGGTCCTGCCACCTCGCTGGATCTGTGATCTGGGGCGGGTTACTTCCCCAGGCCCAGCCCTAGTTGCCTCATCTGTTAAATGCAGGCGCTGATGAAAACACTTATTTTGATATATTCAAAATTTTCTTAGATTTAACCAACTATATCTGAGCATTTGAGAAGTACTTTCTTATAGCTCTCAACATACTAATCATAGATGACTTTTGGTTATTCTGGAAACAGGCCTTCTAATACTGCTGTTCAGATGGTACCATCCTTCATCTTTCCCCCCACCCCGCCCCAAAGTCTGACTTAAACTATTAAATTTGTAGCTTAGGTGTTTTATTCATCCAAGTAGGCTTTCTCAATTACTTCAGATTTCTGAAGTCGGGCATGGTGGCCATTTTTGTATGATGACAAGGTGACAGATGGCAGGCATCAGAACATCTGACTCAAGTTCTGGATCTGCTGCTCACTCATTCAGGCCATGAGGGTGTTTGGTGAGCATCTTCAGGAATCCAGAAGACAATGAACAGAACATGAGTTAGGAAATGAGGGGTACGCCCACGTTCAAGACCACGAGCCCGCAGAGCCAGGCTGGAGTCCTCTCTCCTCTCTCTCCCTTCATTTCTCCGGTGCAGAATGGAGGTAGTATCTGCCTTGCCTGTGCTGCATGGTGCGATGGAAGATCAAAGAAGAGACACACAGAAGTGTTTTTAAATGATGAAACTTTGCAACTATCCTTGCCTTGAGGCATGTTGGTCTCAATTTGAAAGGTAGCAGTAAGACCTTCTGTTCCTCTTGAAGAGGCATGTGCTGGGTGCCGTATCTCATCTCATCTTTACAGCAGCCATGTGAGGTGGACCGTCTGATAATGCCATAAAAGTTAGAGATAATTGGCAGCTGTGCCTTCCCAAAGGTAGGGAGCAGACTCACCACAACTTCGGTCTGACAGCTTTTCCAGTCCAGCCGCTCGGTCGTGTCTGCTAAGAGGTGGTCGGTTTAGTCGCGGCTGCTCCTGCAGCAGCGCCCAGACTCTGATTCGGTGGACTAGTGCTCTCGCCCGCAGCGTGCTGGGGGGACAGAGCGTGCCAGCCAGCTTTGGCTTCAGTCCACTGTAGCTTTTCCCTGCTGTTTATGGTTTTATCTGAAATGTGTTTTGTGGAGGATGCAGCGTTATTTATTGCATCTTCTGTCTTCTACTGATTTGAAAGCCACTTGTATATATTACATACACACTACTAGAATGTACTGGAGTATCTTTTTGAACCCTCTCATCTCACTGATCTAGCTAGCTAGACATGCATTTTGTCCCAGAGCTATACTGTTTTAGTGTCTGAGTTTTCTAGGTAGCCACTTTGGAATTATCTTGGCTTTTTTTTGCTTGTTTAATTTTCTGTATGAACTTCAGAATCTGTTTAATTTTTAAAATAACCCTTTTGTAATCCTGCTGGGATCATATTAAATCATACATTAACTGTTGACATGTTTATGATGTTATTTTTATGATGGGTTTTTTTTTGTCTCTCAGTAGTATTTTAAACTTCATGTAGCTCTTGACTTTTCTTTCGGGGGAGCACACGTATAAAAAGGGACTAATATATGTGTTTATATAGATAAAGACTTTTGATTTCTGCATATTAACTTTGTATTCAGACTCCTTACTGAATATTTTATTGCTCTTAATGGTGTTTCAAATGATTCGTTCGGGTTTATTGAGATATGATTTACATATAATAAAACTCACCAATTTTAAGTTTACACCCAATGAATTTTGATGAATGTGTATAGTTTTGTAATGCTCACCACAGTCAAGACATAGAACTTCCTGGGGTTTTTTTAGGTAAATAAGTAATAGCACTTGTAAATAATTATCATTTGACTTCTTTTCCTCATGTTTATTCCTCTGATTTTACCCTCCTTTGAACTAATTATATTGGCCAATAGTACCTCCAGGACTATATCACATAATGCCAGTTAGTAATAGTGGATATTCTTGCCTTCTTCCTTGTTGCCTTTGGGATGAAATAATCTTTTTTTTTTTTTCCTAAAAACTTACCATCCATCCTTTTTCACTAAGAGTTTTTGTTTATTTTTAGGTTTTATAAAGATGCAGTCATAATTTTTCACTTTTGATCTATTTGGGATACATTAATAATTTTCTACTGTTGACCCACTCCAGCAGTCCTAGAATGAATCATACTTGGTGTGATATACTGGGAAATAGATTATTTGGTCTTTGTTCTCAGGTTCTGACTCACAGGATCTCTGGACAGGTGAGTGTCTTTTATCGGCTAATGAAATGACTGGTGACTTAGGGTCCCTAGAGAGCTTCAGGATGGGACTGGTCACCGGAAAGACCAAGGCATGATTAGAAGGTTGGACGTTTTAGCCCCACCACCCCCGCCAACCTCTGGGGAGAGGCAAGTGGCTGGAGACTGAGTTCATTCACCAGTGGCCAGTGCTTTAAGCCGTCATACCTATGTAATGAAGCCTCTATAAAAACCCCTAAATGATGGAGTTCAAAGAGCTTTCTGGTTGAGGTGTTGGAAGGGTGCTCGGAGAGGACATAGAGGCTCCGTGCCTCTTTCCCCACACCTTGCCTTGCGCATCTTCCCACTTGCCTGTTGCTGAGTTGTTTCCTTCATGTCCTTACATGCTGTCACTTCAGTGGTGTCCAACTCTTTGCCACCCGAACTGTAGCCCACCAGGTTCCTCTGACCATGGGATTCTCTAAGCAAGAATACTGGAGTGGGTTGCTGTGTCCTACTCCAGGGACCTTCCTGACCCAGGGATCAAACTGACATCTCTTCCGTCTCCCGCATTGGCAGGCGAGTTCTTTACCATTGGTGCCACCTGGGACTCCTTGTATCCTTCTATATATATATATTATATATATAATATAGCTAATAAACCAGCTATATTATTAAACAAAAATGTGTTCTTGAATTTGCCAGCTGTTTTGGCAAGTTATCAAACCTGAAAAGGGGATCATGGAACTCCTGACTTGCAGTCTGTCGGCCAGAAGTACAGGACGCCCGGGACTTGTGACTGGTGCCCAAAGTGGGGGCCGGTCCTATGGGACCGAACCCTTAACCTGGGGATCTGCCCTGACTCCAGACATAGTTAGTGTCAGAACTCAGTTGTTTTGGACATCCAGCTGGTCTCCGGAGAGCTGGAGAATTAGTCGGTGTGAAAAAACCCACACACGTTTGGTGTCAGAAGTGAGAGTAAAAACAGATGCCTTGATTATAGAGTATTATTTTTAAATGTGCTGCTGATTGCTAGTTTTTACATTAGTGTGCATAAATGCGGTTATTCTGTAGAGATTTGTTTTTCCTCTTGAACATTGAGAGATGTTTATTGTCTTTATATTTAAATGGCAGTCTTGCTGTGTATAAAATGGGGTTAGCCTTTCTTTCCTCGAGGCCTTTCTAGGCGTGCTTTGCTATCTTCTAGTGTGGGCTCTGTGGCGGAGCAGTCTGAAGCCAGCCTGTGTTTCGCCTCAGTGCCTTGAAGATTGCCTTTCTTCACTGTCTCTTTTTAAAGTTTAATAACTTTACCAGGACATACCTTGTTAATTGAATTAAGTCAGTTTTTCCTGGAGCAGAGTGAGCCACTTTAATCTGTAGATTGAAGCTGTCCTGACTTCTGTGCATCCCTTCCAGCTTTTTCAGCAGTGTCCTTCCTTTTCCGTGTGATTTTGGTTTCTATAATGGAAAAAGATTTATTTTTCTCTCCTACTTCCCTAGCTCTGTGCTTAAATGTTTTATCTACTTTTTGTTGTCTCATATCTTTTCTAAGTATATCTCTGCTTTACACATTGTTTCACAGAGGAGATTGCATTGTTTCTTTGTCTTTTATTTCATGGGAATATGTTTTTATTTACTAGTGGCAGCATTTTTGGATGAATGTTCTTTGCAATTGGTTTTTCTTGCGGGTTTTCTTGTTTTGTTTGATTTTTGCTAGTAGTCTTGTGCTGGTTCCTTGTTTAAAATTGTGATTAAAATATGCATAACAAAGTTTACCATCAACCATTTTTGAAATGGTTCAGTATGTGCTAGATCCTTTTATAAAATTGTCCTCCATCCTTGAATGGGGTGATTCCTTCCAGTCTAGCAATCTGTAGAAAATTCCTTTGGGAAGGGGCTAGCCTAGCAGGGGGTTTTCTTGAATACCCTCCCAGCCTTCCTTGCCCCCAGACGTCTGGAAATGGCAGCTGTGATGCCCCAGGCAGTCTCGCTCTTGTCACCCTGCCCCCGACAGACTGCTTCCTGGAGGTTTGACTTGTGTGTGTGATTCTTCGGGCTGGACTGGGCCTGAGGAAGCCTCAGTCACCAATCCCTGAGCCAGTTCCCACTGTTAGAAACAATGGCTTGCTGGTCTTGCCCGCCTTAGAAAGAAGCGTTTACTTTTTAGAAAAGGACTTGCCCGCTTTGTCCGACATCTGTAACAACAAGCGTCCTCTCTCATCGCTTTCCCACACCCTTATTTGACCTTCACAGCATTTGATGGTTCTTACTCGTGTATTGGGGTTTGGGGTCACAGAGTCTCTAGTTTTGTCAAAGACGTGCTATTTCTGTTTCTCATTCTTCTGGTTGCTTTTGTGTGGTTCTTTAGTGGAGAAAGGGGTCAAGTCTCTATTCTGCCATTTGAAAACCAAGTACAGTCTTCTAACTTTAGTAAATTTAGCATTCTGAAAAACTCACTTTTTTACAGTCTTTAGTTTTGCTTACTGATGAGAACTTCCACTAGCATTGGTAGGGACTTGGCTGCTTCTGTCACTTAAAGATAACCTGATCTTGTTCAGGGAGCCGCTTGAGGGTTTAGAGAGAAGGATGTGTTTAGACCCTTTCCTGCCTTCCCTCCATTGCCCATTTCTGTCTCCCTCTGATTTTATTAGCATTTCAGTTAGGTCTCTGTCCACAGTTATCCGTGTGTGTGTGTGTGTTTATCACTCTGCCAGGAAACTTAAGAAGGATATGTCTCCCGTATGATCCAACAGTGTGTGGGGCAGGAGTAAATGCAGACCAGTCGATCACCGAAACAGGAAGCTTTTTGTGAGTCTGTGGATAAGAGCTGCACAGACCCCCGTGGCTTCCTTAGGTCAATGGAGAATTTCACAGGTTTTCATTCTTTAATTTACATAAAGAAAGATCCTTTCTAGAGAACAGATTTTATTTTTCACCCCAACCTTAATTATTACTGTAATTTCTTTAGCTAAATTTTTCTTTTCCGCTGGCCACAATGTATCATTCAGATGTGGCCAGATTAAAATTTCAATGCCTTAAAAGAGCAAAGATTCCCCCATTCATAATGTTTTTTCTGGCTCCTGTGCTTTGCCTTGTCATCACTCAAGGACCCAGCCGATGGAGCAGGCACCCTCTTGAATGATGCTAGGTGCAAAGGGAAAGAAACTTCTGGAGAGATTGATTCTAGCAATTAAATGTTTCAGCCTCACCTCACTTGTACTCAGAAGTCATTGGTCAGAACTGGTCACGTGGCCTTACCCAACCACAGTAGAGCAAAGGAGCTTATTCTTCCTTGTTCCCAGGAAAGGAGAGTGGGGCACGGGAGAAGCACTGAGGACGCCCATGCTGCCTGTCAGTTGTCAGCAGAGTTGGCAAGTATTCCGTTTAGAATTCCTGGTGTTTGTGCATTTTTCTTTTAGCATCCCAGTGGATCAGAATGTCTGTGCCCAGCTCTGCAGAGAACTTCCTGAGTGGTTTTACAGAGGAAGAAGGTTCTGAGCTCTTTTCTCTTCTGCATGGTCTTACTTAATCCCCACGCAGTCTTATGAGGCAGAGGCTATTAGTTTCCTGTTGCAATGATGCGCTAGTATTGAGAAAAATTAAGTCATTTGCCTAAAAGTAGCTTAAACTTAAAAGTAGCAGATTCAGCTCAAATGTAGATCTATCTAATTCCAGAACTCAAGCTCTTAATCTTCATTATTTATATCTTAAGACCCGAGTATCCCCAGCTTTTAAATGGAAGGCTTGTTAGACCAGCCTGTGTATGACGATGGCCTTGCTGACTTAAAAATCTGCCTACCTTCCTATAACTAGCATAACAGCCCTGGTTGTCTGTGCTTTGAAATGCTAGCCCTTAACAACATTTGGCATTTCCTAGCAGCAGGGAGCCAAAACCCAAATCATTTTAAAAGGAAGTCTTGACAGGGCAGAGAAACACAATTCATGGCAACACAAACAGTACTTCTTTTGTCTGATTGTCGCATGGACCTCGGCAGCCAGCAAGTGTGGTGGCCTGATGGCTTCTGATCATAATGTCCAGGGCCAGCGTTCTTTGTGGGTGGGGATATATGCGTAGTAGTAAGTTAGGTGCTTTCTTTGGCCTTCTAAGTAAATCTGGCAGGTGGGAGACCAGCTTTTAAAACAGGTTACACTTAAGACTTATTTTTTTTTGCTAGATCCTAAACCTAAAGGTTTCTATTCCTTTTTATTATGGCACTTGTTGTTGTTGTTGTAAGATAGGTACTCCTTGTTAAAAATATAATCAAAGGAAGAATGTTTAGAATTTGGTGTACTTGTGTGCTGTTGGTGGGAATATAAATAGTCATAACCTTTTAAAAAGATAATTTGGCACCATCTGTTAAAATTTTAGAACTGTTACTTTCTTTACCCCAGTCATGGGCCCTTCTGGGAATTTGTCCTGTGGAACTGGTTGCATGTGTCCTCAAAGATATGTACAAGGATGTCTGTTAATAGAATAACGCATCTGTACAGGGGAGCTCTAGGCAGATGTTAAAAAGATGAGGTTTATCTAACCAGTATGGGATTGTGTGTCCAAGATTGATTGTAAGGTGGGAAAAGCAAGTTGCAAAATAGAGTGTGTAGTATGATCTCATGATCAGGTAGAGTGAACCTATGTGTATATGCTTGTGACTTGATGTGAAACTGTTTGAAAATAGCAGCGGTTTCAGGAGTTCCTCCCAGACAGCTCTGGGTGAGGAGAGAGATTTTCAATAGGGGTAGTGCTGAAAAATTAGGCTTTTTATCTATTTACTTCGGTATGTAATTGCTATATTGTATGAAAAGAAGTTAAACAACACATGTGCTGCTGCTAAGTCGCTTCAGTCGTGTCCGACTCTGTGCGACCCCATAGACGGCAGCCCACCAGGCTCCCCCGTCCCTGGGATTCTCCAGGCAAGAGCACTGGAGTGGGGTGCCATTGCCTTCTCCAAACAACACATGTATATTACTTTAAAAAACTAAATTATATAGAAACTGTTTGAAATGGAAAAGTTAAAGTTGCCTCTCACTCCTCATAGTTACCTGCTATTAGGAGTTTGAGAGGTCGTCTTGCAGAGAGTTATTTTGTGCACACACACACACACACACACACACTTAACAAACATCCCGTGCACAATGTGTTTATACAGAGTTGCAGCAGCACAAAACGTGCTGCTCTGTAACTTACTTTTTCCACCTGAAGAGTATGTTGGGCACACCCCATACTGGTGAGTACCAATTGCTGCTGCGACTGGCTTTCCTCTTCCACTTGTGCTCCCCCTCATCCTCCCTTTCACTGCACAGGGTCTCTCGGCCTGGGTGTATCATAATTTATTTGCTGTTGAGGGACATTTCAACAGCACTTCAGTGGATATCTGTCTATAGGCAGGTGTATTCAGACACATACAGGTGTACAAATACATCTGAAGGAGAAATACACTTAGTAAAACGTCCGCTAAGTGGACGTTTTATGTTTCGATGGGTATTGCCAAAATACTGTTCAGTGTGTAAGGGCAGCACAGTGTGTTTAAAATGGTAATACATTAGAACTGCAAGATGCCTTAAAAATCATCTTATTCAGCTCTCCTCAATATTGGTGAGTTTCATGAACATATAAGATGCCAGAGACAAAAGAATACATACTCTATGATTCTGTTTATACAAAGAAAAAAACAGGAGAAACTTACCTATGCTCTTGTAAGGCAGCACAGTGGTTATCCTTGGTGAGGAATAGAGACGACGAGGGGGCTTCTGGAAGACTGGAAATGCTCTGTGTCTTGGTCTGGATGCTGTTCCACACGTTCATGAACTTCACCAACATTGTAGGCAGTTGAACAAGATGATTTTTTTTGAATCATTTTATCATTTACGTTTATCATTGTACATTTCTCTATAAATTTTCAAATGTGTATTATGAGAGTTTTAATGTATAAAAGAGAGTTTTTTGGGTTTTTAGGCATCTGGCCCAACTCTTTGGTTCTATAAACCAAAGAGACCCCAAGAGTTGAAGAGTTTCCTTCCTCTCCTGCCAGATGCAGCCAAGGCTTCTGAGAGCTTCTCCCTGGAAGCCGGAGCCCTAGCCTGTCTTGCCAAGATTGGACTAGCGATGCTGTTAGCACTCAGGAAGGCTGTGAGCGTGTGACAGCGTCTCTCACCTCCAGGCCCTTGAAGAATAATGGTGTGTCTGAGAGCCAACGGAGGTGTCAAATGGGAGTTTCTGATCTTACAGCTTACATCGCTTTGTTTGGGAAAACCCTAGCGCAGGCCTCACACACCCAGTCGATAAGCTCAAAAGGTCTGTAGTTCTCTGTCCTCCCGCCGGCCCCTCATTTCTTTTCCTTGAGGCCTCTCACTGCATCCTAATCTGTTCCTTGAGGCCTCTCACTGCATCCTACTCTGCCCTTTCCACTGCTTATTTTTGGTTGTTTTCGGGCCAGTCCCTATTTCAGATAGTTGTATCTTTTTCAGTAAAATTGTTTGTTCAGAGTAAAAAGGAAACAGATTTCTGTATTATCCTTCCTGGCCTGCTTTAGGAGAGTGGTGGATTCCAAGGAATTGTTTGCATGCTGTGTGACTCCCAAGATGGGTGATTTTCAGCATCCAGGAGTCCTTTATTTTGCTGTGGAGATTGTATCTGGAAACCTTCTGTGAGTCAAAGCATAGCTGGTTATTCAAGCATTTCCTGTGGTCAGAAATTTTCCTTGTGGTCGAGACATTGATCGGAGATTAAGATGCATTCTGGCATGAACACACCTACTGACTTTGCTAGTGCTAGCAGTACATCTGTGTCGGATGTCCCATTCGATCATGAGTTAGAAATAGTGGCTAAATTACACAGCCCTCTTAATATAAGACAGCCTTATCATGGTCTAGGCCATGTCCTGACAATACCAAGAGATTTGTGCAAACTTTAGCGAAGTCCAGACTGGCCACCTCTTAAATCTTAAACATCCGTGACACGTGGAGGAAGTGTTAAAGACAGTTCCTGATCTATTCTAAAGAGGCACTGGTAAATACAGAGCTGCGGGAAGACATTCTGGGTATGAAACTGAAGAGACGCCAAATTGAAAAGCCCTGATTTTGAACCAGAGGGGGCCTTCTGTAAGTGGGCACTCTGAGTAGAAAATTCCCACGTGGGACCTCACTCCAGGCCCCTAGCCCACCTTGTTGCTTTCAGCCCTTTTGTTTGCCTTCACCCTCTGCCCTCCTCCACTCTGGCCTCAGCAAGTCAGTCTGTTACCAGAGATGAAGTTTGCATCACGCCTTCTCACTGACTGGTCCTCCTGACTCCTGCTGGCCTCCCTCTCTCTCTTCTGGGCTTCTCTGCCGATGTTGTCTGTGTGCTCTGCCTCGCAGGCACTGTGTTGCACCTTATTTGTTGTTACTCACTCGCCCAATCGTGTCTGACTCTTTGCGACCCCATGGACTGCAGCACGCCAGGCTTCCCTGTCCTTCATCATCTCCCAGAGTTTGCTCAAACTCATGTCCATTCAGTTGGTGGTGCCATCCAACCATCTCACCCTCTGCCATCCCCTTTCCCTCCTGCCTTCAATCTTTCCTGGCGTCAGGGTCTTTTCCGGTGAGTTGGCTCTTCGCATCAGGTGCCCAAAGGATTGGAACTTCAGTGTCAGTCCTTCCAATGAATATTTAGGATTGGTTTCCTTTAGGGTTGACTGGTTTACTCTCCTTGCAGTCCAAGGGACTCTCGAGAGTCTTCTCCAACACCACAGTTCAAAAGCATCGATTCTTTGGCGTTCAGCCTTCTTTGTGGTCCAGCTCACATCCATACATGACTACTGAAAAAACCATAGCTTTGACTGTGTGGACCTTTGGCAGCAAAGTAATGTCTCTGCTTTTTAATACGCTGTCTAGGTTCGTCATAGCTTTTCTTCCAAGGAGCAGGCGTCTTTTCATTTCATGGCTGCAGTCACTGTCCTCAGATCTGCCTTATAGCTTATCTTGTAGTGTCTTTAATTTGATTACACTTTTCACATCTTTACCTTGTCTTCCTGGATTGTTACTTTCTGAAAGGATATGACGGTGTTGGTGATTTTCCTGTCCCCACTGTACATGGAATTTAGTGTGCTGTCACCCAGGTGGTGTGATTTCAAATAGTGATTTGTTGCTCTGATACCCTGTTGCCCAGATACTGCCGCGTGTCATATCATCAGAGATGAGATTACTATAAATAGAAGATTCAATTGCTAATTTATTTTGCGAACTTGCACGGGTGGCATCTTTCTTTGTCTTCCTTTGCACCATCGGTCAATCTCTATTGAAGAAGTGTGCCAGAATTATTTTCAAGTTCTGTCTGACTTAACTGATCCTCTGGATTTAGGGTAATATATGACTGTCAGGGCAGTTTCCATTCAGCACAAGAGTTGACATGGCTTGTTGGAATTTAGTGGAAGAAGATTTTACCCATATTTATTCAATATGTGAATTCTTTGAAAGGAATGAATAGGCAGGCATAAGCAACATGAGCCCAAGGTGAGACTTTAAAAGACTCACAGACTTTTTGCAGAAATGCGTAGTCCTGGTAAGTCTTTGGTAGCCTGTTCGAATCTGAAGCATTGAGCTAAATTTTTATTCAGTTATCGTAGTACTACCTTTTAATCCTTCCCCTGTACCTTGTGACAATTACTTTATCAACTGTGAAATCCTAAAAATTGGTTCTTTTCTAAGTTTTTGTTTGTTTTTTACAGATTTCACTTTCTTGTTTTTATACCAGAATCATATGTCCTAAATTCTTATTTTATCATGTGTTCTAATAACTGGTAGAATTCATCATTTTCAGCTCTTTACCAGAATATTCTGTAGCCTCACACTGTCCTAAAAATTAAAAAACTTTTTATGTGCCAGTTCCCCCTTAGGTGCTGCAGGTTCAGAGATCATAAGGCAGTTGATGTTGCCCCACGGGGGTCTCAGTGAGGAAAGTCCTCGGCGGCAAAGCTTCCACTTTTCTCCAGCCCCAGTGCCCGGCTCCGTCTGCATGCCTGACAACCGCCAGGGTCTACAGGGCAACCTTCCAACCAGCCTCTATGTGGTGTTTTTCTATTGGATCTTTTAAAGTTAGTTTTGCTATTAGTTTTTTCTTTTGGCAAAGTGTCTTAAGTGATTTTTTGAATTATTTTTCTTTAGTGTATTTAGCCATTCCATTGAGATTTTAATTTGGTTTATGTTTGATATGTAGTTGAACATCTTTGAGCATCTAGTAAATGCTCTTTGAATCCAAGATCATGACATCTCTATTTTTTCTCTTCATTTTACTCATAGTCTTTGTATTTGTTTGTCTTCACTTTCTAAGGTTGATGAGGTGGTTTGAGTATAATAAATTAGTTTGTCAGCCTGTATCTGAGCCTAATGAGTAATTTCAGTGCTGAGGAGATCCTGAGCCTGAGGCCAAGTCCCATCGAAAACAGCTACATGGAAAAGGAAATCAATAGTTTAAGGCGTGAACGTGAAGTCTCTAAGTCGTGTCTGACTCTTTGCGACCCCATGGACTGTAGCCTACCGGGCTCCTCAGTCCATGGAATTTTCCAGGCAAGAGTACTGCAGTGGGGTGCCGTTTGCTTTTCCAGGGGATCTTCCCAACCCAGGAATTGAACTCATGTTCAAGGTATGAGTTTGCCTCAAGTCTGTGATGCTTAAGCTTTAGGTGGAGTCTGGGTTGAAAGAAAATCCCTTGAGATGGCTTGTTAGTGTCAAGGCTGGGGGCTTGGCCTGAGAGAAAGTTGGATTCTGTAACAAAGAAAGGATGGGAAAGAACCTTCTGGGTAGGGACGGTGGCCTGAAGGAGATTCAGGTGTAGAGGGGAAAGGTGCCGTTGGCCGCATAGCTGTGTTGCCTAGAAGCTTTGAACATCAGGCTCAGCGTTCAGGCTTGGCCCGGGGTTTTCAGACGCGCTGTCCTGGTTCCCTGGGATTCTAAGGATGTGCTTCTGTGTGGAAACCAGAGGGCAGGCCATTAGGACTTCTGGGTCCTTCACCCATAAGGTGCAGTTTAAAATTTTATTGGGAAAAAAATATTTTGATGCCCCTGAGAAGGTTTATTAGACCTTGTTCTCATCAGTGGGAAGGCAGGGTTCAGAGGTTTTCATCTGAAGAATTTGCGGGAACTCTGAGAGGTCGTTCCCTTGTAACCTCCCACATCACTCAGCCTAAGTAGTCGACCCTGTTGTTGTCCCCACTTAAGTGGTCTTGAATCCGGCCTCTGCTGCTGCTGCTATTAGTCTCATTCTCTTCCTGGTTTATGATCATAGCCTCTTGGTAATTGGGCTTTCTCCTGGTCTCAGGTCTGCTCAGCCCTTTATCCACACTGCTGCGAATATCTTCCTAAAATGAATGGGATCACGCCACCTCCCTTGTCTCAAGTTCTTCGGTGGCTCTCCATTACCTTCAGGGTAAAATGGAATACCATTGCCAGCAGAATCTGGTATCTAGCCTCACCTCTTGCCATTTTCATCCCCAGTGATAAACTTCAGCCGCACAGGTGGGAACAGCCCTCAGCTGGTGTGCTGTTTCTCACCCGCAGTGCCTTTACTTGCTGGTGCCTTCCAAGAGTCCCCTCTGGAGTCCTTCTCTGGCCTGTCCTCTGAGCCAGTGCCCAGCACCCCGTGCCCTGCAGTGGTCTGTGAGCACGTCCACACTGGACCCTGACTGTCCTCCTTCCTCAATAGAGCCTAAGTTCCTTGAGGCAGTGGACTGGGTCTTCATCATTGTATCCTCCAAACCAAGGACACAGGGCTCTCATAAATGATTCTGAATGCATGGATAGTGTCGAGACATTCAGAAGACCTCTTTCCTCAAAAGTGCCATTCAGTGGAAACATGGGATTGTGTCTAAAGAAAGGGAGAAATAAAAAGATGCATAAAATAGTAGGGTCTTGAGCACAGTGGCAGCCTCTCGGTGGGAACTAGTTTCCCTGCGTCCTTAGTGTGAAAGGTAGAGGTGTATTGCTAACAGTCCGGGTTTCCCTGCGTCCTTAGTGTGAAGGGTAGAGGTGTATTGCTAACAGTCCGGGAACCTGTGAAACTTCTCAGGTGGGGTGTTTAAACAGAGGGGCTCCGAAGGAAGGGAGGTGTGCGCCAGCAGAGCAGGGGAGGGAGAGCCAGCAGCCGGGGCTGGTGGGAGACATGGTGTCCCGAGGGTGCAGCTCGCCATGAAGGTTCAGGGGCACCTTTCCTGAGTTGGGGGACATGTGTGTAAATGACTAGAATTTAGAGTTCAAAAGTAAGGGACTAGCCTAGAAGTCCAGCAGTTAAGACTCCATGCTCCCAATGCAGGAGACATGGGTTCAGTCTGTGGTCTGGGAACTGGAATCCCGCCTGCTGCACAAGTGTGGCCAGAATAGTAATAACAGCAGCAGTAATAACCATAATAACGTGGAGACACAGCTTTATTCATTATAGGCAAAGAGAGTGGTGACGGCCCAAATGCCCAGCAGGTGAGTGGGTAAACAAACTGTGGTCTGTCCGTACAGTAGAATGTTATTCCACCATAAAAAAGAATGATGTACGTATGCGTATTACAACAGGGATGACCTTTGAAAACAGTATACTGCGTGAAAGAAGCCAGTCACGAAAGACCAAATATTTTAGGATCCCATTTATATGAAATGTCCAGGGTAGACAGATGTACAGAGACAGAAAGTAGATTAGTGGTTGCCAGGGGCTTACAGGTGGGAGAATCTGAAGTTTCTTTTGGGGTTGATGAAAATGTTCTAAAAGTGATTGTGGATAATGGTTACACAGTTCTGTAAAATTTACAAACAATCATTGAATTGTATACTTTCAGTGGGCGACATGTGGTGTGTGAATTATATTTCAGTAAAGCTTGTTGTAGGAACTCCCTGGCAGCCCAGTGCTCAGGGCTCAGTGCTTTCACTGCCGTGACCAGGTCCCTGGCCAGGAAACTTAAGATTCTGCGAGCCATGTGGCATGTCCCCCCCCCCCACCCCCGCCCAAAAAAAGCTGTTATAATAATAATGCTGATGATAATAAATGGAGGCTAGGCAGATAGATGTTTTATCCCCGGCGATTTGGTGCTTAAAATTTTTCAGTCCCCTGCAGTCTATCTGAATTCAGAGGTTCTTAGAGAAGAGACCTGCTCTGACAAAGACTCCTCATTCCCTGGTGATGTCTCTTCTCCCGGATGCACTCTGGGAGGTGGTGTCCAACCACCTGGAGCAAGCGGAGACAGCCTTGGAGGCTCCATGACTAAGTGAACATTTACATCCAGGCTAATCTGAGCAGCAACAGGCAGATGGTTAGGGAAGACTCCCTTCAAGGGTGTAAAGAAAGACAGGACAGAGAGCTTGACCATCCTGTCCTAACTAACAGCTGAATGAATTGTCTGTGGGGTGTTGTCAGCCTCAAAAAAAGCAATCCATTTTCTCTCCTTGCCCTCTGAAAAAGATGTGCTCACGCCATTGTTAGATCTCTTTGCTACAAGTCCTCTTGGGTTGGGTTGGGTTGGGTTAGGCTTCTGAGGTTACCTCCATTGTCAGGAATCCTCCCCTGAATGCCCACCCTCGCAGCTGCCCCAGGGGAGGGAGGTGTGGCTGCTGTCACCACGCTGCGTCGTCCTTGTCACCGTCTTTCCTGCAATGCTGAGATCAGAGGGTGGGGAAGTAGACCTGTTAGGACTTAAAGGGTGAGCAGCACTGAAGTGATCAAGACTAGCTCACGTCGTTTTCACAGCTCTCCACTGAGGACCTCAAGAGCAGAGACTGTCTCTTCTTTGCCATCACCTGGCACAGCACCTGACGTACTGTGGCACCTGGTGTCTGTTGAAGGAATAAGTGACATCTTTTGCCCTGTGATAGATTAGGGGAGATAACGAAATAATCAGTAGATACAAGATGAATTCTTGAGGCTTGATCCTTAAAGATTTCTCACTGGTGAGTCTGTCTACACTGCTGCTTTTTTCACTGCTCTTTTTCTTTGCCCATGTGAAACAAAACGCAGAAGGTTTTGCTGCTGCCACAGGAGCCATCTTTGGAGTTTGCTTAAGCATTTGTTGTCTGAGGGACAGTTGGAGCAGGGAGCTTGGGGGAGAGCAGATTCTCAAACCCCTGAACAACTGTGCAGGCTTATTTTTACTTAGAGGTGCATAACCTGGAGACTATGGGTAGGCTTCTTGGAGGTCTGTGAACCCCTGAAATTCAGTGTAGAGATTGCACGTGTGTGCGTGCATGTGTAGTGGGGCTGGACCACAAGCTACAGTCTTCATCAAGTGATCAAAGTGAGAGGCGTTTCCTCCTCCCAAAAGGTTAAAGGCTGTGCAGCCCAGTGGAATACCTCTGTAGCAGCCATAGTATATTCAGTTCAGTTCAGTTGCTCAGTCGTGTCCCACTCTTTGCGACCCTTTTGACTGCAGTGCACCGGGCCTCTCTGTCCATCACCAGCTCCCAGAGCTTGCTCAAACTCATGTCCATTTAGTCGGTGTTGTCATCCAACCATATCATCCTCTGTCTTCCCCTTCTCCCACCTTCAATCTTTCCCTGCATCAATCAGGGTCTTTTCAAATGAGTCAGTTGTTCGCATCAGGTGGCCAAAGTATTGGAGTTTCAGCTTTAGCATCAGTCCTTCCAATGAATATTCAGGACTGATTTCCTTTAGGATGGACTGGTTGGATCTCCTCAATCTCCAAGGGACTCTCTCAAGAGTCTTCTCCAACACCACAGTTCAAAAGCACCAATTCTTCTGCACTCAGCTTTCTCTATAGTCCAACTCTCACATCCATACATGACCACTAGAACAACCATAGCTTTCACTAGACGGACCTTTGTTGGCAAAGTAATGTCACTGCTTTTTAATATGCTGTCTAGGTTGGTCATAACTTTTCTTCCAAGGAGTAAGCGTCTTTTAATTTCATGGTTGCAGTCACCATCTGCAGTGATTTTGGAGCCCCCAAAAATAGTCAGCCACTGTTTCCACTGTTTCCCCATCTATTTGCCATGAAGTGATGGGACCAGATGTCATGATCTTTGTTTTCTGCATGTTGAGTTTTAAGCCAACTTTCTCACTGTCCTCTTTCACTTTCATCAAGAGGCTCTTTAGTTCTTCTTCACTTTCTGCCATAAGGGTGGTGTCATCTGTATATCTGAGGTTATTGATATTTCTCCCGGCAATCTTGATCCCAGCTTGTGCTTCATCCAGCCCAGTGTTTCTCATGATGTACTCTGCATGTAAGTTAAACAGCAGGGTGACAGAATACAGCCTCAACATCCTCTTTTCATGATTCCGAACTAGTCTGTTGTTCCATGTCCAGTTCTAACTGTTGCTTCTTGACCTGCATACAGATTTCTCAAGAGGCAGGTCAGGTGGTCTGGTATTCCCATCTGTTTAAGAATTTTCCACAGTTTGTTGTGATCCACACAGTCAAAGGCTTTGGCGTAGTCAGTAAAGCAGAAGTACATGCTTTTCTGGAACACTCTTGCTTTTTTGATGATCCAACGGATGTTGGCAATTTGATCTTTGGTTCCCCTGCCTTTTCTAAATCCAAGTTGAACATCTGGAAGTTCACAGTTCATGTACTGTTGAAGCCTGGCTTGGAGAATTTTAAGCATCCCTTTGCTAGTGTGTGAGATGAGTGCAGTTGTGAGGTAGCTTGAGCATTCTTTGGCATTGCTTTTCCTTGGGATTGGAGTGAACACTGACCTTTTCCAGTCCTGTGGCCACTGCTGAGTTTTCCAAGTTGGCTGGCATATTGAGTGCAGCACTTTCACAGCATCATCTTTTAGAATTTGAAATGGCTCAGTTGGAATTCCATCACCTCCTCTAGTTTGTTCGTAGTGATGCTTCCTGAGGCCCACTTGACCTCACATTCCAGGATGTCTGGCTCTAGGTGAGTGATCACGTTTTCAGCGTCTCACCTCCATATTATGGATTGAAAATAGACAACCCTCCTGGGTACTGGAGTTTAATAACTCCCCCGGATTTGCCTGTCCCCTCAGGGAGATGGCGTAGCACTCATCTGTCCCCCCTGTGCCCGCTAGGCCCAGACACCTGTGTCAGGGTGCACTTGCCTGGGTGGAGCACAGTCCCTCAGAAGACACCACCCGGGCTTTCCTGGAGCTGCCTCCAAAACCCCACCAAACAGTAAACAGAAAATGGCTGCTAAGTGTTCTAGATAAGTCCTGGGCATATATTTTCAGCTTTATAGCTAACTCAGAGCAGCTTACAGTGCTGCCCTGACAGGAGACAGCAGGACAAAAGGCCAAACTCTTACTGGAGCTGATTTCCTACAGCTGCTGGGGAACTCCCAGGTTGCTTAATCTAATTGGGAAATGGTCTTTATTTAGCCCTGGCCTTTGGCACAGAGCCTTGCACAGAGAGGGGCCAAAGCGGCACCTGTGGGCCGCGGGGCAGGTGTGGCCCTGAGCGCCTCCCTTCACTTCTCAGAGTCCCCGTTTCCGCGGCGGTGAGATGGAGATGCAGATTGCTTCCTTGCAGAGTTGTTGTGCGTGGGCATGCCACCCCCCCAGCACCTCGGTGTGTTCACCAGCCTGGAAGCTCTCCAAACCCTGCTTAGGGTTTATGTAGAGGTTCCGTTACAGAGGCATGATTGATTCCTTATTGACCTTTGGTGATTGAGTTCAATCTCCAGCCCCAGTACCCTGCTGGAGGTGGGGGGTGGGGCTGAAAGTTCTAACTCTTATAATCAAGGTTTGGTCTTTCTGGTGACTAGCCCCCATCCTGAAGCCATATAGGTTCCCCCCCTCAAAAGTCACCTCATTATGATAAACTCAGGTTTCAGGTAACAAGGGGCTTGTTATGGATAGCAGAAAACACTCAGGAAATTCCAAGGGTTTTAGGAGCTCTGTATCAGGAACCGGGGACAGAGACCAAATAGGTGCTTCTTGTGGGGTTTCTCGGGCTGCACTGGGTCTTTGTTGCTTTTTGCTCCACTTTCTCTGGCTGCAGCGAGCAGGGGCTGCTCTTTGTTACAATGCTCAGTTGCAGAGCACAGGCTCTAGGCACTCGGGCTTAGTTGCTCCGCAGCATGTGGGATCTTCCAAGACCAGGAATTGAACTGTGTTCTCTGCACTGGCAGACAGATTCTTACCCACTGTACCACCTGGGAAGTTGCATTTCGTTTTATACCACACTGCCGCTGCTCTCGCCTCCCCACAGGGTTCCTGCGTTTAAGACCTTGCCGGTGGATTTCCTCTGCACTCTGTGGACGCTGAGGGCTAGCCTGGCCAGTGACCTCAGGCTGGGAAGGAGCAGGAGGAGGGGCCAGCCCCGGGCCAGTGCCTCTCGTCTGGGTGGGGAGCACTCTGCTCTTTGTCTCCCTAGGGCACCTTACTCTCTCAGCTTTTCTCCCGTGACTTAGAGGACAGTGTTTGTCTCACAGAAGAGAGGAAACAGAAACCCTGGAGGCCTCTGGGCAGAGGCCACCCAGAGCCATCATTGGAAAGGACCCACGTTCCAGCCCTTCCGTCTGTGCTCAGGCAGGTAAAGCTGTGAGCTTTATAGCATCAGACTGAACAGATTCACATTTTACCAAGTTCCTTCCCACTTGGGAAACAGCTGCCCTAAAAAAGCCTCCATATTTCCCTCCATATTTATCACAGACACTTTCTCCAGCTCTCGTGGAAGAGAATTGGCGAGTCTAGAGCTGTTAAATCTAGTTGTTTCCCTAAAGTCAGCCTGGATCTCTGTAATTCTGTCTTGGAGAAAAGGCGGCTAATCTCAGTAGAGAGCCTCCCATCTATCGCTGTAACAGTTTGATAGGTGCAGTTACAGCTTGAACACACCAGCAGGCTTTATGTGAGTAATTGCCATATTTATGCTGCTTTGAATTGATGAGAAAGTGCTAAAATATGAGGTATGTGGTTTCATATGCTGTGATTTTATGGGGGTTCTGTATTACTTAATCCCTTCCCTCCCCCGATAATTCTGGGTTTGTTAGCTAGCTGCTTTCTCATTATCCAGATAGTTTTAAAACAAAGCTTTCTCCACCTTTTTTGACTATTTCCCATGTGCCCGTGTCTCACCACCCTCCTGTTTTCTCCTTGCTTATAAGTTAAACACAAGTCATTTGCATTCCAAAAATGCCTCCTTGCCATAAAGGCAGGCAGTCAGCTCCACTTTGGGCTCTTCCAGATAAGCAGAGTTCACGTGGCTGTGACTCGGCAGTGCTTGCGGATTTCCTCGGGACCCAGTGCCCTGATCGGAACAGCATGCCCTGGCAAGCTGCCTGGGGAGCCAAGCAGCCAAAGAGAAGCAAAGCCTGTTTCACAGAGTAGTCCTGCCCTTCCATCCAAGACAGAATTGATCTGGGTGGAAGCCCAGCTCCCCGAGACAGTTCCAGCAGGCCTGCCTTGCCTGGCTGTTCCCACCACCCTTTCCCTCCATTCAGCTGTGCGCCTCGGTGGACAGGCCCCTCTGCCCTTCACTGAGAGACGACGGGACGAGTCGAGGCCTTGTGTGCCAGCAGATCGTGCGGAGGGCCGCCCTGGGAGCAGCACCTGCTCTCTCGCTCCCCCTTCTCCCCCTAGTGGTGCGCGTGTGTGCATGGCGGGGGGCCGGGGGTTCTGTCTAGCTTCCAGGAAGAGGTGCAGCCCTCTTGTGGGGGTCCCAGCCAAAGCCATGCCACTGACCTGATCTGTAAAAGTGAGCGGCCAGGTGGGGAAACCACACCCAGAACAGCCGACGGCTTACACTGGAGAGCGCGGGAATCACTCAGCTCCTCGGCTTCTCTAGGCAGTGGTAGAGGCAGAAGGGCCCGTCCACAAAGGCAGGCAGGAGCTGGGTACCCTGGTTTATGACGCACCTTCTCCGTGCTGGCCAGGCCTCAGACTTTCTCTTTCCTGTATTCCATGAGCAAGGAGGGCCTGCCCGGATGCCTTGAAGCTCGAGGCTGGTCGAGAACAAACAACTTCAGTCCACTTCCTCCCTCTGTTCAGCCAGAGAAACTGCTCTTTTATTATCAGGCATGTATCCCTCCTTCCCTCCTTTCTTTGGATAGTTACTGAATGCCTTCTCCAGGCACGAGTTCCTGTGCCGAGTCCAGGTACATAGAAGGGTAACTGAAAAACATGCCCCTTCTCCCCTCAGGGGGCTGACACTCAGCACTGTGTACATTGTATGTACACAGCTGGCCAGTGACTTTCAGGTTGTACCCAGTGCTATGTAGAGAAAGTATGCGGGTAGTGGGTGCAGTGGTTAGACCCGGGCTCTGAGCCCCTATGGGAGTAGTCGTAATAGGAGGATACAGCCCACAGGGCCACCGTGAGGGTTGCAGAGATCATGTGTGTGAAATGCTAATCACTGGGCCTGGCCCAGTATGTGTGTTGCATAAGTATAAGCAGTTTTATTCTCCTAACTGACTTAATCTGGGGGTCAGGGGAGGCTTCTGAGGGAACAGGGTTTAGCCAGTCAAAAAAGTGGAGGCAGAAGTGAGGAAGTCTCCAAGGCAGTTGGGGGGGATCACACTAGGAGGCCTTGAATGGCCAGCATGATTGGAGTTGGGGGGCGGGCAGCAGAGTCAGGTGTGGTGCGGGCCCCCCAGGCCACGTGTGGACAGCCTTGTATCGTATCCTGGACACAGAGTGCAGGGATTGTAGGAGGGCAGGGACCGCGATCAGATTTTCTGCCAGTGTTATAGGCTTCTAACCTAAGGAGGGCCGCTGGGCTGTGATGGGTGCCATCTTTGAACCTTTCATGACTTGGTGAGAATCAGGAACCCGAAAGAAGTTCACCTGTGCCCTCGTTGGTGCTTGCGAGGAGTCTGCCAGGGCCCTGCTGTGGCGTGGACGCTGGCACTGTTTGCATGGAGGGGGTGGTGGTGGTGGTGTGTTGTGTGTGCCTGTATGTTAGTGCAACTGTTTCTTTGCTGGTAGCTCAGTGTTCAGTCGGTGAGGACCCCCACTTCACCCTCAGCCCAGCTCTGCACTGTGGTGGCACTAGTTTGCCTCCGAGTCACACTGCCGTCCCGCATGCCACTGGGCTTGAGTGTGCTGGCAGAGCCACACTTGGAGCCTGAAGGAGGCTCACGTTCTTAGTTGGGGCTCCCAGCTGCTCCTGGCTTTGAATATCGGTGGCTGCCTTGCCGAGTCCACTCTGCTCCCCTCAATTCTAGGTCACACTCCTCTCCCCCTCCATCCTAGGCTGCCCAGAACCAGCAGTATCCACTCTGGGCTGGCCTAAGGCTGACCCCGTCACGGTGGTTTTCTGAAACACATCTATTGGGGTATAGGGACCAAGCCCCTTGGCGGGCTCGGAGCAGGGCCCAGAGGCCCTCCTTCACAGTGACTGGCAGTAAGTGCCCGGGCAGCTTACAAAGGATCAGCCAGATGCTAGAGCCATATGATGCCCCAGACCTGGTGTGATATTTTCATCTTTTCCCCTCCAGGTCTCTTCTCTCCCGTCTTCCTCAGCCTCGAGATTAATGACACGGCTGTGTGTACATACGACGGCGTTGGAAATTCATAACGCCACAGTGCCCGGTTGTGGGGCTGACACCCGGTCAGACTGTCATAACAGAGTGCTAGTGACATTCTGTCGGGGAAAAAGGAGGGGAAAAAGGAGGGGTGGCGTTGCCAGAAACAGATCTTGATTGACGAGGGAATTACCCAGGGAAGGCAGCTAACAAAGGGGCACTGGAGGGGCCAGAGTGACCTTAGTGTTCAAGGAATAGAAGAGCCAGAGAATCATTCCAGGCACATCTAAAACAGGAAGGCAGCAGGGGACCTCGTGGGGCTGCTCTACTGTGATCAATAGTAGAACTTCATCGTAGGGAGAAAGCGCGGACACTGTCCATTGGCTGCTGTCGGTCAGAGAGGAGGCAGCTCTTCTCTGGCTCTCTCTGCTTCTCCAGCTGACAGATGAGAGCACTGAGTGGGTGTGAGTGAGGAGATGAATGCGCGTGAGTAAACAAGGGAGGAACAGAAAAACCTTCTAGCACTTACAGGATAAAGCCAACATGTGATATTTAAAGAATAAGGGAATAGGGAGTTAACATGGGAGGGAGGAGCCCAGTATTTAAATGCACAGTCAGCCAAGACTGAGTGAGCCAGTGCAGAGCTGACACCCTCCACACACCCAGCTCTCTGGCCTTGGACTTGGCCTCTCTGAGCTGCTATCTGCTCTCTGTAAAATGGGGATAAAAATAATACTATTTACCTCAAAGAATTACTGGGTGGATTCACCGTGATGATTCTAGTGAAGAGCTAAAGAAAGTGCCTGGCACATAGTAAGCCCTCAGCAAAAATATTGTTTTATTATCATCATCATTATTTCAGTATGCCAGCCATTTGTATTACTTGCTCTTCATACGTGTGATCTGAGTATGCACAACATCTCAATTCAGTTCAGTTCAGTTCAGTCGCTCAGTCGTATCCAACTCTTTGCGACCCCATGAATAGCAGCACGCCAGGCCTCCCTGTCCATCACCAACTCCCAGAGTTCACCCAGACTCAAGTCCATCGAGTCTGTGATGCCATCCAGCCATCTCATCCTCTGTCATCCCTGTCTCCTCCTGCCCCCAATCCCTCCCAGCATCAGGGTCTTTTCCAGTGAGTCAACTCTTCGCAAGAGGTGGCCAAAGTACTGGCGTTTCAGCTTCAGCATCAGTCCTTCCAAAGAAATCCCAGGGCTGATCTCCTTCAGAATGGACTGGTTGGATCTCCTTGCAGTCCAAGGGACTCTCAAGAGTCTTCTTCAACACCACAGTTCAAAAGCATCAATTCTTCGGCACTCAGCTTTCTTCACAGTCCAACTTTCACATCCATACATGACCACTGGAAAAACCACAGCCTTGACTAGACGGACCTTTGTTGACAAAGTAATGTCTCTGCTTTTGAATATGCTGTCTAGGTTGGTCATAACTTTGCTTCCAAGGAATAAGCGTCTTTTAATTTCATGGCTGCAGTCACCATCTGCAGTGATTTTGGAGCCCAAAAAAATGAAATGTGACACCGTTTCCACTGGTTCCCCATCTGTTTGCCATGAAGCATAGTCATTCGTAAACAGCCCCATTTTTGATGAGGAACCCGAGGCTTAGAGAGGTCGAATGGTTTTTCCCAGTCGCCCAGCAGCTATGAGAGAGCCAGGATCAAAACGGAGATCACATGCATAGAGACTGTTACGCAGAATGAAGTAAACCAGGAAGACAAAAACAAATGTCGCATATTAATGCATATATTGAATCTAGAAAAATGGTACGGATGAACCTATTTGCACAGTAGAAACAGAGACACAGATGTAAAGAACAAATGTATGGATACCAAGGGGGAGGAGAGACTGAGATGAACTGGGAGATCGGGACTGACATGCATACAACTACTGTGTATAAAATAGATGATTAATAAAAAATACTAGACATTGAAACTTCAGCTAAAAATCTTAATTTCTCTATTAAAAAAAATTGTAACATATAGTGAAACTACGTGTAACTTTATGCTATTAAAAAAATTCTATTTAAGTATTTAAAGGAAAAATATTTGAAGTAAAAAAGAAGCCAACGCGTGTTTTTATTTTTTGTCTGCCAGCTGCGTCCTTAGAGCAGGCCATGCCTACAGACGGGTGCTGCTGTTGCAGCTTGTTAAAACGTAAAGGAAAAAAAAAGCAAGCATTATACAGTGGGCTTTAAATAAGTTATCTTATTTATTCCTTGCAGTAGTCTCCGAAGGTGAGGTTAATCTGTCATAGAGGAGCAGAAGTTAAGAGTCGGCATCCGGGATCTCCCCGATGGCGCAACTCAGGTGTCCTCCACTTGCCAGCTTGCTTTTCCACTTAGATCGTTAGGACCATAGCTCCTCCCTTAGCCCTGTGCCAAGACTTCATTACACTCAGCTGTACGGTGCAGAGAAGGCGATGGAAGCATAGTCACCCAGGGGCTCACCGCTAGTAAGTGGCTCCCAACCGAGATGCTCAGCCTCCCCGCAGCCCTTTCATCCTCCACCGTGGTGGGGGTGCTGCAGTGGGGCCTCAAAAGGAGACAGGCTGTGTAGGGGTGCTGTTGGCTTTTGACCCAGAGTGGGGGCTTCTTACTCTTGTTAGAGAGGTCGGCCCTCTTCAAGGCAGTTTGGACTTGATGCTCGAGGGGGGTTCCTTTCTCTCCCTGAGTTCTCAGCAGCCCTCTGGTCTTGAAATGTAGCCTGCCCGAGGCTCACCTCTTGGACACGTGGAAGAAAAGGAGAATGGTCTATTAGCCGCATTTCCTTAAAAGTCGACTTGTCCTCTAGTAGTTAAAGCCTGTCTGCTGTGGGATATTTTAGAGCATTGGCAACACCGATTAATTTTTTTTTTTTTTTTTAAGGACTAAAGTGCTGAGTTTTATATCTAAATATAGAAAGTGAAAAATAAACAACTCAAGAGTTTGTCTTGGAGGAAGTATTGATTTGTTGCTAGAAAGGAAACTCAGGAGGAACTGAGTCCTGGGGTGTGTGAGCAGGGCTGAAAGCCTGGCCCGGGGGAGTATGGTAAGACTTGAGGCCCAGAGCGCCGGTGCTGAGCAGAAGTACTTGGGATCCAGGAATGAAGAGTTGTTTGCCCATTTCAGAAAATGGGACACATACCAGAGCAGAAGGTGGAGTCTCCCCGCCGTCTCCAAGCTCTTGCAAGTCCCTTGTCCGCTTTCCTGGTGCCTCTAGCGTGCCACAGGCACCTCAGCCGCTGGGACGGGGAGGTCAGGAGTGAAAGAGGCCAGTTTTTAGCCCGTGGGGAACGCCTCATGGGTGGGTCCTCTGGAAGGTTGTGTAGCATCACCGACTCTGACATGAGTTTGTGTAGGATCCAGGAGTTGGTGATGGACAGGGAAGCCTGGTGTGCAGCAGTCCACGGGGTCACAAAGAGTTGGACACGACTGAGCGACTGAACTGAACTAGCCTTTTGTCAGTGAAATACTTTTGAGGAGGACCACGGCTTGCAGCTCTGTAAAGGAGCTCATCTGCCAGATTGGGTGCTCAGTAAATATTGAAAGAAAAAAATAAGGCCTCTGCTTTTTTTTCCTTTACTTTTTTAATACTCTTTTGAAAAATCACACGTGGCCATGGTTTAAATAATGTGTAAAAACCTTGCTTACGAATAAAAGGCGCTAATTTTAATACTTTTTGGAAATGCTTCATTCCTAAAGTCTCTGGTATTTATTTTTCCTTGTGTATCCCCCCCCCCAAATATTCTTGAATCATAGATTTTTTTTAAGAGTCAGGGGTACTTGGAGACCTGTCCCATCTTCTAGAGCGACAGGGGTCCTTAGAGCACGATTCCCTGACCAGCAGCAGCAGCATCACCTGGGAACATGTCAGCAGTGCAGATTCTTGGGTCCTGCCCCCAACCAACAGAATCTGAAACCCCAGAGGTGCAGCAGCCTTGTAATCTAGATTATAACGAGCCCTGATTCTGCTGCATGCTCAAGTTTGAAAGTGCGTGATTTAAAACACCGCAGTAAAAGAACTCAGGCTCCAGAAGCAGGTGGGCTTCAGATTGCAATTCACTAGCTCTCTAACTTTGCGAGTATGACTTTACCTCTTAGCCTCTGTATTGCCATCTGTAAAATGAGATTAGTAATAGTCTCTCTGAAGGGGATGTTGTGAGAACCCATGTAGAAGTGCACGGTAAGGACTCGGCATTATGTGCCTCACATATAGTAAGCACTGAGTAAATGGTTGGTCATTATTGACTGTCTTCTTAGACCAGGTATTAATCTTTCTAAAAAAAAAGCAGCATCCCAAACAGATGGCTGTCCAATGAGGGAGTTCAAAAGCTCTGGCCCTTCATAATGAATGGCAGCTGTAGCTAAGATTATGTGTTGAGAGACGGTTTGCCTTCCTGTCATTCCCATTCTAGTCGTAGCTCTCTTCTCTAGAGTCATTAGAACAAGACTGTTCTTCATAGAAATTGTTAGATTTTTGAAGACAGCAACCTCTGTGGTTCTGAACTTTCTCTTGTTTTATTCACACAAGATTAAAAGATTCCCTAAGAAACCAGTGGAGCTCAGTTAAAAAAGAAGAAGGAAGCAGGGCATGTTCCCGAGACACTGGGTATTTGGAGATGCCTGGTATGTAGAGATGCCTCAGAGCTTACAGCTGAAGCTTTCTGAGTTGGACCTCTGGCCGCGGACCAGACCTGTGGCGAGGAGGCACTACTCTCTGCCGGCAGGTGTGAGCCGGAGCCAGCCCCGGAGCGTCTCTGGGTGGGTCTCTGGGTCCTGGGTGCACCTGCTCAGGATCCAGCATCTCTGTAGGGGTCTGCTCCAGGCCCTAGGCCTTCTCCTGCTCTGGCCTTGGGTCCCCCGCGAGCTGCCTCACTCTACCCAGCCTCCAGGCTCTCACCCGTGTCGCTTGCCCTGTTTCACTGGCAGTTGGCCGTCTGCTCTAAGGTTTCTGTTTTTATTTTATTGATGTCTAATGAATAGCTGCGAACAATTGTTCTGGCCAAGCAAATGATACCTTTCCTCAATTATGCCATGTTGTTGTATAGGTCAGTGGCAGAATTGCTGTTTTAAAGGGGGTTTCGTAACAGAAGCACGTGTCCAGATGACAGGAGATGCTAAGGTGTTGACTAGCTGGTGCTGAGGAGCTGGCCTCGTGCTTCGGGTGCTCCCGTCTTTCTGATCACCCATCCAGTGGCCTTGCAGCGGGCCTGCACCTCAGATGGTCTCCAGTGGCTAATTTGCAGTGTTTCCAGCCCTGTGATACCAGGCAGCTGGCCGTTAGGAGACAGCGCTGAGGATTCCTGTGCGCAGGTTGCCAGAGATTGCAAGTGGACTGAGGCTATCAGGATCTTATCTCTGCCGTTCAGAGAGCCCCTCTCCACGCTGGGGCGCAGGCGCTGTGGACATGTCCGTCAGGACTTTTGAGGCTCCCGCTTTTGTACCGTTGTTTTCTTTGTATTCAAGAGGGCTGATATTCAGATAAAGGGAAAAGTATAGTGATTTCTTGTCAACCTAGAAGGTGAAGATTTGAATCTGTTGACACATACCCAGGGCTTGTCAAAATGTGGATGATTTCATGTTGAAGCATGTGACGTGGGTTACCTGAGATGTGCAATAGGTAGAAAGTTTAAGTATCTGAGAATAGTGTAGAAAAGTCCCCGAGGAAAGAGAATTACTGTAGAATTACTAACTGTGGATGCTGGGCAGGGGCCATGCTGACCTCTGACCTCTGACCTCTGAAGGGCATGGACCATCTCAAAAGCTGCCCAGAATACTGAGGGCCTGTGGGCTTCATGGAGATGTGGTGTTTCTCCGGGGGTGGGGGCAGAGGGGGCTGTGGTCTGGACGCCAGCCTGATGGGGGTTAAACGGGAAGCCCCTTCTGAATAGTGTGGGGGCCCTGGACTGAGACCATACTGCCACCTCTTACCAGCTGTGCAGTTTAGGGCAAGGACTTCCCCTTTCCGAACCCCACTTCCCTCATCTGTGTTCTCTCTTCATCCAGTAGCTCCCACAATAAAGGGTTGAGGATTCGATGGCATCATCATTAAATGAGTGGTAGATTCGGGGAGCGTGTAGCCCAGTGCACAGCATGGCGACCACACCAGAAATGTTAACTCCCAGAGGGAGGCGTGCAGTGATGGGGCTTCTTGGTAGCAAGTCGTTGCACCGTAGGGTGTCCTTGAGGCTGGTCCGTTAATGCCCTTGTCTCTGGGGTGAAAGGGCCCATGTGCAGTTAACAGCTTTTAGGCCAAGGAATGATGACTTTTGTTTCAATGATCTTCAGAGTTCACCTGCCACCAATCTAGGGCCCCAGAAACTGACTGACTGCTTTCATCTCGCCCAGCGGGTGCCTCTCCAGTGGCGTCAGTCACAGCGATAACTGACTTCGAGGCCTGGTCCGCTCTGCACTGCCCGCTGGCGTGCCGCCCTGGCTCTAGGATGCTTCCACAGCGCCCCGCCAGCTCGTCAGGGTTGCTCAAAGCCATGAGCTCCAGAAAGGACCCCAGGCTGGTTTGACCATTGCCCTTTAGACCACGGTCTCAGGGGTGCAGAGTGGACTTTCCTCCCTGGAGAGAGAGAGCCCGGTTGACCGACAGCCTGGAGTCCGCTGCAAGCTGCACAGCGCTTCCTGTGCGGAGGGTGGAGAGGGCCGATCTCCCTTGGAGCTGTATCTCCTCTTACATTGTTATTTAGTTGAAGTTTACTGATCCTTTTTTTTTTCTCTTACCTAACACTGTGCACCAAGTAAGTTCCAGAAGGAACAGGAAAACCCACTCTAACCATAAAAACAAATGAAGACATCATAAAGAAGCAGATTGGTCTTGAAAACCTAACATTTTTGAATTATGTACGTCAAAGAAAATTCAATACACAAAATTAGAAGACAGATAATGAAAGGGAAACAATATAAAGCTATATAACATTAACATAGTTAATTTTATTAATATTAAGTACAAAATGAGGAGAACCACTCCGTTTGAAAGTGAACAAAAACATGAATAGAAAATTCACAAAGTAAGAAAATTATGTTATAAAAGAATATTTAATGGTTAGGTTCACAATATAGTTTGTAAGTGAAAAGGGTGGGTTAAAACGTAGTATTATCTCTGTTTTATTAAAATTAAAATTCCAAGGTATATATCAAAATGTGGGCAGATGTTACCTTTGTCTGATGTGTTTCTGTATTATTTTAGTTTTTACAAAAAACAAGTATTTGTAAACTTCAAAGTGAGAAAGAAAAAGGGCAGGAGTGGGCTGAGGCACCGAGGCAAGACAAGTGCCCTCGCGCCAGGGGGGCCTCATGGACCCCTGCTTCTCCCCTCAAGCCCATCCCCCTCCTGCTCTGCTCTCCACTTGCTGCTCCTAAGGCTCCTGCCTGTTTCTCCCCAGGGCTGAGCACTGAAGGTATCTACCGGGTCAGCGGGAACAAGTCAGAGATGGAGAGTCTGCAGAGACAGTTTGATCAAGGTAAGGCCACAGCCATTCAAGGCAGACGACACTGCCATTGGAGCCCCCTGGGGTGCTCCTGCCACACAGCCCCAAAGCCAAGGGTGCTGGCTAGGTGGCTGAGGAGGAGAGAGTGTTTGGCCCCTGTCAGCAAACAGAAGCATCCACCCCACAAACCTGCTTCAGCCAGGCTGCTCCCCTCTCCACCATCTACAGGCACTGTCGCAGCCCCCGGCATGGGCCTCATTCACTGAGACCCAGGCCTTGCTTCCCTAGGGCTGGGCCATGCAGAGGTCATGGCGGGCGCGTGACTCAAGGTTGGGTTGAGATGACAGTCCTGTGTTGGCAGGGCCTCTCAACCGTAACTGCGCTTCTCACAGAGTCCTGCAGGAGAGAAATAAAGCAAGGGGGGGCATCTTGTGATGCACTGAGCCTTGGGCCCGGGGCTCCCCAAGCTGAACGCTCTGCCTGCTAAGCTAGGTCAGATCTGAGAGGCTGAGGGCCACATGGCCACATCCGTTCCACCCTAACCCAGTTCAGTTAGGGCTGCACACACTGGGATGAGAGGTCACACCCACCAGTGTCAGACGCAAAGGAGCCAAAGAGTAAAACTTGACAGATGCCACTGGCCAAAAAGGAAGGTAAGCAGAAGATCAAAGTGGGGTCCGACTTAGCATGTGACTGGGCCTCGAGAGATCCAGCCCGGCGGCCTGTGCAAGCCTGCAGGCCCAAGCCACTGCCCAGTGCGTGGTGGGAGCAGACACCGCCCCCACCCCCAGCACCCAGCACCCAGCTCCACAGTCTCCACTAGCTGCCAGCGGGAAGGGAAACGTGTGAGTCTTGAAGGATTGGAAGCACAAGGTCAGGATGAGGGCAGACCCACACTAGGTTAGACACTTGTGTATATGCCAGGATCTGCAGCCCAGGGTATACTCCCAAGCGGAAACAGTCAAGATCTATTGGTAGATGATTTGCTACAAATCAGAAATGCAGTCAAGTATGGAAAGAAAAATTAGAGACAGGAGTTGGTGGTATCATAAGCTGGACAGGACCAGCAGGAGGAAAGTGAGTCTGGTTGCCTGACCACCACAAGGAGCAGAGTGGAGACAGCAGTCAGGGTTGCTGGTACCATTTCTGTAACCTTCCAGGAAAAGTGACATGGCCTTAGGGGGACGCCTCCTCCCGTCTCCCCAAGTGGGGATGTGGGGAAAGGCAGCAGCATGTCCAGGGCAGACGAAGGGGCTTCGGCCGCAAAATGGAGGCGCAGCTCCTCTGCTCAGAGGCTGATCTGGGCAGGTTGGGTGTCAGCGTGTCTGTGAGTCTCAGAACTTTTTTTTTTTTTTTTAGCAGTACCAGGGGTGCTACCTTCTGTCCAGTCTGTGATGCCCCTGAGTCCCTGCCCAGGCTCCAGGCCAGCCCCCGGCAGCACCCCTGCTTCTCCAGGTTTCTCTTGCTTGTTCCCACTGCCAAGTGTTCCTTGCTTTGGCACAGCCTCGATTGGCCTGGCCTCACTCTCCCAACTTCCTTTCAGATCACAACCTGGATTTGGCAGAGAAGGACTTCACGGTGAACACCGTGGCGGGGGCCATGAAGAGCTTTTTCTCAGAACTGCCAGACCCCCTGGTCCCGTACAACATGCAGATTGACCTGGTGGAGGCCCACAGTGAGTACCAGCAGCCTGCCTGGCTCGTGGGCCCCTGGCGGTGCCCCAGGCTGACTCTGTTGGGCAAATGGCGGGGGCGTGGGGTGGCGGTGCAGCAACTCGAGAACGGGTCCTGCCCTCAGGGAGCTGACGCTCTGGCTCTTGGAACTGAGACTGAAGGATATAGGAAAGAGAACTAGCAAGATGACACCCGAGGGGCTCACAAATTAGACCCCGGCCTTGTCGACCAGAGGTGCTTCGTTCTGTCAGGACAATTGCAGACTGCCCCAAAGCGCCATGGTTGAGAGCCTGGTTTTTATGCCGGACTTGGGGCAGAGCCTCGCTCCTTTGCCTGTTCACACTGGACCTGCCTGGCCCTGAGGGTCCTAGGTTGCCATCCCTGCCTGCATGTATGAAGTGAGACTCGGAGAGGCCTGGAGGCACGGCTGAGTCACGGACCTGTTCGGTGGAAGGCTGCACTGGCCTCTCCCTCCTGACTCTGTCTCCTCCCAGCTCTCCTGAAAAGAAGTGCACACGTGGTCTGGGCCAGAGAGCCTCTGGAGGGACGGGGACAGCTGCAGTGGACGCTCGGGGCTGCAGAGGAGCGCCTCTGCTTTCAGTGGTCCTGCCCGCTCCAGGGACTCTCTCTGCCCTGGCCTGCCCCTCTCTGGGGGCCTCTCCCACTGTGGGAACCCTGCCCTTGGCCGTCCTTCCCTGGACTTCATGTGGTGCTGCAGGGGGCCTGACCTCTCAGTTTTTCACGGACTGACAATTCTAGACTTTTTTAGCCAGAGGCAGCTGCTGCTATGCAGCCGCGGGAGGGAGCTGTGTCCCTCAGACCCGAGGGCCTTAGTCTTACCCTGCTGCTGCCCAACTCCAAAGACGGAGCTCTAAGCACACACGGTCTACTCACAAAGCTGATGGGGTGGACAAAAACTGAGGGGAGGCCACAGACGTGCAGGACTTCAAGTCAGGGTCGTAGACTCTTGGCGGCTTGGGAAACACAGGTGCTGGTAGAAGCCCAGCCCTGAATGGTGGGAGGGTCCCCGTCAGACTCTGGCTGCTGCAGGGCTGAGGGCCCCAGAGTCGCTGTGCTGTGATCTGCCTTCCCCGTGATGTTTGTTTCCGCAGTCTCTTCGTAGTTTATGCACACCATTCTTAGCTGCTTGAGATGCTTCACAGCCACCATCTTACCCAGGCCCACAGGCAGAAGCCCTGGCAGAACAGTCATGGTGTCCCCTGGCCTGCTCGCCCATCTGCCCGCTCAGGACAGGGGCTGGGTCTCCCAGATGAGTTAGGGCGTGGGGACGGGTGCCAGCTTCTGCCCTGGTTTTGCCTTCCAGAGATGGAGGTCCTCCCAGCACTCACTTCTCTAGCAGGCTCCGGGCTGGCTCAGATGTGAGGCGCATGGGAGGCCTCTGTCCAGAGCCAGCTTTCTTTGCCCCTCAGCCAAGCCTCCCTGGACCGCAGGTAGGAAGAGAAGGTGTAGGCTGGCACCCAGCTTGCGGGGCGCCTGGAGGTTGCCAGCAGCGTTTGTCTTGACTTGGCGCCATCTAGAGGCTCGTGGCATCCTAGCACCCTGCAGAAAGAATTCCATTGTTTGTGCGGGAATTGCTGACATGGCATCTTTTTGTTTTTGGAGGGTCGCAGGGGGCAGGAGAGGAAGGTGTCACTGATGGGGAATCAGCTGCCTTCCTCCAGCAGCTTCCGCCGGCATCCACTCTGAGGAAGGGCGCTGCTTGCTGCTCCTGCAGCCTGGAAGAGGGTGGAGATTTTCCGCTTCCTCTTCCCATTGTGTGTTTCCTGTGCCCCACGCTAGTCAGCTGGAGCTCGGTTATCTTGAACCTGGTGGAGAGGAGCGTCTCTCACTGACATGGCACCTCACAGCCAGAGTTGAGTGAGCAGTGGGGCTGTGTGTATCAGAGCTTAACACCAACCGGGCAGTGCTAGAGTTCATGGTGAGGGACATGCGGGAACAAAGATTCTCAGCCCCTAGAGTAGCTCGGCTCAGCCTGGCTGGGTATCCATGGCAACATCAACTTGACCAGCTCTTTCCACTTCCTGCCTCAGCGCTGTCGTGTCCGTGTGCGTTCAGGGCTTGGAGATGGTTTCAGATCCTGTCATAGCAAATACCAAGGTCACTATCACATTGTTGTGTACACTCCAGGATTTCCCAGCAGTGTGAGTAGCGCTGGAATTGTGGCTACAAATACGAGACTTTTGTAATTATTCACCAGTTATCTTCCTGCCACATACAAGATGCCATGTGGGAGATTGAGAAGTGACTAGCAGCCACAGCCCGCACTGCCAGGGAGTGGCAAGCCGGGTGTGACCTTCTGTGCCAAGACATTTTTCCTGCCTCCCCAGTGCTCATTTAAGTTCTCTGCCAGACGGCGAGAAGCAAGCCAAGTTGGAAGGGCAGAAAGCGCAGAGAGGAGGGAGGAAGGAATTGGGTCATAGTGGAAGAGATGGCCGCTGAGCTTGGCTTCAGAGAGGACCAAGATTTTAGGAGGCAGCGAGAGGGGCCTTGAATTCTCCGTTCTATCTCGTCCTCACAGTTCAGCCCAGCCTTCAAGAACCAGTATCACTTATTCCTGCCCCACAGTCTCTCCTTTTTGTCTCACGACCACCCCCACACCCCTGTCCTCTGTCTTCTTGTGCTGGCAGAGACCCTCATCCTGACTCTGTCTCAGGCCAAGAGGCTCTGAGCTTAAGGATCCTTGCCCTCCGGGCCTCATTATCCCACATAACTTGTGAGTTCTGTGTGCACATTATAGTCTACGGAGACCAGTATTCTTCATCAATCGTCCAAGGGACGAGGGCTCTCTAGCGGTCCAGTGGTTAGGACTCCACGCCTTCTCTGCCAAGGGCCCGGGTATGATCCCTGCTCAGGGAAATAAGAGTCCACCAAGGGAAAAGAAAAAGAGATGGTCAAAATATACGACCCCAGAGGGTTCCGGGTGCCGGCGTGCCGTCTCACTCTTTCCAGCTGCAGACGGACAGCTGAGGGCTGGAGATGCATAAACGCCGGCCTTGCGCAGTCGCTGGGCGGGCCAGCCTGGCTGCTCATCAGGCCGGTGTTCACGCGCTGCCTCGTGGTCGTGCTGACGCCGGGGTCCTGCTTCCGCTTGTCTGTGCAGATAGCGGCTTAAGAGCCTGGGCGCTCTCACCCCAGTGTGTGCCGGGCCCTGTGTGAGGCAGGGACAGGCGGCAGCAGGCAGACACGGGTGCCCTGCCCTCATCTGATGGGTCAGAGACCACTGGACAGGTTATTGGACAGGCAGGGTCAACCTCCAGGAGAAGGGCACCCTGACGCTTCCATTCTGGGCCCAGCAGAGAGTTCGGCCCAAGTGGTTTGGTGCCGGGGGTGCCAGCTTGTGTCACAGAGGGGGACCCAAGCCAGTGGTTTGCCTTCTTGATGGTGTGGATGTGCCAGGTGGTCAGAATCCATCGGGGGTTTTCCTCGAGGACTGAGCTGAGATTCCAGCCAGGAGCCTGGCTGACAGCCAGAGGTGGCGGTGGGGTGACACAGCCAGGGCGCCAACGGTGTCTGGGATTGGGCCCCTGCCACCAGTTCGTGCGACCTTGGACCTACTGTTCTTATTTCTTGGAGCCTGGGTTTATCTGTACACCGTGAAGGGGGTGGCCCCTGGCTCTGCCCTCCTCTTCCTCCTGAGTTATTGGGGCCTGAGTTCCGCATTGCCTGGTCTCTGTCCAGACTTTGTCTTGATTCAACTGACCTCAGAACGCCTCTCCTGATGCCGTCTCAGTTGACAGACACCTAATTTCAGAACTATGATGTGTTAGCTGAGGAGGCCTGAGCCCTGCAGAGCCCCTCACCCCTCTCGAAGAGGATTGCTGAGGTTGGCGAGGGCTCCCAGCCTGGGGGCAGGCAGCTGATCAGAGCAGGGGTGCTGAACTTGGAGATGGAACTGGGTGCCCCCTCCCCCCCACCAGCCCCGTGGCCTGGCTGTCACCTCTTGAGCGGGCTTTCTCAGGCAGTGTGTCGGGCACACCGGCGCCACCTGCCCTCGGGTGGGAGCTGCCCAGAGAGCACCCGTAGAACGTTGCCCCGCCGACATTGCAGCCTCGGGCGACACGCCGCTGGCGCTGTGGAAAGACCGCCAGGTGGCGCCCCCGGCGGGCCCCCAGCACTGCTGGGCTTCGCTTGCACGCGGGAAGCAAGTCAGGACAGGCCAGAAGGCCGTCCTCGGGGGCCGTGTTCCGCGGGGCAGACACAGGGCCCGGCCCTGCGCTGGGAGGCCCCCCCATGGCTCCCCTTGCTGTCCTCCCCACCTCCTGCCAGGGTCTCAGTGCTCCCCAGCTCTCAGAGCACCTGCCCCGAGCGGCCAGCGGGGAGAGCAAGACGGTCCGTCTCCCTCCACGCTCCCAGGGTGCGCGGCCATCTGGGTCCTGCATAGGCACCTTGCTGAGGCACTGCGCCAGGAGGCGAAGGGAGGCTGGTATGCCTGAGGGTGGTCCTTGAATTTCCATCTGATCAGGCGCTGTAATATCCACTTCCCCCACCCCTGCGAGGAAGAGAAAGAAGGGGCGGCCGTCCTGTTGCCCAGTGGATAGGAAGGAGAGGGGACATCCTGGGCAGGCAGTGACATTATCGGCCCCGTTTCCTGCTTCCAGCCGGAAGGACGGATGAGGCCGGGCTCTTACATGAAGGTGCTGCTGCTCAAGTGCTTGATTAAAACAAACACAGCTGTGTGTTTGTCGTGCAGGCACCTAGGAGTGGCCTGTGCCAAGCTCGCATATGGAAGAGGGCACAGTCGGTTTATTAAGTGAGCCTCCGCGCCATCCGCACACTTCTCATGTTCTCGGGACAGTTGTTCATCCTCCCAGCCCCGCTCCCACCCTGAGCAGTTTACTTCTTTCCTTTTTATTGAAACTTAATAGTGAAGGATTTTGGAACTCAAGGCCAGACAAAAAACGTGTGCCCTTGACGTTGAGCTTTTAAAATAAATCTTGGGTTCAGAGAAATGAAGCTGATAATGGCAGCACATAATTAGTTCCTGTGGGTTTTAGATTACCAAAACACTGTTTTTATCAAGCCACACTCAAGTCTAAACATTTGCCTGTTTCCTGCTCTCAGTGGCTGTCCTGGCCGTCTTTACAGCCCCTCTCCCACTGGCTCCCCGAGTCTCAGCCTTGCTCCCAGGTTCTGAGTGTGTGTCTGGCTGTGAGCGCTGCATTGCAGGGTGTGGTGTCGCCAAGTGAAGGAGGCGCTGTCCTGAGCCTCTTAGAGACAAGGAGACGGCCACTCAGAGTCATGTCCCCGAGTCTCACAGCTGGCTGGTGTCACAGACAGGACCCAGACGGCATGACCCTTCCTCCAGCTGCTCCCGCCACCGTTGACGTTCCATCTGTCCTTCCTAGTCTAGCTTGAGGCTCCTCATACCTGCTTGCCTAGGCAGTGACCCTCTGGGGCATGTCACTTTCTACCGGAGTCCTTCACAGGCTTCCTGAAGAGCAAATGGGTTTGGAGAGTCTGGGAAGCTCCAGGGATGTAGGCAGCCCTGTACACGGTGTATCTGTGGAAGAGGATCCGGAGCGTTCATCCACCCACAGGAGCCTGTGCCCCAAAGCAGTTAGGTGCCACTGTATTTGTTAATGAACGCCTTGTCCCCCCACCCACCTGCACCATCTCTTCACGGGGTCCTCCTGTGATCTTCACGAGCCCTGGGGTCCTAGAGATGAGCCTCAGCTCTGACAAGTGGCCGCACTCAGATCTTGACCCGGTCGGCCCCGGACCATTCTCGTCTTGCTAGCCCAGGCTGACTCTCGCCTCCAGGGCAGGCCAGGTCCACTCAGGAAGGGGGCGCCAGGACCCCGGGAAGCACGGTGGTCCCCACCCAGACTCTGCAGCCATTTGGGCAGGGTCTGATTCCTAGACCGAAAGGCTGATTGCTGCCACCTCCCTGAGCCTCAGATTCCTTATCCTGGAAGCGAGGTGATAAGAGCCCCAGCCTCCTAGGATCGTGAGGACTTGCTGAAGCACCTGGCTTGAATGAAGCGTTTCATTTGGGCTAGCTTTTCCCTGTCTCAGGACACTAGGGGACATGTAGTCCTTTTGATGAACTCTAAGAATTCCCCACCGTTGCCACCAGCTCTTCCAAAGGGCAGATGCGCGGAGGGTCCCTGACTCTAGGGAAAGGACAGAGCCCTGGTCTCGTGACTCCCCCCTTCCCGAGACTGTTGGTGCGGGTAGGCGGCGGCGCCCACCCGTCTGCTCAGGAGGCAGCAGGCGCTCTGCATCGGGATGCCCGTCTCCAGGGGCAACCAGATGAGCAAAGAATGGTGCCCTTCATGGAAGAGTCTCTGGATGGTGGGGGCCAGGAAGCTCTGGGCGTACAGTGTCCCCCTTCAGGAGCAGGGGCCTGGGGCGTGGAGGTGGGCTGGCCCTGGCCCCATGCCACTGCCAGGTGTGCCCGCCCGGGGCACGGCTTGTGGGGCGAGGATGGGGTTGGGCTGCCTTCAGAGCAGGCAGCACGGCCCTTCCCCCACTGCCCAGGACCAGCAGCTAGTCTGAGCCCCAGGCCCACCAGCCTTGGTCTTGGTTTTCTCTTTCCTCAGAAATCAATGACCGGGAGCAGAAGTTACACGCCCTTAAGGAGGTACTCAAGAAGTTTCCAAAAGAGAACCATGAAGTCTTCAAATATGTCATCTCTCACCTGAACAAGTACGTTGCAGGGCTTGCTGTTTGTCTTCCCCTCCTTGGAAACCCTCCAGTCAGGGCCAGTCGGCTGCGAGAAGAAGCTGAGCGGGGCTCTGTCCTCAGCTTGTTGGGTGCTGGCTCCTCCTCCTCAGGCTCTGTCCTGCTTCCGTCTGAGAGAGGCCTGTACGGCCCCCAGCCCACCCGAAGCTCGCTCCCCAGGATCCATGCTCCCTGACCGGTGTGACCACGTGCTGGGCCCAGACAGGTGTCCTGTGGGAAAGAATGAACGGGAGCCAGGGAAGCACGTGGCTGTGGTCCGTTCCCACCTTTACTCCCACAGAGTAGGGTTGTTTTCAGCCAGACCTGTTCCTCTCCTGACAGGGTGTTGTTACGTGAACCCTGCTGTGGGACAGACACGCTGCCTTTCCGCACAGCCAGAGCAGTGTCCCCCACTTCGGGGGCCTCAGAGGACGGGGCCAGGGGAGCTCGGGCCTCAAGTCCCAGACCTAGGGCCTCTTCGGTTCTCAGCTTGCAGGGCGGGGGTGGAGGCAGGAGAACAGCCGGGGAGGCGGAGCCCGAGAGCACAGGTGGCGGGAGCCTCGGCCAGGCCCGCGCTGGAGCTCTGACCCCCAGTCTGGTGTCGCCCGCAGAGTCAGCCACAACAACAAGGTGAACCTCATGACCAGTGAGAACCTGTCCATCTGCTTCTGGCCCACCCTGATGCGGCCGGACTTCAGCACCATGGACGCCCTCACGGCCACACGCACCTACCAGACAATCATCGAGCTCTTCATCCAGCAGTGCCCCTTCTTCTTCCACAACCGGCCAATCAGCGAGCCCCCTGGTGCCACGCCCAGCTCCCCCTCTGCCCTGGCCTCCACCGTGCCCTTCCTCACCTCCACGCCCATCACAAGTCAGCCATCGCCGCCCCAGTCGCCTCCGCCCACCCCCCAGTCCCCAATGCAGCCGCTGCTCCCCTCCCAACTTCAAGCTGAACACACGCTGTGAGCCCCCGAGGCCTCGGGCTGAAGGAGACGAGGTCTTCTCTCTTGACGGGGTGGCACTGGGCCTTGAACAGAACCAGGCCTGCGGGGCGGGGCAGGGCGGGGCGGGGAGGGTCCCCTCTCCTCTCGCCTTCTCCAGCCCGCAGCACTAGCAGCCGCCAACAGAAGGCGCGGGCTGGGCCGGCCAGTGCCCTGAGCCCAGCACTGCAGACCTGGGGTTGGCCGCAGGCCGTGGCGGGAGCCCTACCCTGTGGCATGAACCCTTTTGTGGACTGAACGAGGCAGGCAGGGGCCCTCCACACCCTCACTACTCCCTGGACCCTCCCCACCATCTGTGCACACCAGCCTCAAGGCCACCGCCCGCTGGGCAGAGCCTGGCACTGGCCGGGAGGAGAAGATCCTGAGGTCCGGCTGCCCCAGGGCAGGGCCAGCAGCCCCTCACGAGGACACGTCCCTCTGCTGCACCCAGCGCTCCCCACCCTTGGGGGGTGCGGCCTGCCCGGCAGCCTCCTTGGGAACATGTAGGCCGGCTCTGCCACCCTAAGGTACAGTCCCGTCTGGGGGCGTTGGCCCGGCAGGTCAGGACAGGGAGGGCAGCTTCGCCTGGACCAGGGAGCGTGGGCAGCGTCCGCCCCCATGCAGCCTGCCCCACTTCACGGGCTTTGGGGATCCATTCCCTTTAAAACAAAGGAACACTGGAAGAAAAATGGGAGGACGTCCCTCCCCCAATAGTTTTTAAAAAGGAAGAAAACTACAGACCTCAAGATGAAGCTCTCTCCCCACCTCTGCCAAGAGGCACACACGTGGAGGGCAGCCTGTCTGACAGCAAGACCGGGGTGCCCAGGGGTGGCAGCCTGAGAGCCCGTTGGGGTCCCACTTACGTCCCGTCACCAGACCCCCCTCCCCCGCCCCAGGTGTACGGCTCGAGCCCCTTGGCAGAAAGAGCTGGGGGCCCGCCTGGCACCTGTCTGCCTTGGAGCACTGCGGTGCTGCGGGGACACTGCCCCGCCTGCACGGGGCGGGGGTGGGGTGGCGGGAGGTGCCTGCAGGCACGTGGGGGTTGGTTCCATGTGTTTGGTGTTGAAGTAGAATCATTTTCCTCCTGGGCCAATAGGGCTGTCCGTGGGAAGTGAGCCATGTCAGGGGACTCCGAGGGTGTGACGGCTGCCAGTGCGGGCAGGGCCGGCCTTCCTGCTCCCCAGCCATCAGCGCCCAGAGGAGCTGCCAGTACAGAGGCGGTCAGTCAGGACAAGGCAGCGTGCCTGCCTGTCACCATCCTCCATGGCCTCCCCCGCCCTTCCTGGCCTTTCCACTGGCCCCTGGGAGAAGCTTCCTCATCGTGCCCCCCTTTGCCCCAACCCACCCCCAAACAGCGACCCTGCTAAGGCTGCTACAGATACGGCTGCCCCCATCCCGTGGCTGGGCCATGCCTCCGCAGTGAAGAAGCCTGACTAAGGTACCCTGGGCATGGGGGCGTGGGGTGGAGGCCCGCCCGCCGCACAGTCCTCCGGGGGTCTCTTTGCACTTTAAGAAGCAGCACCTGTGGTATGTTTGAGGGCGCCTGACAAAGTAAGAGATGCCTCAGAACAGTCTTGGCCACCCCTGGCCCCAGACGCTTCCCACTGGCTGTTGGAGGGCGGGCCAGGCCCTGTGCTCACCGACTCTTCCTCTGGATAAGCTGGATGTCGCACTGTCTCTAGTTCTTGTACGGCAAAATAAGGTGCTTGGAAAAACTACATGTCCCCTGCGCGTCTTACCACCTCCTTAAGGACACAAGTCAGAAAACCTAAGGTACATGAACGTCTTACGTAAATGTCGGATGCCAGACCTTCTCTTTTGGCAGATCTGTGTCTGATGCTTTCTCGCTCGGGGCTTGGCTGGAGGGGGACGTTGCTTAGTTTTGACTTGAGGTCAGCAGACTCCTGCTTCTCTAGCCCTGCAGCTGCCCCAGTGCTGAGTCCCAGGCAGGTGTCCATGTTACTCCATTGATTAACCTCAGGCTTTTCCTAGGTCATGCTCGCTTATTCCCAGGCAGCCCGTCAAGGTATTGGGTGGGGGTAGAAGGGAAGCCTTGAGAGTGGCCTGGGACCACTGTCCCGTGTGTCAGCTAAAGCAGAAGAGGCTGCTTCCCTCCCACTGCCCAGCCTACGCGGCCACCTCTGTGTGGGCACCCTGCACCACCCCGCCGCCTGCAACCTTGGCTCTGCACCAGGAACTCCACAAGCCCCAGCTGCCCTGCCTTCCCACCACCCCCCCGAGACTGCAGTTCTCTAAGTGGTAGTGACTTCTGGAAGAAGAAAGGGCACCGTAACGGTGGACACCTGTGCTTTGCACCCTTAACCCTTGTGGGAGTAGTGGAGACCAGGCTTCCGCAGCTCCACGGGGTCGCCTCCGGTCCCACAGTGCCCCCTGCTCCAGCCCGGGCGGCTGCAGGGGCCCCTCGGGCCTGCACCCGGAATCCTGCCAGGGCTTTAAGCGCAGGTGGGGACTGGTGGCTCGTTCCCCAGAGAGCCACAATTGAACAGGAAGTTCCAGGGGTTCCTCTCTGTTTCCTTTGCTAACTTCTCATTTTCTGCTTCTCAGGCTGGCTTGGGCCTGGAGGACATTTCTCGATCGTTGCGAGTTGGCATTCCCACCAGCGCAGTGCTAGTTGGGGGGGCAGGAAGTGGTTGGTATTCGGACCAAATGGGCACTCGGAAGGGGACCCATGAAGGAGAGTGGGTGTGTGCGGGGGCAGGCCGACCTTAACTGGAACTCTGCCCACCCCACCCATTTATCTAGTGTGCTAAGCTCTAGAAAGTTCTCTCACAGGTCATTCTCATGTGAGTGGCACCACAATGCTAGGAATTGAGGGAGGGGCGGATGTTAATTAGCCTTGGCCAAAATGGGAAAGCCTGTTGGTGGAGTTACGGGACTTGTTCGCTGCCTCGCAGGAAATAGTGGGGCGCCTGGAAGCTCTTCCCCATCCAGTGTTCTTTAGACCCCAAAGGTGCAGACTCGAGGCCAGAAGGAAACAGCCCTGACTGAGTGTTCGGCTGGCTCTGGAGGGCGGCTTCACGGAAGGACGTGGCCCAGGGTTGGGCCGCGGCCTGTGAGTTTGCCGTCAGTTCTTGGCTGTGTTGCATGTGGTTATCACAGTGCATTTGTTCCTGCATTCTGTGAGTTCTTCCCAACACTTGACCTTTCGAGGATGAATGCTAAAATGCTGATTCCCAGGTTTTCCTCCAGGCTGAACGCATGCTGCAGGTGAGGTTCTTCTGGTAGGCTGTATCTTGGCCAGGGTAGGCAGAGGGTGACCTCCTCGGACCAGCACGCTGGCCAGAAGGGGCTGGAGAGCACGCCTCCGCTCGTCCCTACGCCTCAGTTGCCTGTGGAGGGGGCGGCCCTGGCGGGCTGCCTGTCCCCAGGCTGGGAGGTCAAGCCAGGTCGCCGCAGCACTTGTGATGCGAGCTCCTCTCCACCCACGCCCTCCCCCGTCCCCTCCTGCAGGGAGATCCACACTGCCTGGGGGCTGTCTCAGGTGTCGGCTCTGTTCTGCTCGGCCAGTGGTTGCCTTCCCAGGAGGAGGAGGAGGCTCCAGGGACTTGGGCTGGCCGCTGGGGACAGCCACGGCACTCACCCCCAGGGCCTCCAGGTCCCGCAGACGCTGGACGCAGGTCTTGCCCTCCTGTTGCTTGGCAGGTTCAAGCCACGCGTTCATGCTTAGGTGAAAGGACGACTCGTGTGTGCTGGAAACCTAGGTCACGTCTGCTGGTGGTCCCATGGCAGAAGGCCTGGGGCGGGGAGGGGCCTACACCACGTCCTGTCATCTCCTCCCGGAGCCGTCTTTCCACCGGCTGCTGGCTGCGGACTCCTCGAGGCTCCGAGGTGACTGTCCGCGCCTCCTGCCCAAGAGCCTGCCTCGGCCAGCTCCAACAGCAGTGATGTTACCCCTCAGTGTAGTCGAGACAGGGCGTAAATTATTGTTTGCATTAAGAAGAATCATGTTCCCTGTGTACATTAAAAAAAAGTCTGAATTGTATGGGAATAAACTTGTTTGAAAATTTGGAGCAGTGCTGCCGCCAGCTCATTTTTCTGGTACTTGTGTTTCACGTTAAACAACCTTTATATGTGTTGGATTAACATATTTTGAGTTTCTTGAGGGTGGGGAGGGGGAACATTAATGGTATTGAAATGTGTTAGTAGTCTGGCTGTATGCCCAAAATTCTGTTTCGCAGCAAAAGTGGAGAACTGTATGTAAAGAAAGTATAACAATTATTTCTCTGTATTTTAGGGGCTTTAACCAGGACATCCTCTAGTTGGCGTTAGGAATGTTTGCTTAATTTCCAGACTTTTTTTTTTTAAACACATCGTGGGTTTTTTGAGGCTCCAACCTGATTAGTGCATGGTCAGCCATCAACAGAGGCTGAGCATCTCCGACTGAGGTGTTCTCCGTCTGGCTTTGTTTTTTAAAATCATGTATTTGCTACAAAGTATTGTACTTGTCTCAATGGGAATGGTGTACAAAACTGAAAAGGCCTTACGTGATCTGTATCATAGTTAATAAATCAATCTTGTAAAAAACCAAACCTGAGAGAGATGAAGGCGGCCCCTTCCCCGGCCCCTGGGCGCACGTCCACCAGGCAGGCCCCGTGGGGACACTGGCTGCAGCCTCAGCCCATCAGGAGGAGCGCGGGGGCCTCGGGACCACGGGGCACGAGGGTTCCCCCAGCGCCCCGGGGAGAAGGCATCTCTAGCAGAGCCAAGGCCCGTGTGAGCTTCAGGCACCTTCCCCCTCCACCCCCAGGACCGCTGCCAGGAGCCCCCGCCAGCTCTGGCCTCCTTGCCTTGCCTTTCCAGCACAGTGGTCCAGGCTTCCCTCATGGCACAGCGGTAAAGAGCTCGCCTTCCCTGAGTCGTGAAGATTCCGTGGAGGAGGGAATGGCAGCCTACTCTAGTATTCTTGCCTGGAGAATCCATGGACGGAAGAGCCTGGTGGGCCCCAATCCGTGGGATCATAAAGAGCTGGATACAACTTGAGCACAAGCTCAGGGATCTGCTTTCCCCAGGTCTTCTTGCCCCTGGTTGCTCCCGCAGTTTATTCTAGGTCATCAGGCCAAGCACCACCCACAGAGTCCTGCGGCCACGGGGTCGCCCAGCAGGCCAGGCACCAGCGTCTGCAGCAGATGCCTTTCCCTGTCGTCTGAGCCGAGGCCACGCCAGTGGCTCTGGGATGGGATCCAGGGTTTACTCCCAGGTGACCCAGGGAAGTTAACCTCTCAGGACAGTGCCTCAGAGATGCCTCAGCCACTCAGGCTCGCTCTGCCCCATGCTGTCCCCTCCTCGCCCCGTCCTCCACGGCCCCCTCGGTCACCTCCCAGATGCCACCACTTCAGCTACCACGTCTGTTCTGGCCCAGATCCTAATTCTGGCTCCCCTGGCCTCTGACGGACACTCTCACACCTTAATGGCCTCCCAGCCCTCAGTCTTTAAACCAAGAAGTTATCCCAGAACACCTGGCTCTGCTTTACCTATGGCAGTAGTGGGGACTAGGCACCCTGAGAGATGCCTCTCCCCTCCCCTGCCTGAGGCAGGCACGGTCCTGGATCACAACTCCTGCCCCGGCGCTCCGGCCCCACGCTGCCAGTCAGCAGGAGCCAGCAGGCACCTGAGCACAGGCCAGCCAGGGGCCCCGCCCTCTGGCCCCAGCCCACCTCCTCTCCCTGTCCTCCAGACTCCAGCCTCTGAGTCATTCCCGTTCTCCCGATGCACTTGATTGCTTCTGACTTCCAAGGCTTTGTTTGCACTGTTTGCTCTGCCTGAAATGCCTTCTGTACCTCACGCCCCCAAATCTCAGTGCTGCCCATCACATCCTCACCTGTCCTTCAAAGCCAGTCTTCCTCTAGAAGTTCTTCCCAGGCCCTTTTTTACCCATTGATGGACCCAACAACTACTGACCTGCTATGGCGATTTATGTGATTCCCAGAAAGTCTTCAACATTTGATCTTTATTTTTTTGGCCACACCAGACAGCAGGCGAGATTTTAGCTCCCCCACTGGGGATCGAACCTGTGTCCCCTGCAGGGGAAGCATGGTCCCCAGCATTTGCTTTAAAAAAAAAAGTTTCTACAGTATACCGTTAGCACTCAATATGTGCACTGATGTCATAAGCCCGTCTTTGTCTCTAGTTTTTGATGTTCAAGTGCCATGTACTCGAATATTTAACACCTCGCAGCCACTATCCACCCAAAGTGGAGAGCTTTGGGGGGCAGGGCCTGTGGCTTCCCAATATGCCTCTCAGCATCGAGCGTGACAGGACTTCCGTCTGCAGAATTCAATGGTCGGTTTCAACCTTGCCTTTGCTTATGCTTGTGCGCACTCAGTCGTGTCCGACTCTGTGACCCGATGGACTGTATGTAGCCTGCCAGTCTCTGTGGGATTTTTCAGGCAAGAATACCGGAGTGGGTTGCTATTTCCTCCTCCACAGTATGTTCCAAACCGAGGGACAGAACCCATGTCTCCTGCATTGGCAGGCAGATTCTTTACCACTGGTGCCACCTGGGAAGCCTTGCCCTTGGTCTCTCTAAGCCAGCCTCTCCTACGTGGTGGTGGTGTTCAGTCGTGTCCAAGTCTGTGACCCCATGGACTGCAACACACCGGGCCTCCCTGTCCTTCACCATCTCCTGGAGCTTGCTCAAATTTATGTCCATCGAGTCAGTGATGCCATCCAACCATCTCATCCTTCTTCTTCAATCTTCTGCCTTCGTCATCCCCTTCTGCCTTCAATCGTTCCCAACATCAGGGTCTTTTCCTATGAGTTGGCTCTTCGCATCAGGTAGCCAAAGTCCTTGCAGTCCAAGGGACTCTCAAGAGTCTTCTCCAACACCACAGTTCAAAAGCATCAATTCTTTGGTGCTCAGCCAACTGCAGTGCAAACCTCTGCTCTGAGAACCACATTCCTGCCCACTTGCCTGTGACACTCTGCTTGCTGACTCTGCTGTGCATAACCACAGCCAGACTCCCAATCCCTTTCTCCAAATCTATCCATCCCCGCCCCCGCTCCCCCTACAAGCCAGAGACCCTGGAGACCTCCACAGGGTATTACTGTCTCCCATCAAGCCGCCCCAAGTTCTGTTTCACCTTCCACGTGGCTCTCACCCCTACCACTTGCCTCCTCGTTTCCTGCCACCATCCTGATTGAATCTCACTAGCCCCCTCCTTGACCTTCTCCCTGGTCTCCCAGCCTCCAGTTTCACCCCCTCCCTTCCATCTCTCTGTGGCAGCCAGAGTGAGCTTTTCAAAACATATCTGTCCCTGCCACCCTTCTCTTGACACCTGGGGCTCCCCAGCACCGTCAGAAGCCAACTCTCCAGCAGGTCAGGTCCTGGGAGGGCCCTCGCCGGACGCTCAGGGAGGCTCCCCCTGCAGGCTGCAGTCCAGCCTTCTGACTCCTCAGGGGCCTGCCTACCACAGGTGCTATTTCCTCTAGACACTCTGTGCACCCTTCCTTGCTAACTCCCTCCGTAACCTTTAGATTTCAGTTCCCTGGACTCTTCCTTGGGAAAGTCACCCCTCCCCCACCCAGACCAAGATGAACTCCTTTGCTTTCAAAGAAAAAAGCGTTCTCCTCTTCAGCAGCGTTTTCCCGTCTTACTCCTTTACGTTGTATTTGCCCATTTAACACACGTTTCCTGAGTGTTTATTTACTCCGTGCCAGTCCCCCAAGGACAAAGCTGGGATCCGACCCCTAGTGGAACAGACACAGAAAACAGTCCAAGAAATGAATGTATGCCTTAATGTCAGGCACGGATAAGATATTAAGGAGGATGTGAATTTGGGGGAGCAGAGCTGTTACTTGGGATGGTCGGGAAGACCTCCCTGGGGACGTGACATCAAGAAACCAGGATGAGGTGAGTCAGGCATTTGCCTCAGATACAAAACCTAAAGGGACAAGAAATCAGAGATCAAGATAAAAAATTATTTCAATTCATGTTTTAAAAATCAAAGTCAGCCTCCCAAAATCCATGATGACCAAAATTTTAAGTAAAAAAAAGGACTTTCCTGGTAGTCCAGGGGTTAAGATTCTGCCTTTCTAATGCAGGAGGCATAGGTTCAATCCCTCGTTGGGAAAGTTCCGCAGGCAGTGCGGCCAAAAATAAAACCCTTAAGGCAAAAAGAAACAGATTCAGTAACAGTGCTGTGAAGCCTGAGTCAAAAGGAGAAATGGGTAAGACAGCCTGGAGTGGGGACGAAAGTGATGGTGGATGAGACAGTGAAAGTGGAAACAAGAGATCCGAATATCTTAAAAGTCAGGGTGACTAGATGGCACAGTCTGCTCAAGATTGCCCCTGGAGATGAGAGGACTCCAGGGCTGACACAAAGTCTAATCAGCATCTGTTCCAGAAGCTGCAGCCAGCACGGAGCATGTACTAGGCGCTCGCTAGCTCCAAGCCAACCGCCCGGAAGTGGGAAGGCGGAGTGTTACTCCTTGCGGCCACCAGGGGTTAGCAGAGCGCCGCCCTGCCCAGCTGTGGTCTGGCCTGGGAAGTGTTGCAAGCCCAGAGGGTGACGTTATTCAAAGGAGGGTGAGACACGACCGACTGAACTGAACTGAGAACGGGGCTGGAGGTGTCTCGGGAGCAGGCTGAGATTCAGGGGTGAGCTACTCTTCCTGGCATTTCACCCAACCTTCCCTCCATTTATTCACTCAGGGGGCCAGGCCACACAGTCTCATGGGGTGAGGTGATAAGCTCCAAGTTTGTCCTGAGGTCAGTGGGGGAGCCACTGGGTCCTATTTGCAGGAGCTGAGGAAGAGGGAGAAGTAACTGAGGATTCCAGAGATACCGCTCACAGGAACTCTGCCTCCAAGGTGGGGATTAAAGAGCACGCAGTTGCCATAAATGTCAGCAAGACCAAGCAATTAATAAACGCTTACAGGGACTTCCCTGATGGTGCAGTGATTAGGACTCCTTGCTTTCACTTCAGGGGACCAGGGTTCAATCCCTGACCGGGGAACTAAGATCCTGCAAGCCCTGCAGTGTAGAAAAAAAAAAAGCTAACCATTTTTGGATACTTACAAAGTATCATGCCCTTTTAAAATAATCTTTCATGTACCAACTCAATTTTCACATGAAAATTCTATGAAGCAGGTATTCTATGAAGCAGGTATTATCATCATCCCCACATTCCAGATGAGGAGACTGAGGCATGAAAGGGATGTCCAACAGCACAAGCTAGTAAGTGGGAGCCAGGGTTTGAACCCCAAAGCCCATGGCGCTTTTTCTGGCTGCTGTAACAAATGGCCGCAGACGGGCTGGCAACAGAAATTTATTCTTTCACGGTTCCACTGGCCAGAAGCCCCAGATCAGGGTGTCAGCAGGGCCCTGCTCCTCTGAAGTCTCTAGAGAAGAGCTGTTCCTCTCGTTTTCCAGCGTTTAGATGTTCCTTGGCATCCCTCCAGTCTCGGCCTCTGTCTTCACAGGGCCTCCTCTTCTTTCTCCCTGTGTACTTGTATTTTTCCTGTGCATCACCTCTTCTGTCACTTTTTGTTGTTGTTTTTTTTTTGGCTGCATGGTGGCTTTCAGGATCTTAGTTCCTGAACCAGGAATCAAACCCAAGCCAGCCTTCAGCAAAGAAAAGCAAGGGAGTCCAAACCACTGGACCACCAGGGAATTCCCTCCTCTTCTGTCTCTTATAAAGACACTTGTCAGTGGAGTTAGGACCTCTCCAGATAATCCAGGATGATCTCATCTCAGAGCCCTTAATTACACCTGCAAAGACTCTTTCACCAAGTAAGGTCACATTCACAAGTCCCAGGGTTAGGACACGGACATATATCTCTTGGGGCCGTAGAAGGGGCAACATTCAACCCCCTACAGCTCTTCCCCATGATCCTATTATTATCATTGTGGTCATTGGTATTATGGTATGAACTTGAAGGGCAGCTTGGGGCTGGAATAAAGTTAGCCAAGTGGGCGATGGGAAAGTCAGGCACAGCAAGGAGCGAGCATGTTGAATAATTGGAGGGACTTACCTGGCAGTTCAGTGGTTAAGACTCCACGTTTCTCCTGCAGGGAGTGGGGCAGGGGTTCGATCCCTAGTCGGAGAACTAAGGTCCCACATGTTGCCTGGTGCAGCCAAAAATGATTGCAGCGCTGTCCTGTCACTGCCCCGCCTTCACCTGCTGCCTCCACAGCCAATGCTCGGCTTCTTGCTGAGTCCCCCTCTGCAGGGTCAGTCGTGGGGAGGAGTCCCTTCGTCTCTGGCAGGAGCAGCCCTTGGACAGGAAGAGCAGTCAGCCCACCTCCGTGAGCGTCCCCACACCTCCCTCCCTGGTGGGCAGGACCACAGGTTCACCAGCCCCGGCTCTGGCCACCCCCCTCAGGGGGCACACCGGCCAGTTTGCTGCTTGCCACTCATTTAGTTCGGTAGCCTCCACCTGGGACCATGGTCTCACCCGGTGTCACTTGGGGGAGCAGGGGACCAGCCCAGCGATGCTGACCCTCCCACTGTGAGCTGCGCTGTAACGAGCATCTCTCCCTGTTCCCGGAGGCTTGCTGTCTTCTTTCGCCACCTATAGACAGGTGACAGTCAGGCCTGGATGTCCTCTGTGAGGCTAGAGTCTTTCCCTGACATCTTGGGTGCCCTGAAGGGGACAAGACGGGGCTGGAAGATGGGAGGCAACCAGGAGAACACCCAAGTGTCAGGCCGGGTGACATTTAATGTGGGGTCATTTATCCTGTTGGTGGGTGGTGTTTTCATTCCCCACTTTAAAAAGAAAATTTTTAAAAATTTATTTGATGACAGCGGGTCTTAGCTGTGGTGCTCGGGACCTTCAGTCTTTGTTGTGGCATGTGGGACCTTTCACTGTGGCATGTGGGATCTAGTTCCCTGACCAGGGATCAAACCCCGGCCCCCTGCATTGGAAGCCCAGAGTCTTAGCCAGTGGACCACCAGGAAATCCTCCCCACTTCCTTTATGCTTCCCATAATTGTCAGTAGTCTACTAGGCTACCTGGGGCTTCCCTGGTAGCTCAGAGGGTAAAGAATCGGACTGCAGTGCAGGAGAACCAGGTTCGATCCTTGGGACAGGAAGATCCCCTCCAGAAGGGAATGGCTACCCACTTCAGTATTCTTGCCTGGAGAATTCTATGGACAGAGGAACCTGGCAGGCTACAGACCATGAAATCGAAAAGAATCAGACACGACTGAGTAGCTAACACACACTGCTGCTGCTAAGTCGCTTCAGTTGTGTCCGACTCTGTGTGACCCCATAGACGGCAACCCACCAGGCTCCCCCGTCCCTGGGATTCTCCAGGCAAGAACACTGGAGTGGGTTGCCATTTCCTTCTGTAGCACATACCTTTGCTTTATTTCTCTCTGGCATTTAGCTCCATCTGATGTGTATATTTTCTTGTTTTATCTATTGTGACATCCCACCTGGATGTGAGCTCCAGTGACAAGAATCTCTGCCTGTTTCTTCCCTGCTAGATCCTTGGAGCTTCTGGCACCCAGGAGGTGCTCAAAATATGTTTGCTGGCTAGCTGGCTCAAAATCAAAAACAGGACAACTCTGGGGACAGGTTGGGCTGCCCAAGTCTCAAATGACCCTTCATCGTTCACTGCATGTGCTTTGAATGAAGAGTTTTACTCTCAGAACTCAGTACAAAACTGTCTGTTCAAGGAATACATTACATTCTTTGGGGGTGCGGTGCCCCACTAGCACCCCCTGGTGGTCAGAGGAATCAGCTCCTTGAGAACCTGAATATTGGAGCCCTGGCCTTGAACAGGGCCTGGTCCAGGGACTCCTACAGTAAGTTTGTGAAGTGCAGAAGTGAAAGCAGAAAAGATGAAGATTAGACATGTCGAAGGACTCAGGAAGTGAACGCCTGGGGTATGTTAGCGACTCCACGAGTCACAGGTCTGTCCCAGGAGGTCTCAAGGACAGGGTTTCACCCACCTCCTGGACAAATGCCAACCCCCCGGGAGTTTAGACCCAGCACCTGCTCCCCCAGCCATTTCTGCCTCATCTGGTTCAAGGGCAGCTCCATCCTCCAGGCCCTGGAGCCAAAACCTCTGCATTTTCAGACTCCTCCTCCCTTTCTGTCACCGTCACATCTGGTCGCCAGCCAATTCCTCAGCCCGGCCTTTGAAATATCTCCAGAATCCCACCACTTCCCCCCACCCTCTGTGCCTCCTGGTTGGACCACCATCACCTCATCTCTAACTTTTTCAGTCGCCTCCTCAGCTGGGCTCCAGGCTTCTGCTTTCACACCTCACAATTCCTTCTCCATCCAGCAGTCCAAATTTCAGAAATAGGAATTAGAGGGACTTCCCCGGTGGCTCAGATGGTAAAGAATATCTCTGCAATGCAGGAGACCTGGGTTTGATCCCTGGGTCGGGAAGATCTCCTGGAGACAGAAATGGCAACCCACTCCAGTATCCTTGTCTGGAGAATCCCATGGACAGAGGAGCCTGGTGGGCTACAGTCCGTGGGCTCACAAAGAGTCAGACACGACTAACACTTTCACTTTCAACACTTTCCTTGGTGGTCCAGTGGTTGAGACTCCCCAGCGCTTCCACTGCAGGGAGCGTGGTGTCGATTCCTGGTGGGGCTACATGCCCTGTGGTGCCACCAAAAACAAAAAGTCAGATCAGGCCCCTCCCCGACCTAACACCCTCTGAGCCCCTTGGAAGCCAAACTCCTCCCCGCAAGGCCCCGCCCACTGCAGCTGGCTCCGCCCACTCCCTGCCAGACACAGGCTCTTCTTTCCTCCCTAGTTCCTCCATCCCACGGCAGGGCCTTCGCACTTGCCATTCCTCCTGCCTGGAGCAGTCTTCCCGTAGATTCATCTCATACCTCAGCAAATGTCACTTCCCCTGAGAGGGCTTCCTGCCACCATAACCACTCTCCGGTAGTTTTATTTCTCTTGCCTCACTCTTTTCTTTCTCTCACAGCTCTCAGTATGAGCAGAAATCGTCTTTTTTCTGTGCTGGTTTACTTGCTTGCCCCCCACATACACACATAAGGACCTTGTTTGTTTTGTTCACTGATGTCTCCCAGCCCCTGGCACACAGTGGGTATTCATAAAATTTTTAGGATCGAAGAACTGCATCATGTTCACTTATATAATATTCTCATTGAATGCAAACATGGTTTAAAATTAAATAATTCTTAAATCTATAAGATGCAAACTAAATCTCGCTTTACCAAGTTGCCGTTTTTTTATAAAAGGACCCATTTCCTCACATTTTCACTAAATCTGGAGACCTACAGTGGTTTTATTTATTTTTATTTAATTTTTTACTTTTTAATATTCTGGCTGTGTGGTACCGGGCATGTGAGATCATAGTACCCTTACCAGGGATTGAACCTGGGGCCCCTACATTTGAAGGGCTGAGTCCTAACTATTGGATGATCAGGGAAGTCCCACCACCACTATTTTGGTTTTTCAAGTCTGTCTACAGGCAAAGGACAGCTTGTTGCGTTTTTTACTTCAATTTCTTGATTATCATCACAGTTGAGCACTTTCCCATATGTTTATGTGTCACACACATTTCTTTTGTGGTTTGCCTGTGTGCATCTTGACCATTTTCCCCATTGAGTTCTCTGTATTGGGTCATCTGCCTTTTTTCTTATTGATTGGTAGGAGCTCTTTATTTATGATGTATGTCAATCCATTGTCTCTTAATTTTTTGTCCATCCTGGTACTCATCTTTTAACATTGTTTACAGTATCTTTACTGCTGCAGAGTCATTTGCTTTGTGCGGGGGTGGGGAGCACAGTTCAACCCACACCACCTCCCTTCCGCATTTCCTATCATTTTATATTATGAACTAGATCGTACAAACAAAAGACTACACAAAGCAACCTGCCAAGTTCATACAATAACAGTAATTAAGTGGTCACCTGGGTACCCACCAGGCACAATAAGACTTCTGCTGCTGCCCCTCGACCCCCGCCTCTCCAGCCCACAGCATCTTCCTCCTCCACCCCCAGACTCAGCCTCTCTCCTCAATCTCAGGTTAACCATTCTCTTGATTTGTTATCTATTATTCATCATTCTTGCATCACCCAGGCTCACATCCTTAAGTAATAGATTGTGTATTGTGCCTGTGTTCAGACTTTTAAAAAATAGGTTCTTTCTGTGTTCCCTCTAGTACTTATTTCTTTCACAAAGGTGAAATGGGGGACGCCTGTGGATGTGGGGGAGCAGTTCATTTATTTGGGGAGTATTGTTATACTCTCCCCATCTTACCGATGAGGGGAGTGAGACACAGAGAGGTGAAGGAAACTGCTCAAGGTCACACAAGTCGCATCAGAATTACAATGAGCCCATTGAGTCCCCTTCCTAAAACTCTGCTCTCTACTTTAGTAGAGAAGAGTGAGATTAAGGAGAAGTCACTGGAACCCTCCAAACACACAAACACGCACACACCCATGCTCTTACGGCCTACCAAAATCCTTGAGCCTCTTTTTTTTTTTAAGATTTACTTATTTATTATTAGTTTTTTGGCTGCACTGGGGCTTCGTTGCTACATGTGAGCTTTCTCTAACTGTGGTGAGCGGGGGCTACTCTTCATCGTGGTGTGTGGGCTTCTCATCATGACAGCGTCTCTTGTAGAGGAGCACAGGCTCTAGGCGTGCGGGCTTCAGTAGTTGCGGCACATGGGCCCTCACCCCTCTCCTTGATTTCCCCTGATTACTGGGACCTCACCACCTCTCAAGGACACATACTATTCTTTCCCATCTCTTCCACCCCAGAATAGGTCTCCATGTTTTGGTGAGAAATATCTCCTAAGCTGAGGAAGGCCAAGGAGAGCTGAATGTGGCTGAGAGACAGAGAAGCTAGGGCAGGACGTGTCAGGGATGAGACCAAGAGGGTCTCAACTGCCACTGTCTCTAGATTCTCTAACAGGCCCCAGGTGGTAATGGCTCATTGCTTTGCCTGCTCTGGGGGTGGCACAGCTGTCCTAGATTTTCCCCAAACCTCTGTCAAGAGTCCTTTCAGGGACTTTCTTGGTGGTACAGTGGTTAAGAATTCACCTTGCAATGCAGGGGACACGGATTTGGTCCCTGGTCAGGGAACTAAGATCCCACATGCCTGCACTCCACGCCCACACATGGCCATGAAGATCCTGCTTGCAGTAACTAGGACTGCATTCAGTCAAATAAATAAATATAAATATTTTTAAATGAAATAAAATAAACCCTGAGAGATTCACAGAAAAGCCTCTGACCCCTGACTGCTTCAAAAAAAGTCTTTTATGAAAGCTGTCTCGGTTCCCAGTTAGAGGGTCCCAGCTCTCTCCCCCAGGGTCCCACCTGATGCATACTCTGTCCAGAAGCGATCCTGTTTCTTCCCAGCTCTATGACCAGAGCTGCCGAAGGGCATGGACATCACAAAACAGCCCACCCATTTCACAGATGGGAAAACTGAGACCCCAAATGGTGTTTGTGTTTATCAGTCACTCTGAGTGGAGTCAAGGGCACATGAGGGTGAATGTGTCTTTGGATGGGCATGTCATATCTTGCAGATTTAATGCCTGGCTCTATTCTCGGTTTGTGGGCTTTCCAGGTGACTCCAGTGGTAAAGAACCAGCCTGCCAATACAGGAGACATTAGAGATGCGGGTTCAATCCTTGGGTTGGGGAGATCCTTTGGAGGAGGAGAGCATGGCAACCCACTCCAGTATTCTTGCCTGGAGGATCCCATGGACAGAGGAACCTGGTGGGCTATAGTCCATGGGTTGCAAAGAGTCAGAAAGGACTGAAGCAGCTCAGTAACACATTCTCAGCTTTAAGTGGCTTAACTCAGCAGTTTTCAGACTTTTTGGTCTCTTTACATTCTTGGAGAAGGAAATGGCAACCCACTCCAGTACTCTTGCCTGGAAAATCCTATGGACTAAGAAGCCTAGTAGGCTACAGTCCATGGGGTTGCAAAGAGTCGGACACCACTGAGCGACTTCACTTCACTTCACTTACATTTTTAGGGAAGACCAAAGAGCTTTTATTTCCGTTTCATAAGTCATATCAGAATAAAACTGGAAATTCTTGAAAAGGATTCAAAAGGCATTTTTAAATAGCAATAATAAATGCATTACAGGCTAACATAAATAACCTATTTTAAGAAAAATTTTAGTGAAAGGAGTGTCATTATTTTACACTTTTGCAAAGCTCCTTGAAGTCCAGCCAGCTGGACACTCCTGTTGCCTATGCCTGGGGTCTGCTGTGATATCACAGACCAGGGAGCCTCTGGAAACCTCCCCCACCACCGGACACGCATGGGAGAAGGAAGTGGAAAGGCAGAAAATGTCTCGGTATGAAAATTTGACCTCATAGACCCGCTGAAATGGTCTCAGGAACGAGTGCCCATGTCACACATAAAAGATTAGCTCTCAAATTGTTCAGTGTGGTTATCCTGATTGAACATCCAGACCTCCCAAGGACTGGGATACAGGTATCCAAGCAACTTCAGTGACCAGGATCCTGGCATCTTAGCTCCACCACTGCTCCAATGGGAACCCCGACATCAGAGTTTCCCATTAGCCCATAAATGAGCGCTAAGGGATTATAGTGCCTCCCACATATCTTGGAGCAACTAATCCTGTGCCCCACAACTACCGAGCCTGTGCTCTAGAGCCCGCACTCCACAGCAAGGGAAGCCACCCACCGCAAGAAGTACACACACTGCAACTAGAGAGAGAGAAGCCCCTGCTCAGCACAACTAGAGAAAGCCTGCGTGCAGCAATGAAGACCCGGCACAGACAAAAGTAAATAAATACATTTTGTATTGTTGTTCAGTTGTTGTCCAGGCACTCAGTTGTGTCTGACTCTTTGCAACCCTAAGGACTGCACCATGCCAGGCTTCCCCGTCTTTCACCATCTCTCGGAGTTTGCCCAGATTCATGTCCCTTGAGCTGATGATGCCATCCAACCATCTCATTCTCTGTCGTCCCCTTCTCCTCCTGCCTTCAATCTTTCCCAGCATCAGGGTCTTTTCCAATGAGTTGGCTCTTTGCATCAGGTGGCCAAAGTATTGGAGCTTCAGCATCAGTTCTTGCAATGAATATTCAAGATTGATCAACCTTATTCAAGGTTGATCTCCTTTAGGATTGACTGGTTTGATCCCCTTGCAGTCCAAAGGACTCTCAAGAGTCTTCTCTAGCACCACAGTTTGAAAGCATTAACTCTTTGGTGCTCAGCCTTCTTTAAAGGAATATTAAAAATAATTTTTTAAAAACAGAGTGTCCCTATCAGCCTGTGCACATGAGGGTGCAGAGGTGTATGCCTTGGTTCCTCCGTCCAACCTGAGGAACACCCTAGCTCTCTGCCAGCCCTGCCCACTCGCCTCTCCTGAGACTCCCGGCCCAGCTTCGTTAGTTGCACTGTGGTCTCCTAGGAGCGCTTCATGTTCAGTTGTGTCCACTCTTTTTGACCGCATGGACTATAGCCAGCCAGGCTCCTCTGTCCATGGGATCCTCCAGGCAAGAATACTGGAGTGGGTTGCCATACTCTCCTCCAGAGGATCTTCCCAACCCCGGGATTGAACCCGAGTCTCTCATGTCTCCTGCATTGGCAGGCGGGTTCTTTACCACTGAGTCACCTGGGAAGCCCCCTAGGAGCACTTAAGCGCCTGGAAACCCCCACGGCAGGCTGCTGAAGGGGCTTGGGAGGGAGAGGTTTTGTATTTTCTACCAGAGTGGAAAAGAACTGGCTCGGTCACCTGGGTCTCCAGACCTCTACAGGAGGTACTATAATCCCTTAGTTCCCATTTATGGTCTAATGGGAAGCTCCAATATTAGGGTTCCCGTGGGAGCAGTGGTGGAACTAAGACCCCAGGATCCTGATCTCTGAAGTTCCTCGGACACCTGTGTCCCAGTCCCTGGGAGGTCTAGATGTCAAATCCTGGTCTTATAAGGTGGGGGTGGGGGGGTGGGGGGGGGGACAGTTGTTGAGACCAAGGTCCCCTTCTTGTCCAGATGGCCTCGCTGACATTCTTAAGTTCTCTCCTGGAAAAGGGTCTCTATCACCTGGATTTGTGTCCCTAGAGGGGACGTTGACGTCTGGGTCTCCACCCCTACTGGAGACGGGTGCAGGGTGCCCTCCTTGTCCTGAGGAGCTGCTGGATGCTGAGTACTTTTAGGGAAAATGGGGTGATAGTTTCTTCCAGTGGGGTATATAGAGATAGAGCCTGGACTCCGGTGTTCCCCTCTTGAGGTGGGGAAGCCAACTTCGAGGTTCCCGTTCTCGTGGGCTAAGGGGGCTCAGACATCTGAGCAGCCCAGGACTCCTTGCTTGGAACCCTCTACCTGAATATTCATTGGAAGGACTGAGACTGAGGCTGAAGCTCCAATACTTTGGCCACCTGATGCGAAGAGCCGACTCATTGGAAAAGACCCTGATGCTGGGAAAGATTGAAGGCAGAAGAGGAAGACAGAAGACCAGATGGTTGGATGGCCTCATCGACTCAATGGACATGAGTTTGAGCAAACTCCGGGAGATGGTGAGGAACAGGGAGGCCTGGCGTGCTGCGGTCCATGGGGTCGCAAACAGTCGGACACGACGAAGCCACTGAACAACAACCGTGGAAAAGAGCAGAGTGGCTGACGCTGGGCAGGACCGAAGGGCGGAGACTCCGTGGGCGGGGCTCCAGCAGGCCCCACCCCCGCCCGCCGGCGCTGTCTCCACGCATCCAAGTCTGCGAGGCCTCGGCGGGCGCGGAGAGCCTAGCGCCACAGCCCGCGCGCCCCGCCGAGCCCGGCCCGCCCCGGGGTCTATGGGGCCGCTCCTCTGCGCCGCCCGGCCGGCCCCACGCCGCGCCCGGAGCCTGCCCTCGCGGTCAGGTAACGAGGCGGTGGGTCTTGCAGGTAGGGGATGCCAGGGGGCAGGTATGAGAGGACAGGAACTCCTGAGTCCTGGAGGTGAAGGGGACCCGGACTCCAGTGTCCTGGGGGCTAGGGCATCGGAATGCCTGTCTCGGGCGCACGGAGATTGGGTCCTGGAGAAATAGGGGGCTGGGGGATTTGAACGCCAAGATCTAGGGCATTGGGGGACCTGGCTGGGGAGGCTTGGGGGTGGCGTGGATGTGGGGAGCGGGGCTGGACCCTGAATGCCTAGCCCTGGAGGAATGAAGACCTAATTAAACATGTTTCCGGTTCTGGGGAATCTGAATACCAGGACACCTGGGCTCAGAATTCTGGATCCATCCTGAGGGCTACCTGGGGCTGAGGAGCTGGCCGCTGCATCAGGGGTCTTCAGGGAGGAAGTTGTGGTTGCGGAGATTTGGCGGCCTAGACACGTGGCATCACCCCCAGGGGTTGAGGGGTGGTCCCTGGGGAGAGCATCGGGTGGGGTCCCTAGTTTCTGTCCCCCCCGCCCCTATCTCTTTAACCGAGCCTGGGAAATAGGCGTACCGCAGATGCGAAAACCAGACTCCCGGGATGGGCTTGTGGTGGGAGCAGGTCCCCGGGGTAGAGGGCTCTGGGGGCTGGAGCCGGTCTCGCCTGGGCCCCGGCGAGGCGCCCGCCCCCCGCCCGGCTTGGGCATGCTTGGCACGCAGCGCGCGGGCCGGTCGGATCCGTATGCGCGCCGCGTGCACCTATTGGTATGCGGGAGCCGGCCCGGCGCGGGCGTGAGGCGGGCGCGCTGGCGGGCGGCGCGGGGGAGGCGGCGGCGGGGCACGTCCTCACCCTGAGTGAGCTTCGCCCGGAGCCCAGCACGGTGAGAGCTGCGGGCTGTGTAGCCTGGCCTCCGGGTAGGAGAAACTGAGGCCGCCTCCCGCGCAGCTCCTCGCCGGGACCCTGCACCCCACCCCGCGGACCTTGGTTTGCCTACCAGGTGTCCCACGCGCCCCCTCGGCGCTGAGCATTGCCTCCCGCTCCTTCCCGCTGCAGGAGACGCGGCTCTCGAGTCCCGCAGGCCGCTCTGAGCCCGCCTGAGCGGGTCCCCGCGGAGATGGCGGCTCCTTACCCCAGCGGTGGCGGGGGAGGTCGCGGCGGCAGCGTCCCTTGGGACTTTCTGCCGGGGTTCGTGGTCAAGGCCCCGCCGGGACCCTGGTGAGCAAAGCCCTGCCCCTCGGGCCGTGGCCCCGCCCCAAGGCGGGATCCGACAAGGATTCACATTCACCTTCGCCCCGCCCCTCGGGCCGTGGCCCCGCCCCAAGGCGGGATCCGAAGAGAATTCACACTCACCTTCCGCCCCGCCCCCTCGGGCTAGACTTTCTCACCCGGAGTTGTTCTACCGAGGTTCTGCAACTCACCGTACACTGGGCGTTCGGTTCCTAGCCCCCTTTTTCGGGACTCCTACCCAACATTCTTACCGCTCCCCTCTCCTTCCTCCTCCCCGCCAGCATTTACACCCCCAAGTCCTGCCCAACGGCTGGGCAGAGAAGTCACTCTCAGGCTCTGTCCCGACCTCCAGAGTGTTGAACCCACTTCCAACGTCCCGTTCCCCTCGTTCTCGAGGCCCCCGCCCCCGATCCCGGAGTCCCCGGGCCCCGCTGACGGTCCCTCCGCGCCGCCCGCCCAGCCTGCAGGCGCAGCGCAAGGAGAAGTCCCGTAACGCTGCGCGCTCGCGGCGCGGAAAGGAGAACCTGGAGTTCTTCGAGCTGGCCAAGCTACTCCCTCTGCCCGGAGCCATCTCCAGCCAGCTGGACAAGGCGTCCATCGTGCGCCTCAGCGTCACCTACCTCCGCCTGCGCCGCTTTGCCGCGCTCGGGGCGCCGCCCTGGGGGCTGCGGTCTTCGGGGCCGCCGGCGGGCCTAGGTGAGTGCGCATGCGCGGGGGCGGGGTCCTGGCGCGCTCCCCCGGGGCAGGGGACTCGGGGTCTGAGCTGCGTGCTAGCTGTGGCCAGGTTCCTCCACCCTAAAGGAAAGGAGTACAGAATTTGGAGTCAGACCTTTTGTGTGTTGCTATCAGACGGCTTCTGCTGTCCAGGCCTCAGTTTATTCATCTGTAAAATGGGCTCACCAGGTAGGGACGGTTTCATGAATTCTGCCCTGGCCATACCAGGGGTCATGCCACTAGTAAGGGCTATTATTTTTATTAGAGGAAATGATTCATGATTCTCACAAAGGAGACCCGCAGCTGCATGAGTGGGACAGAGAGGACCCAGCCCGGGCCTCCCATCAGCTAATGAGCAAGAAACACCCCACACTCATACCGGAGGGACCCCAGAGGGAACACAAGGACTCTGGCGTCTGAATTCCCAGCCTGGGTTGCGGGAGGGGGACAGAATAACACGGCAGGTAAGATGGCGAGCTTCAGTAAGACAGAGGTCCCTGTCCCCGCTTGGCCATTTCCCAGCATTGTGACACCCGGGCAGGTCGCCTCACCTCTCTGTGCCTCATTTGTGAAATGGAAATCATGATGAAGCTCCTTCCCTCCCCAGGGCTGAGAAGAGAAAAAGGTCTACCAGGTAATAAAGACCGTAAACACACCTGGTTCAGAGTAAACAGCCAGTGTGTAGCACTTACTGTTATCAGTGGCTGGTGTTTAGTCACTCAGTCGCGTCTGACTCTTTGAGACCCCATGGACTGTAGCCCACCAGGCTCCCTCTGTCCATAGAATTCTCCAGGCAAGAATACTGGAGTCGGTTGCCATTTCCTTCTCCAGGGGATATTCCCGACCCAGACAGAGATCGAACTGCGTCTCCTACATTGGCAGGCGGATTTTTTTTTTTTTTTTTTTTACCGCTGAGCCACCAGGGAAACCTTTATCAATGGGCACCTGCAGGTTTATTGAGCATCTGCTGTGTGCCTGCTACTGTTCTGAGCTCTCTGGACCCAGCCGGAAACAAACTGGATAAAAAGTCCCTGCCCTGGACAGGCTGACATCCTACTCCCCTAGACATGATAAGGAAATGCAATCTATAATATGTTAAAATATAGAACATGTAAAACACAGATATATATAGATAGATATCTACTTTCATTATTATTCAGACTTCATTACACAGAGTGTTACGTTATTGTTATTACTTCTATTTTATGTTTTATTGCTTTACTCTTACTACTAGAAGTGTGCGAATCGTGTTCTTCAGAGGTCTCAGGTAACAGGGACAGGGCACCCTAGGCAACTGCGCCCCCCACCCCACCCCAAGATGGATTGTCCTTAGGGTGGGGTTGGAGGGGCCCCAATTCCCCTCCTGCCCTGGTCTGGGGGGAGGGTGGGGGAGAGAAAATAGCATTGATTAAGTTCGCAATAAATCACCATTTAAATTTAAATAATCCGGCTTCCCAGGCGGTAATTAGGCGAATTGACTGGCGCGGAGAGAATGCGGCATTAGCGCCGCTGATTACTGTCATTACCGCGAACAACATGTGCGCCGGCGGGGGATAAACATCTTGTCTATTGTCCCCAAGCCCCGGGGAGAGAAAGGGAGGGGGAGACGCTGAGAGCCCCGCCGGCGTCCGGACTCCCCCTTCCCCGCTTGCCGGGATGGGTCATTCGAGGGGGCAGACCACCGACCTTAGCAACCCCCTTGCCTGTAGGTGGGAAGGTGGGGCAGGACAGTGTGCCGGGGAGGAGCTGCGTGGACTCCCCCCAAAATTAAGAAATGGGGGCATCTGTTCTCCCGGGGTCTTCAGCAAGAGGCCAAGAACCTGCTTCAACAGTTCAGATGGGGAAACCGAGGCCAGTGACTTAGTTGCCAGAGAAAAGCACAATGTAGGCTCTCTAAAGGAGGGGGGACTCCCACGTTCTCCTCAAAAATACTAGTAATAATATACGCCGCAGACACTGGGTTGAGCACTGAATCCAAATTCACTTGCTTAATTCTCTTAGAAATCTTCAGAGGGAAGCAGTGTTTCGATCCCTATTTTATAGAACTGGAAAACTGAGACCCAGAGAGGTGATGCTGTTTGCCCAAGGTCACACAGTCAACAAGGGACCCAGATGAGATTCAAACTCAAGTAGCCTGGCTCTGACACCCACCTTCTCTATCACCATACTAGGCATATGTGTGGGTCTCCAGGGATGGGTTCTGGGTTGCTGGGCTTGGCCTCTCTCTGGGCCTCACACTACCATCTGTAAAATGGGATTACGAATGTTGAAGTCTAGCCTAGGGGCTCTGAGTCTGAAGAGAAGACATCTTTGATCTCCTATCAGTCATTCACTGTCATTGATTCAACTGTGCCAGGCAGTGTTCTAGGGGCTGGGGACATCGCAGAGAACAGGACAAAGTTCCTGCCCCGGGAGGTGAGCTACAAACCTGGTCCCCTGCCCTCTACCTCCCTAATGTCACCTTTCTACCTCTCTAATGACTTCAAGCCCTTGCCCCACGTTGGCCGCCTTGCTGTTCAGAGAAGCCTGCTCCCACCCCAGGGCCTTTGCACCTGCTATGCTTCCACCAGGAACCCGCATTCCCTTAGAATGTGGGCTTTTCAGTCAGGCTTTCCCCAACCACACTATTAAAAATAAAAGGGACTTCCTTAGTGGTCCAGTGGCTAAGAGTCTGCACTCCCATTGCAGGGGGCCTGGGTTCAATCCCTGGTCAGGGAACCAGATCCCACATGCTGCAACAAAAGCCCACGTGCCACAACTAAGACCCGGTGAAGCCAAATAAACAAAAAATTACAACCCCCTGCTCCCAGCACTTCCTGTCTCCCTTTCTCCCTTTTCTGTCTTTTTTCTTTACATAATACTTATTGTTACCTGCTATTACATATTTCTTATTTCTCTTGTTTAATTTTTAAAAATATTTGTTAATTTATTTGGCTGTGCCAGTTTTTAGCTGCAGCATGTGGGATCTAGTTCCTTGACCAGGGATAGAACCCAGGCCCCCTGCACTGGGAGCTCGGGGTCTTAGTTACTGGCCCACCAGGGAGTCCCTTCTCTTGTTTGTTGTGTTTCTCCCCTACAACACCGTGTTTGCTGAGCCTAGAATAGACCCTGCACGCAGTGAGGGACCACTAAATATTTGCTGGGCAGCTATGGAGCTGGGTGGGGGCTTCCCGTGTGGTGCAGCGGTGAAAAATCTACCTGCTAATACAGGAGACACAAGAGACACGAGTTCGATCCCTGGATTGGGAAGATCCCTTGAAGAAGCAAATGGCAACACACTCCAGTATTCTTTCTGGGAAAATCCCATGGACAGAGGAGCCTGGCAGACTACAGTCCATGAGGTCAAGAGTGGGACACGACTGAGTGAGCAGCAGCAGCAGCTGGCTGTGCCGTGTGCATGCATGAGCCCGCCCAGCTCCAGCCCTAGACCCATTTCACAGATGCAGCCAAGGAAAGTACAGGCAGGAATGCACCTGCTCCAGCCCCTCAGGCTTGCTTCCAGGAGCAAGGCACTCTGATGAAGGCAGCGGGGCTCCTTCTCCCAGACTGCTACAAGTTCCTGAAGTCCCAGCCCTTTATCCCCCCTAGTCTAGGACAGCAAAGCCCTCAGGGCAGTTGAGGATGGGCGGTGGGGGCGGGACCCCCGGGTGAGGCCTTAGCTTCTCCCCTCGGCCCCTCAGCGCCCCCTCTGGTTTGGAGGGAAGATGACAACTGGGGCAGTTTTATTCCAGGGGAGGCTGACTTGATAGGAAACGCAGCAAATGTTTGTTGAAAGAGTGAATGATGGCTGGGGTTTGGACGAGAACGAGAAGCAGATCTGGGAGGGACAGGGGTTGAGGTATTTCTGGGAGAGACGGGGGAGGGGGGGGGGAGAAGGAGGAAGCGGGGAGTCGGTGGACTTGGGGCGGGATGGGGCTAGGAGCCATAAGACCCCTCAAAGACCCCTCAGTCAGGGATGGGGAGAGACCCAGGGGACAGGATAGGGGAAGAGCGAGTGGCTGAGCCCTCCCCACTACACGCACCCCCATCCCGACGTGCCCATTAACGCTGTTAATTGCAGCCGTTCAGTCTGACCTGGGCTGATCCTGTGAGAGGGAAAATGAAGGAATTAGCAAAAATGACAGGGGAAAATTGCGACAATTAGCAGCCAGCATTGTTCCCGCCTGTCACCCGGCTGGTTCCTGCTGCATCTCGGGGGAGGGGTCCCCATCATCACCACCACCCCTCAGTTATTGTCCCTGGAACTCCAGGCGGGGGGCGGGGAGGTGGGAAAAGGGTGTGAACAGCCGTGAGGGTGTCGGGGGTCGCTCCTTGAGGGAGGAGGCGTGGCCAAGCTGGGGTGGAGCTTGGGGGCTGCGTCCTGACTGGGGGGGGGGGTGGCGTTCCGCCGCCTGGTGTTTTGATGGTCTGGAAATCACAATAGTAATCAGGCTATTAATACTGATCCCAGGTTGTTTCGGGAGCACCTGCTGCGTGCCCGCCCCTGGTAGGCCCTCTCTGTTCCCTAGGCGAAATGAATGCTCAACATCCCCTAACGGATCAGCCAGTCCTCTTAGCAAACCCATTTGACAGAGGAAGAAACTGAGGCCCAGAGAAGTGAAGGCACTGGTCCCTGGGCACACAGACAGGGGGCAACAGTGACTGACCCCAGACCTGGATCCTCAGGCCAGCAGGAGCCGGGTGCTTGGGGACCCTTGAGGCCACTGACTCCCTGATCTGGGCACAGGCCCCTTGGGGAGTCGTTCTCTGCAAGGTCCAGCCTGGATGTCTGGAGCCCTCTGCTCTTCACTCTTGGGGGGATGGACGGCCTGTGTCTCTGCCTCCGTCTCCTTCACCACCTGTATCTTCCTGCCACTTTCCCCGTATGTCTCTCTGTGCATTTCTTTCCCTCCGTCTCTCCGTCTCTTTATTTTTATTTTTAAAATGTTCTGTACTGATGGTGGCCTGCGGGATCCTAGCTCCCCAACCAAGGATCGAACCCATGCTGCCTGCATTGGACATGGGAAGTCTTATCCGCCAGACCTCGGGGGAAGTCCCTGTCCTTCCATCTCATCACATCTCTCTGTCTTTGTCTATCTTTATCTCAATTTCTGTGTCTATATATCGCTCTCTCTCTCTCTTTTAAAAATTTTATTGGGGTAAAATGTATGTAACATGACATTCACCGTTGTACAGCATGCAGCCAGCGCGTCTATCTGGTTCATGCTCATCACTCTCCTAAAGCCCTGTGCGGTTCACAGTCTCTCCCAGCTTCTCCCGCCCCTCCCTCCAGCCCCTGGTGGCCACTAATCAGCTTCTTGTCCCTGGATATGCCTGTGCTGGGTGTTTCATATAAATGGAATCCTACACTATGTAGCCTCATGTGTTCGGTTGCTTTCACTCAGCATAATGGTTCTCAAAGTTGCTTTCTGTTACAGCGTGGATCGGGACTCCATTTGTTTTTATGGCGGAATGACATTCCACTGTATGAATTTAGCACGTTTTACTTATTCATTCAGCAGTTAGTAGACATTTGCACTGTTTCCACCTTTTGGCTATTAGGAATAATGCTGCTATGAACATTCATGTCCAAGTATTTGTTTGAGCACCTGTTTTCCGTTCTTTGGGATATGTACCTAGGAGTGCAATCTCTGGGTTATACGGTCATTCTTTGGGGAAGAAAAGGGCAACCCACTCCAATATTCTTGCCTGGGGAATCCCATGGACAGAGGAGCCTGGAGGGCTACAGTCCGGGGTCGCAAAAGACTGAAACGACTGAGCAACTAAACAACAAATAGTAATTCTATATTTAACTTATTGAGGAATCGCCAAACTATTTTTCCAGACTGGCAGTATCATTTCCCATCCCCACCAGCAACACACAGGGCTTCCGATTTCCCCACATCCTCGCCAACACTTCTTTTCTTTTTCTTTTTTTAAATTCTAGCCATCCTAGTGGGTGTGAAATGGTCTCTCATTGTGGTTTTCATTTGCATTTTGCTAATGACTAATGTGTTGAACATCTTTTCATGTGCTTATCGGCCGTTTGTGTATCATCTTTGGATTACCGTCTATTCAAATCCTTTGCCCGATTTTGATTTTGGCTGTGCTGTGCAGCTTGCGAGATCTTAGTTCCCTGACCAGGCATCAAACCCACACCCTCAGCAGTGAAAGCGCTGAGTCCAAACCACTGGACTACCAGGGAATTCCTCTTTGGCCCATTTTTTAAATTTTATTTTTATTATTAAAGGATAATTGCTTTACAGAATTTTGTTGTTTTCTGTCAAACCTCAACATGAATCAGCCATAGGTGTAGATATATCCCCTCCCTTTTGAACCTCCCTCCCATCTCCCTTCCCATCCCACCCCTCTAGGTTGATACAGAGCCCCTGTTTGCGTTTCCTGACTTGGCCCATTTTTTAACTGGACTCCTCATCCTTTTGTTGTTGAGTTGTAACGTCCTTATCTCTTTCTCTATTCCTTTGTATCTCTGTCCGTCTATTTGTATCTTTGTCTCTCAGTGTCTCTCTATGTCCCTATCTCTCTGTCTCTTTTTCTCTGGTTCCTTTCTGCTGCATTCTCATCCTTCAGGTCTGAGCTCAAAGGCCCCTCCTTCAACAGGCCCTACCCCATTTTTCTTTATTTCATGCCACCTATTCAATTCTCCCTAGCACTGGTCACAAATGATAGTTCTGTATTTGTTAGTTTCCTGCTCATTGATATCTGCCCTGACTGGGTACCCTGTGAGGGCAGGGATGGGTGTCCTGGTCACCACCCACTCTGTCTCTAGCACTGCCCAGTGAAGGGCAGATGCTCAGGGCATTTGCTGGAGGACTGAATGGATGAATGAATGAATCCCTTTCTGTATCTCCTGGTGTCTCTCTGTCTCTGTGTGTCTCAGTCTGTCCCTTCTCACACCCTGGGTCTCTCCCTGACAAGGCCCCCCAGTGCCTCATGACTGGGGACGAGAGAGGGAGATATGCAGCCTGCTTCCCTGGGGGTCTTCCCAGAGGTCAGGGGTCAAACCAGTAGGCTCTAGCCTTACCCCTCACTCTCCCCCCAGCCCCAGGCCGCAGGGGTCCCGTGGCGCTGGTCTCCGAAGTCTTTGAGCAGCACCTGGGCGGACACATCCTGCAGGTGAGGCCCCTCCCCCGCCTGCTGCTCCTTGCTGCCACCGGGTGGCAGACTTGGGAGAAAGGCACTCTTCTCTCCAGCCTCAGCCTGGGGGGAGCCCCAGAACTGGGAGGCAGGCTGCTGGGGCTCCCCTTTCTTCCTCCTCCTCCCTAGGGCCACTGAAACTCTTTACCCCGGATTAACCCATCGCAAGCAGAGATCCAGATTTCAGAACCTCTTATAGATGCCGTGTCCTCCTCTACCCACAAAACCCCCCCTCTCTCTCCCCACTCTAGTCCCTGGATGGCTTCGTATTTGCCTTGAACCAGGAAGGGAAGTTCCTCTACATCTCAGAGACAGTCTCCATTTATCTGGGTCTCTCACAGGTAAGGGGCCCGCAGCAGGCTGCCTGGCCCAGCTCAGCTGCCGTCTCCCTTGCCCGCCCTCCTCTCTCTTGGCCTCACCAAACCAGCATGAAAAAAAAGGATGGGCTCCTAGGGTCCCAAAGTGTGTTCCTTGGGACAAAACATGACACCAAATGCAGAGGAGGATTTTTAAAGTAATAGGTTGATTTGAAGAAAGCCAATCAGCAGAAAGGTAAGTTTGCCTGTGAGTGGTCACCAAATGTACTGATATTTACCAAAACGTGTTTCTTCTTAACACTTTTAACAAATAACTTTATTTACTTATTGTTTTTGGCCGTGCTGGCTCTTCATGTCTGGGCTCTCCCCTGGTTGTGGAGAGCGGGGCTTACTTACTCTAGCAGCGCTGCATGGGCTTCTCATGGCGATTGCTTCCCTTGTTGTGGAGCAGAGGGTCTAGGGTGTGTGGAGCTCAGTTGTTGTGATCCTCAGGCTGTAGAGCCTGGGCTCAATAGTTGTGGTGAACCTGTGGTTATTAGCACAGGTTGTGGTGCACAGGCTTACCTGTTTTGCAGCATGTGGGATCTTCTTGGACCAGGGATCGAACCTGAGTCTCCTGCATTGGCAGGCAGATTCTTTACCACTGAGCCACGAGGGAAGCCCTATTCTTGACACTTGTAAAGGATTTCAGCCATTCGTATTGGGAGGACTCAGGTTTTGCCAGCTTGGAGGATTTTGGGGGGCATCTGAGTTGACTGGTTTGCATTTTGCCTTGATTTCAACCCACTGTTTCTGCTCCAGCTCCTGAAGCTGGTGTCTGAGAGGGAAAGGAGGGCAAAGAGAAGCCCAAAGCCCCATCCCCGGAGTCCTGGCTCCTTGTGGCATCTTAGGTCTTGCCAATCCAATCAATGCAAATTGCTGCCAACTTTTAGCATTTTTACAGAGATTTTGACAAATGGCAAATTTAGAAAATTCAGTGCATTGGTTTTTGGCTTTTGTGAGCAGCTCTTCAGTGAGTTGTTGGAGGGAGGTTCCTGGAAGAGGAAGACCTTGAATGGGGAATATGGACAAGAGGAAGGGAAGGATAAGAGTAGAGGGAAGGCTGGAAGCTTGTGTGTGTGTGGCATGGGGGGTGCTTAATGAGAATAGAGGGAAGCATGCGACCCCCAAACCTAGGGGCAGTGGGAGCATGGGAGGTTTCTGAGCAGAGGAGGGCCATGGTCCGAGGAGTACCTTATGGAGGGGTATGTGTGTGAGGACTGAAGGGAAGAAAGCCAGGGAGGACTCTGGGGAGGAGCACACAGGGAGAAGATGGCTGCCGGCTCGGGGACCGCGTGGAGATGAGGGGACCGCTGCGAGAAATCTGCGGGTTGAACTGAATGTAAAAATCTAATTAAAAGGTTCTAACACTTTAAAGAGTTTGACAGCCATTCCACTGCTTGTGTCGATTTCCATTTCTGCTGGGACATCCTGTGAGTCATTTCAGGGCGCAGTTGTTTGCCGTATGGGGGTGAGAGTGAGTAAGCAGGAACTGGGTAAACAGAGGCTATGACACCCCCGTTCCAACCCCCTCCCCTCAGCTTCTTTTATTTTATTTGGTTGCACTGGGTCTTAGTCGTGGCACCTGGGCTCTAGTTCCCTGACCAGGGAACGAATCTGGGCCCCCGCATTGGGAGCGCAGTCTTAGCTACCGGACAACAGGGGAAGTCCCCTCCCCCCAGCTTCTTCATACTGGAGGTAGGGGCAGAAAATCCTTAGTAATCTCTGGGTTTGAAGTGAGAGGGTACGGGAAGAGCCTAAGTTTATATTCTCCTTTTACAAAGTTTAAGTAATTTTTATTTTTCTAATGAAAACACAAGACTGGCATGAGACACACCTGCTTATAAGGCGGGCTAGCGACGGCGCTCCCCTCACCGGTCCCCTGCACGCCCCCTCCTTCGCCGGCAGGTGGAGCTGACGGGCAGCAGCGTCTTCGACTACATCCATCCTGGGGACCACTCCGAGGTGCTGGAGCAACTGGGGCTGCGGGCCCCGACCCCCGGACCCCCAACCCCACCTTCCGTCCCCTCCTCTTCCTCCTCCTCCTCATCTTCCTCTTCGCTTGCGGATACGCCTGAGATCGGTAATTCCCAGGGCCCCCCAAAAAAGAGGCCTGAGGGACACTGGGTACAATGTCTCCAAATATGTCTTCTTTAAACAAAAACACTCTTGTTAAGAGTTGTGGCAAAGCAAGTTTTTGTAGAATGAGTCAGAATCTAAATTGAAGGAGTAAGACGTGGCTCCCTAAAATTACCTAAGCTCCCTAAAGATGCCTGAATCCCCAAGACTGGAGCTTTAGAAAGACCCCCTCTGACTGCAGAGTGGAGGCGGGTGCTTGTGGATTATTATTTACAACGCGTGCTTATTGGACATTTACACGTGCCCTGCTCTTAAGGACATAATTTTATTAAATCCCAACCACAAACTCACTAAGCAGAAACTGATGATCTCCATGTTACAAAGGAGGAACCTGGGGCACAGAGAGGTTAAGTGTCCCAGGTCACACAGATGTAAGTGGTCGAGCTGGACTCTGGCCCAGGTTTGTCTGACTTCAGGGTCTGCGCTTCTAACCCTTCTCTCCAGTGGAAAATTCCACTCCGTGTTGGGGAGGGAGGTTGTTGGAGACTACACTGCAAGTTCCTTTTAGCTCTAGGATATTGGGGGACTGAGGTTGTCTTTCTCATAAACAGGCTTTTCTTGTATGGGGTTTGCTTTAAAGGAAAATCCCAACTATCAGCAGTGTTTGCAAGCTTGGGAGATGTTTGTGACACGTGTGGGACTTGTTGGCAAGCGTGATTATATTTACACCTGAGTTTGAGGCCCAGACAGGGTTATTTGGGTGTAAGCCTATTTATAAGACTGCTTCACAGGGTTTATAGAATAATTTGTATTTGTGAGGCTTATTTGTTCCGATAGCCGGAGCCCCCAGTCTGTGCTCAGCCCTTTGTTGGGTAGGGTTGGAGACACAGCGGTGGCTAGAGCCCCAGCCCCACCCTCCCGAGGCTCACAGTCCAGTGGAGGAGACTGAACTGTCCCCAGGCAGTGATGGCCCAGAGTGGGCAGGGCTGGGGTAGGAGAGACCCCAGAGGGGCAGCTGACCCAGCCTGGGGGTCAGGGAGGACTTCCTGGAGGCGGAGATGTCTGAACTGAGACCTGGAGGTTGTGGCTAGAAATGATGTCATTAGAAGGTAGTGCTTGCCAGACTTAGGCCATGGTGAATAGCTGGGCTTTCTCCCAAGGGTACTAGGGAGCTATGGCAGGTTCAGAGCAGAGGTATAGGGTCAGATCTGAGCTTTAGAAAGAGGTGCCGGTGAGAAGGAGGGGAGCTTACTCTAAGGTGTCAGCAGGCTTGTAGAACCATCAGGTGTGTCAGGGTGATTGTGGTCATGACCCTCTGTCTGCAGAGGGCTGGGGAAGCCTGTGTGTGTCCGCTTCCGGACCCCATAACCTTCCTTCCGCCCCAGAGGCCAGTCCCACCGAGGTATCCCGGTCCTCCCGGGTCCAGGAGCGCTCCTTCTTCATCCGCATGAAATCCACCCTCACCAAGAGAGGGCTGCATGTCAAGGCCTCGGGGTACAAGGTGGGTGTGAGCTCTCCGCGCCCAGCGTCTGTCTCCCGTGTCCCCTCCCCAACCCTGTGTTCCTGCCAGCTATTTCCCGGGGGCCCCAGGGGCTGGGGACGACGGTCAGAGCCAGGCTCTGTGGCCAGGTTGTGGTCCCCGCGCCCAAGGGCCCCGCCTTGCCCCCGCCCCCGACACAGGTCATCCACGTGACCGGCCGCCTTCGGGCCCGTGCCCTGGGCCTCGTGGCCCTCGGCCACACGTTGCCGCCAGCTCCACTGGCTGAGCTGCCGCTGCACGGACACATGATCGTCTTCCGACTCAGCCTGGGTCTCACCATCCTTGCTTGTGAGAGCAGGTACCGGGGTTGGGGTCAGAGGTGGGCCGATGGGGGCGCACGGGAGAGGGGGCGGGGCGGGGAGTCAAAGAGGCCAGGGGTCAGGAGGCTGCGGCCCTGGGGAGACGCGGGAGGCGAGAAAGCGGCGGAGGACCGCCTATAAGAGGAGTGAAGGCGGGACCTGCGGGGATGGGGCGGGGCCTACAGGGATGGAGGTGGGGCCTATGAGGACGACACGGGGCCTTGGGGCGGGGCTTCTGGGATGGAGGCGGGGCCGTGTCCTGTTCCCAGGCCAGGTCCTCGGTTCGCGGAACTCTCCTGCAGAGCTCAGCTGTTCTTGATCCTCTTTCTTTCTGCGTCACTGGTCTCTCATCTCTTATCCACTTTGTTTCCCGCACAAGGCAGTGGGGGGGGAAATTATCAATAAATAGCGAAATCGTTTCCACAATTCAGGGGTCTCCGGAGTGCCCGGGGCCACCCCACACCCACGAATGCCATCTGCTCAAATGCCCATAGCCGCCCTAGAAGGGTACACTATTATTTTAAATATTTTCCCGCCCATTTTAAGGGGGAAAAACTGAAGCCCAGAGTACTCCAGAGCCAGGGTTTGGGCACTGAGTGACTCCAGAACCAACCCTGCCCCCTGCTCCCCATCCCATGGTCGCGGACCCCTTCTCCCCACCTCTCTGTTGGTCCCTGCCCTCAGGGTCAGTGACCACATGGACCTGGGGCCCTCGGAGCTAGTGGGCCGCAGCTGCTACCAGTTTGTCCATGGACAGGATGCAACCAGGATCCGCCAAAGCCACCTGGACCGTGAGAACCCCTCACCCTAGACCTGAGCACCCCACCACCCTGCTCCCTGGAAGTCCTTCTTTGAGGCTGACCATGGTCTCTCCTGCTGCCAGCTCATCACAGGACGAGCAGCAAGGGAGTCGTCCCTGAGCAAAGTCTCAGGAATTGGGCGGGGGGTGGGATTTATGGGGACTGGGGTCTCTCTGACCCAGCCTTCAAACTCCAGGGGCCTCGATGCCAGATTCCCTCTCAGTCTTTCTGACTTGGGTTCTCTCTGTCTCCCTCTCCATGCTCTGCCTTTCTCTTTTCCCCACCATCTCACCCTTCCTGTTTCCCTATCACCCGCCCCCTCTCTGCCCCTGTCTCCCTGTCCACCTGTCTCTCTCTGTCCATCCCACCCCACCCCATCCCTTCCGGTCTCTCCTGGTCCCTGGGCTGGGCCCAGTGCTGGACAAGGGCCAAGTGATGACCGGTTACTACCGTTGGCTGCAGCGTGCCGGGGGCTTCGTGTGGCTGCAGTCCGTGGCCACCGTGGCTGTGAGTGGGAAGAGCCCTGGAGAGCGCCATGTGCTCTGGGTCAGCTATGTGCTCAGGTGAGGGTTGCCCACCCCCTCTCCCCATGAGGAGCTCAGAACTCCTTCCAGAAGATTCTGCCAGCTCTTCCCACCTTTGGGTGGGAGCTCTCAGGGAGGGTTGCTAGACAAGTCTAGGGGGGTGAGGTGGTAAAAACATGAAGGGGAATGGAGTCCAGTGAGAGTGAAGGCCTGGAGGAGAAGAGACCTTCCTTGCAGGAGGCAGAGAGGAAGTGATGGTCTCTTCTAGGGAGAAACACAGATGCCAAGTGGCCTCAGGCCTAGGTGGATTCTGGGGCACTGGGGGGCCATGGCAGGCAATATCCAGGAGAGGGACAGAACAACTGATGGAAAGAAACTAGAGGTGGGGAGGACATTCTGGGCCGAGCACAGACAAAGCTCAGAGTCCCGGCTGACCCAGCTGAGGAACCAAAGGGAGCGAGCGCTCTGGGCTGGAGTAGAGTCCCCAGAAACGAAGCTGAGGATGGTGGTGGGGCACTGGGGAACTGTGAGAGGGTTTAGAGCTGGAGGCAGTCACAGTTAAATCGGCTTTGTGAAAGGACCCTCTGGCTGCCATGAAGATGGAGGTCTGTCTGTGGGACAAGACGGGCTGGAAGCCTAGGGACAGGGAGATGCCAGGCAGCACGGGTGGAGGGGGTGGCAGCCACCAGGCCATCTCTGGCTTTGCGGGGCCTGGGACTGGGTCTCTGGGAGGAGCAGCAGGTTTGGAAGGAGGATGCTGAGGTCAGATGAGCATGCGGTGCCCAAGGGGATACTTAGGGTGACATCCTGCAGAGGTTTGGCCTCAGGAGACAGAGCCAAGCTGGTCTAGACACCAACTTGGAGTCTGGGATCCAATGATGAGGCCTAAGTGCCTCCGGTGGCGGGGGCGGGGGGGTCCCCAGTCACTGCAGTGGGGGGAGGTGCCTGCTCTCAGAGGGGGAGGGGAAGTCTACTAAAAAGACTGGTGGGCAGGAGGAAGGCTCCCTTCCCCAGAGGCTGGGTGGCCTGGGCCCCTAGCTCCCAATTTCATGTTTTTTCCCAGCCAAGCTGAGGGGGAGCAGACACCTCTGGATGCCTTCCAGCTTCCAGCCAGTGTGGCCCGTGAGGATGCATCCAGCCCGGAGCCAGAGCCCACAGGTGAGCCCCACCTCCCAGCCCAGCCCCTGGGAGGCCCTGAGCAGCCTCTGGGACCTGTGCTGTCCAGTGTGGAGGCTATTTACAGTAAAAGTACAGTTCAAACTCAGGAGTTCCCTGGAGATCTAGGAGTTAGGACTCTCGGCTCTCACTGCCACGAGCCTGGGTTTAATACTCGCTTGGTGAACCCCACAGGCCGTACGGTGTGGCACAGAATAATCATAAGTAGTTTCAGTTCCATTTCCTTAGTCGTACTCCCTACATTTGAAGAGCTCAGTAGCCATAGGTGGCCAGTGCAGATATGGAACACGTTCATCCTCACAGGAAGTCCCGTTGGATGGCCTGGGTCCAGACCGGAGCCTCTGACCTCTGGGGCCTGGTCACACTTTGTGGTGGGGGCCAGCCTGCCACACTGTATGGTATTTAGCTGCATCCCTGACATCCACCCCCTCGGATCCAGGCGCATCCTTCTCCCCAGCTGTGACGACCAAAAATGCCTCCAGACTTGGCCAACTGTCCCTGAAGGGACAAAACCACCCCAGCGGAGGACCATGGAACGTGGCCCCATTCTACAGATGGGAAGGCTGAGGGCTGGGGATGAGTAGGACAGCACCCTTCCAAATCTTCCTCTTGCAGAGCCAGAGCCTCCAGTGGAAGGAAAGCAGGCCGCCCCCCCGGAGGAGGACGAGGCCCCCCAGCCCCGAGGCAAACCTATCAAAGTGGAGCCCGCCCCCGGGGAGAAAGAAGACCCAGAAGACAGTGAGGACGAGGAGCCGTCGGGCCATCTGGCCCCAACGAGGCCCGAGTTCACGTCCGTTATCCGGGCGGGGGCCCTGAAGCAGGATTTGGTGGGGCCGTGGGGCCTGGCGCCTCCTGGGGACCCCCCGCCTTCCCTCCTGCACACCGGCTTCCTGCCCCCAGTCCTGCGGGGCTTGTGCGCGCCAGGCACCATCCGCTACGGCCCTGCTGAGCTGGGCCTGACGTACCCACACCTGCAGAGGCTGGGCCCGGGCCCCGCCCTCCCAGAGGCCTTCTACCCCGCCCTGGGCCTGCCCTACCCGGGGGCCCTGGGCACCAGGGTGCAGCGGAAGGGGGACTGAGGACTCGGACAGCCCTCCATGTGGCCGGACAGGGAGGACGGGTGGGGACCCCAAGGGGACAGGGGGCAGGGCTCTCAGCCCCTGTGAATTAAACACCTGCTCCCGCTCTGTGGCCACGGAGCTCCTCTTCTCTCCTTCCTCCTTAATTATCTCCACGTGCCCCCCTTGCCCCTCCCCTCCCCTCTCCCTTGGCTCAGCATCCCCACCAAAGAAACCACCACTCGGAATCTGGAATGCGGGAAGGGTCAGGTTTTAATGTCCTGGTCCTCCGGGCCAGGCTGGCCAGCGCCCGGCCGATTCCCCGTGGCTCACTCAGGTGGAGGCCGGCCTGCCTCATCAGGCCCTTCGGCCGCGGTGGTTCCGTCATCCTCGGGTACCAGTTCTACATCCAGCTCCAGCTGGCCCATGTAGAGGCCAACAGCACAAGCCCAGAGCAGGCCGGCAGCCAGCACGGCCCCCACGCCCGCGGCCGCGCCCCCCACCGAGAGCTGCATGGGCCCCCGCAGTGCCGCCAGGCCCACCACGTAGGAGGTGCCGCCCCACACCACGCATAGGCCGCCCAGCAGGAAGAAGCCTGTGGGACAGAGAGGGGGACCGGGGTCAGGGAGCCTGATCCTGGGGACCCAGGGGGGTTGGGGCCCTGGTGGCATTAGAAAGGGGATGGGGCGCACTCAAGGGCAGGGTGAGGGGTAGTACAGAGCCAAGGTTGGGGACATGAGAGGGAATCAGAAGGGGTGGCTAGGGCTTGGAGCGGGGAGGCCTGTCTGAGAGCAAAGATAAGATGGGAGTCGGGGCAGCATGAGGGGCTGAGACAGGGACCCACATCTTTGCTGAGAAGTCAAATTGGAAAGGGCACGGACCCACAGCCCTGCCCTGAGCCACCCCATCTGGTGGGTCCGGTGCCAATGAGGTAGGGATGAGGTGGGGAGGAGGACACTCACAAATGAAGGAGGCACTTCTGGTGGGGGAAGCAGGAGGGGTTCATTTACTATGGGGGGATGACTGAGTGGGGCAGGACAGAGTCTAACTTTCAGGGTGCAGGGGGTCTACACTCACCATAGGCAGCCTCCCGGCCCATGTCGCTCTGCATGAAGGAGATGACCCCGATGCCCGATGCCAGGAGGCCATTGCGGAACCACGAGAGGAAGGCTGGGGGTGGCGGCAGGGCAGAAAAGTCAGCGTCAGCCCAAACCCTGCCCTCAACCCCCCAGTCCGGATAGTCCAACCGAGGGGTGCCTCTTCATCCTACCACCCTGTGCGGCCCTAAATCCCCACCTTGTCCAGGCGGCCCACCTACCAAAGTCTATCTGCCCCAAACCCTCTCACGTCTCCATCTCCGAGTCCCTCCCCACCCCAAACTTTGCAACACCAAAGATGCAAGACATGAGTTGAGGAGGATCTAGGATCAAAATTCAGAACCTGAATCTGAGGACCTGATGCTGGGAAACATTGAGGGCAGGAAGAGAAGGGGGTGACAGAGGACGAGACGGTTGGATGGTATCACCGACTCAATGGACATGAGTTTGAGCAAGCTTGGGGAGATGGTGGACAGGGAAGCCTGGCCTGCTGGCAGTCCCATGGGGTCGCAAAGAGTCAGACATGATTGAGCGACTGAACAACAAATCAAGACAGGAAGATCCCAAGAGGCCATGTGGGTCAACGTCGTTGCCACACGTGTATCCCCCATGGGCTCGCCCCGCCCCACTTCTTTCTCACATCCCAACAAATTGTTACCCACCCCCCCCCCTCTTTCCCAGGCCTCTCTCCAGCCTCCCCTTCAGCTTTCTGAAACCTCACTGCTGGTGGGTATGCTCCTCCTCGATGTCATTCACATCCATTCAAGTCCCTGGTATGCCACTAGCGGGACTGGTCGGGTTACAATCCCCCCAACCCCTGTCCCATCCTGTACCTTGACCTCCTCTCCAATCAGGACCTCCAAGGCCCACATGAAGCCCCGCCCCCTAAGCCAAGGGCACCACGCCCTCCAATCAGTCGAGAGGTTTTCTTCTATTGGTTGTTCCCTCTTCCAATCCGGAACTTCCCTCCTCTTCTGTGGGGCTCTACGCTCCCGCCTTATGCAGAGTGGTCCCCTAACCCTAACTGGCCCCTCCAACCAGGCCCCCTCTTGCATTCAACTCCCCCGCCCGTAGCCCTCTTTGGAAGCCTCTCCCATCTAGACAGCGCAGTTGGATAAGCCTCCCTGTCCTGGCCCGACCAACCTCTCCAATTTCTACTGCAACCCATAAACCAGACCCACCGTCCCATCCGCAAGCCCTTCTCCTGTGCGCACAGACTGCGCTCCTACGGCCAGCCGCTTCCCTGCGCTTACACGGAAGCCCTTCTCCCTTCTAAGCTCGAGCCCCGTTTCCAGCAGAAATCCCACCCCCATCCTCCACTCGTGCGCGCGGGCAGGTTGGCTAGGCGGAACCCCGTCTCCCATCCAGGCTGACCCCAGCTCCAGCCCCAGACCTGTCTCATGCGCCTTCCGGAGGAGCCAGGCGTCTGCGCGGTCCAGCTCGGACACGGGCGGCGGCGAAGCCCCAGCGCGGGGGCCATGGCCAGGGGCAAAGGACCCCCGAGCGCCCCCGCTCCGGGGCCGCGGAGGCGGCAGCAGCGCCCCCCGGAAGCGGAGTCGGGCAAGGCGGGCGGCTCGAGCCCACCACCAGCCGCCTCCCATGGTTCGCACTACGGCCGCCGAGCCCCGCCCCGCCCCATGGGCCGCCCGTAGGCTGAAGTACACGTCACTCAGGCTTAGCCGCCTATCTATTGGTTGTCCACGCGCCACTCAGGACCAGTACGCACTGTTCACTGGTCGAAATGGTGGTGATCCCTCCTCTGTCATCTGTGCCGGTATTGTGCGTCCCACCTTGCTTCGGGGATGGACTGCGAATCCCAGCGTTCATTGCATCGAGGGAAGGCCTGTCTTCAGAAGCTGGAGGCGCAATGTCTTTCGGGACTTGTAGTTTTTATTAATAACAATTCTAACGGCCAAAAAATCAAAACTCGTGGTACTTAATGTAGAACGTTTGCAAAATCTCGAAGACTCCAAAGGAGAAAGTAAAACTCATCACTGATCCCACCAATGAGCGGTTACTGGTAATATTTTGTTGTATTCCTATCCCGTCTTTTTTCTAGACGGGTGTAAAAGATTGCCGTTAGACAACTTAATTTTTTTCAGGTAACAGTCAATAATGAACACTGACCAGTGGCACTGAATATTTTCTCACGGCATAATTTTTTTAATTTAAAAATATTATTTATTTTGAACACAAGATGCAGGTTACAAAGTGCATCTAATGAAAAGAAACACACAGTACCCCCGTGGGGATCTAGTGGTTAAGAATCCGCGTTGCAATGCAGGGGACGCAGGTTCGATCCCTCAACGCAGGTTGAGATCCCACCTGCCACAATTAGGACCTCTTGCAGCCAAGTAAATTTAAAAGAATAGATGACCCCAATGATCTTCACATTTTGTATACAGTCACTCCCCACATCACATCAGGGCTGGTCTGTGTGACCAGTTGAATACTGTGGAAGTGACAGTGTGACTTCCAAGACTGGATCTTTTAGGTCCTTTATGACTTCCACCTTGTTCTCTCTAATCACCTTTTCTGTGGGAAACCAGCTACTGCATTTCGAGGATACTCAAGCAGCTTTGCGGAGAGGCTCACGTGGAGAGGAACTGAGGCTCCCTGCAAACATCCAGCAACAGCATGCCAGCCACACGATTGAACTTAATTGGAAGTGAACCCTCCAGCCCCCATCAAATCTTTGGGTGATCCTGGCCCCAGCCCAAGGTCATGGGAGACCCCAAGCCTGAACGACCCAGTTAACTCACTTCTGTAGGATTCCTTTTTTTCCCCTCATCACACATGTGGGATCTTAGTTCCCCAATCAGGGACTGAACTCATGCCTGCTGCATTGGAAGCAGGGAGTCTTAACCACTAGACCACCCGGGAATTCCCCAGATGTTTTAAATGAGCATCTAGTGATGTCTCTTCCAGCTTAAACCCTCCCATGAAGGGGAAGACCTTCCACAGCTTTCCATTGCCCCCCTACTAAAACCATGACTACACGACCTGCTGGGCCAGGCCCCTCTTGCCCTCTGCTCCTTCATCTCCCACTGGGAAGAGCTTGGATTTTATGGAGGGAGAGGCAGATTGGGGGTTAAACTTGGGGAGGGAGTTCAAATAGGCTGATAGTCTAAAAGATAGTCTGCCTGCTGGCAGTGAACAAGCATTAAATGGGCTTAAATGGGAACTGAAAATATTTGAAACACATTATTCACATTCTTGGCTGGTGAGATGGTTTAGGCAGATTGTGAGAGGGGGAGAAATTAAATACCAGAAAGGGTCAGAGAAGAGAAAACAAATCCTTTTTAAAGAGACAGAGCTGGCCAGTGGCCTCTGCACTTGTGATTAGATCAGTGGTTCTAATACGAATCGTCCAGGAACTTTGTTAAGACAAACATTAATGCTCCAGCCCCACTCTGGAGCCATGCCACCAGGACCTGTGGATTGGAGGGTGGGACCAGGCACTGGTGGCCTTTTACAGTGAATATATTAATATTTTTATTCACCACAAGAAAAGAAATGATAATTACATAATGCGATGGAGGTGCTCCAAGATAGTGGTAGTAATCACACTGCAATGTGTAATTGTATGTACAGATCACTGTGTGTCAAATTATCATAGTTACAATACAATCTCAGACAGTATTCTATGTCAATTATAGCTCCATTAAAAAAAAAAAATATATATATATATATTTTTTTTTTTTTTGCTGCATCACTTGGCTTATAGGAATTTAGTTCCTGGACCAGGGATTGAACCTGGACCCTCCTCGGCAGAGTCCTAACCACTGGACCACCGGGAATTCTCTTAAAATTTTTTAATAAAATAATTGTACTTATTTATTTTTGGCTGTGCCGGGTCTTTGCTGCTCCTCGGGCTTTTTCTTGAGTTGTGGTGCTCAAGCTTCTCATTGTGGTGGCTTCTCTTGTTACCGAGCACAAACTTAGGGCACGTGGGCTCAGCAGTTGCAGCTCCCAGGCTCTAGAGCACAGGCTCAGTAGTTGTGGCTCCTGGTTTTAGTTGCTCCGCAGCATGTGGGATCAAACCCATGTCCCCTGCATTGGCAGGTGGATTCTTTACCCCCAAGCTACCAGGGAAGCCCTAAGATTTGTTTTAAAAGAATATATTTGTATCAAGAACTGATTAGATGTCAGGGACTGTTCCAACATCTCTGGACACAATAGTGAATTCAATAAACCAAAGAGATAAACAAGAGGTAAAGAATAAGCTTTGGTGGCAGCCCATTTCAGAATGTGGAGGTGGATTACAACTGCATACTGTGAAGCCCATAGATCAGCCATTTATTCAGGTCGTCCTTGAACAAGATTTCAATATTTTGTCCAACGAGGTGTTCATGGCTCATTCCTCACCCTCTGTTTTGCTCTGAGCAAGCTTAAGTCTGGCTTCTCTTCTCCCCAGATCAGATCAGATCAGTCGCTCAGTCGTGTCCGACTCTGCGACCCCATGAATCGCAGCATGCCATGCCTCCCTGTCCATCACCAACTCCTGGAGTTCACTGAGACTCACGTCCATCGAGTCAGTGATGCCATCCAGCCATCTCATCCTCTGTCGTCCCCTTCTCCTCCTGCCCCCAATCCTTCCCAGCATCAGAGTCTTTTCCAATGAGTCAACTCTTTGCATGAGGTGGCCAAAGTACTGGAGTTTCAGCTTCAGCATCATTCCTTCCAAAGAAATCCCAGGGCTGATCTCCTTCAGAATGGACTGGTTGGATCTCCTTGCAGTCCAAGGGACTCTCAAGAGTCTTCTCCAACACCACAATTCAAAAGCATCAATTCTTCGGTGCTCAGCCTTCTTCACAGTCCAACTCTCACATCCATACATGACCACAGGAAAAACCATAGCCTTAACTAGACGAACCTTTGTTGGCAAAGTAATGTCTCTGCTTTTGAACATGCTATCTAGGTTGGTCATAACTTTCCTTCCAAGGAGTAAGCGTCTTTTAATTTCGTGGCTGCAGTCACCATCTGCAGTGATTTTGGAGCCCAGAAAAATAAAGTCTGACACTGTTTCCACTGTTTCCCCATTTATTTCCCATGAAGTGGTGGGACCGCATGCCATGATCTTCGTTTTCTGAATGTTGAGCTTTAAGCCAACTTTTCACTCTCCACTTTCACTTTCATCAAGAGGCTTTTTAGTTCCTCTTCACTTTCTGCCATAAGGGTGGTGTCATCTGCATATCTGAGGTTAGTGATATTTCTCCCGGCAATCTTGATTCCAGCTTGTGTTTCTTCCAGTCCAGCGTTTCTCATGATGTACTCTGCATAGAAGTTCAATAAACAGGGTGACAATATACAGCCTTGACGAACTCCTTTTCCTATTTGGAACCAGTCTGTTGTTCCATGTTGCTTCCTGACCTGCATACAAATTCTCAAGAGGCAGATCAGGTGGTCTGGTATTCCCATCTCTTTCAGAATTTTCCACAGTTTATTGTGATCCACACAGTCAAAGGCTTTGGCATAGTCAATAAAGCAGAAATAGATGCTTTTCTGGAACTCTCTTGCTTTTTCCATGATCCAGCGGATGTTGGCAATTTGATCTCTGGTTCCTCTGCCTTTTCTAAAACCAGCTTGAATATCAGGAAGTTCACAGTTCACATATTGCTGAAGCCTGGCTTGGAGAATTTTGAGCATCACTTTACTAGCGTGTGAGATGAGTGCAATTGTGCGGTAGTTTGAGCATTCTTTGGCATTGCCTTTCTTTGGGATTGGAATGAAAACTGACCTTTTTCAGTCCTGTGGCCACTGCTGAGTTTTCCAAATTTGCTGGCATATTGAGTGCAGCACTTTCACAGCATCATCTTTCAGGATTTGGAATAGCTCAACTGGAATTCCATCACCTCCACTAGCTTTGTTCGTAGTGATGCTTTCTAAGGCCCACTTGACTTCACATTCCAGAATGTCTGGCTCTGGGTCAGTGATCACACCATCGTGATTATCTGGGTCGTGAAGATCTTTTTTGTACAGTTCTTCTGTGTATTCTTGCCATCTCTTCTTAATATCTTCTGCTTCTGTTAGGTCCATACAATTTCTGTCCTTTATCGAGCTCATCTTTGCATGAAATGTTCCTTTGGTATCTCTGATTTTCTTGAAGAGATCCCTAGTCTTTCCCATTCTGTTGTTTTCCTCTATTTCTTTGCACTGATCGCTGAAGAAGGCTTTCTTATCTCTTCTTGCTATTCTTTGGAACTCTGCATTCATATGTTTATATCTTTCCTTTTCTCCTTTGCTTTTCGCTTCTCTTCTTTTCACAGCTATTTGTAAGGCCTTCCCAGACAGCCATTTTGCTTTTTTGCATTTCTTTTCTATGGGAATGGTCTTGATCCCTGTCTCCTGTACAATGTCACGAACCTCATTCCATAGTTCGTCAGGCACTCTATCTATCAGATCTAGGCCCTTAAATCTATTTCTCACTTCCACAGTATAATCATAAGGGATTTGATTTAGGTCATACCTGAATGGTCTAGTGGTTTTCCCTACTTTCTTCAATTTAAGTCTGAATTTGGCAGTAAGGAGTTCATGGTCTGAGCCACAGTCAGCTCCTGGTCTTGTTTTTGCTGACTGTATAGAGCTTCTCCATCTTTGGCTGCAAAGAATATAATCAATCTGATTTCGGTGTTGACCATCTGGTGATGTCCATGTATAGAGTCTTCTCTTGTGTTGTTGGAAGAGGGTGTTTGTTATGACCAGTGCATTTTCTTGGCAAAACTCTATTAGTCTTTGCCCTGCTTCAATCCGTATTCCAAGGCCAAATTTGCCTGTTACTCCAGGTGTTTCTTGACTTCCTACTTTTGCATTCCCACTCACCCTCAAATGTAGTTTCCCTCGCCTCCTGAGGACTGAAAAGTGGGACTGGCCCCCTTGTCAGCTTCTCCTGAGAACCGCTGACCCATAGAAGACACACTTCCTGAGTGTTTTGCTAACCACGGTGGTTACTTTTCCTCAACTCATCAACTTCCCCTTTATGGGGAACTCCTCTTACTCTAGACAAGTAAAGACTTTTTCTGTTCGATTCTGAGAAGCTTGCATATTTCTGAGCTCAGAGCATTCTCCTTACTGCAAGTGGGCTTTTTGAATAAAGTTCTCTCAGTCCAGATTTGTTTTTATTTGACATCTCCATAAAGTTCTCTGGCATTCTTCATTTGGCTACTTCCTGGTTTTTTAATTGCTCTTGGGAAGCTTATCTGATTTTTCTGTTAATTTCCTGATTGGTTACTGCTTGTATATAGTATTTTTCTTGACTGAATGCACCTCTCCACATTATATCCTCCCACACCTAGGTATTCTCTTCCTTGTAAAAATAACTTCAAGGATGTATTCCAGAAAGTGAAGAGATGAACCCAGAGAAGAGGAGGTGGTGGGTTGTGAGGGTTTTCTACATGAAGGATCAGGTCTCCCTGTGACAATCCGAATCCTTTTTTTTTTTCCCCCCTATCTTTTGGCCATGGAGGATCTTAGCTCCCTAACCAGGGATCAAACCCCATGCCCTCTGCAGTGGAAGTGCAGCGTCTTAGACACTGGACTGCCAGGAAAGCCCCTATGAGATTTTGGATAATACTTATTTCCTTCTTCCCATTTTGGGGGGATTTTTCAAAAGATTTTACCATGAAGATTGCTTTTGTAAGCTGGGGTGGCTGAGTGGAAGGGCAGAAGTGCCATTTGGTTTCTTTTCCCCAGCTTTATTGAGATATAATTAGTGTATACGTTTGTGTTTAAGATGCACAAAGTGATGATTCGATATGCAATATATATTGAGAAGTGAGTACCTCATTATAAGGTTAGCTAGAGTTGCCTCACTGGAAAAGACTCTGATGCTGGGAGGGATTGGGGGCAGGAGGAGAAGGGGACGACAGAGGATGAGATGGCTCGATGGCATCACCAACTCGATGGACGTGAGTCTGAGTGAACTCCCGGAGTTGGTGATGGAAAGGGAGGCCTGGCGTGCTGCGATTCATGGGGTCACAAAGAGTCGGACACGACTGAGCGACTCAACTGAACTGAACTGAACTGAACACCTCCTTCACTTCACATGGGTACCACTTTTTTTTTTTTTTAACGTATGGTGAGACCATTTAAGATCTACTGTCTTGGGACTCCCCTGGTGGTCCAGTGGCTAAGATTCCTCACTCCCAATGCAGAAGGGCCTGAGGTTCAATCTCTGGTCAGGGAACTAGATCCCACATGCCGAAACTAAAGATCCCGTGTGCCACAACAAAAATCAAAGATGCTGCGTGCCACAACTAAGACCTGGTGCAGCCAAATAAGTAGATATTAAAAGAAAAAATCTACCGTCCTAGCAATCTTCAGGTGTACGATACAGTGCTGTTACCCAGACTCACCACGCATTAGGTCCCCAGAATGCATTCATCTTCTAACTGGAAGTTTGTGCCTGTTGAGGACCTTCACCTGTTTCCCAAGAAACGTCATTCTGAAAGCAGAACTGTCAGGGCAGGCCAAGCCACAGGAGCAGCTGGGGCCCTTCCCAGTGTCCCCAGAGCTCTTCTGTTCCCTACAGCTTCAGTGTCCTATGCCTCTCCGAACCTGGATGCCCCTGGGTGGACACTGACCTTCCGTCCACTTCTGGAGAAGCAGCTGTTGGAGTAAGGGATGTGAGGAGACGAGATGGAGGGGTTTGAAGGCTCTGGATGGGACCTCTGTTCTCCCTGCCTCTCAGACCCCGCTGAGTTGTACATCCATCTTTCTGCTGAAAGCAACTCCCCTTTCTGACCTCATGTCTATGCCAGCAAACTGCCCCTCCCTCCACCTTGGTGTCTTCCTCTGGGATTCTTGGGGGTTCCCTCACACAGTCCCTTCCTTTCCCTCCCACTTCCTTGGCCTCCAACCTACCAAGGATCAAGACTCTCCTTTACTGTGTCCATGCTCACGCTCAGTTGATCGGTCATGTCCGACTCCTTGCAACCCCTTGGACTGTAGCCCACCAGGGTCCTCTGTCCATGGGATTCTCCAGGCGAGAATACTGGAGTGGGTTGCCATTTCCTTCTCCAGGGATATTCCCAACTCAGGGATTGAACTCAAGTCACCTGTGTCTCTTGCATTGGACGGGGGATTCTTTACCACTGAGCCACTGGGGGAATCTCCACTCACCTGATAAATTGCCTGCTACATTAATTTGGTTAGAACAAGAGACCTTTTCTGCCACTTGCTAGAAAATGGTCATTAGTTTACAAACCTATGATTTCCATGTAAGTGAGCCCCCTTTACTTGTGATGTCCTTGTTCAGTGAGAAACCTGCATGACCGTACAAGGCAATCCTATGTCCTGTACACCTGCCGGGAGATCAGAGAGCTGTGTCCTTCCGGGACACCCATGCATCCACTCACTCCCTCTCCAGGCTTTCCTTTGGGGCTCACCTCCCACAAGATACGGTCTGTGCTTTTGGCACTTAGATGCCCACTGGCATGGAGCACTGGCTATTTGTCTTAAGGCCCTTCATGAAGACACATCAGGTCTCCATGAGGTGTATGAGAAACACAGACAGAAGACTGGATAAAGTGAGCTGTGTCAGGAAGAGTGAAGTAGAGTTCCTTCCAGGGAAGACGCAGAGCCCACTCTGATAATTCCTGGGACATGCCGGGAAGAAAGGGAGGGTTAAGCAGGGCTTAGGCGTAAGGAGTCATCTCCCCGTCTCCTCTACCAGCTTGTCCCATCTCCTCTTCACTGCTGAGCCTCCTCAATAGTTGGTTGCGACTCTGAGGACACAACAAAGTGAGGGCTGGGTCCCCTGCAAGAGTGGCAGCCCACACAGCAGAAGTCTTCACAGCACCCCTCAAAGACAGCCCCAGGACATGAGGAAGACAGTCGGTGTATCTTAGACCCACGCTCGCTCCTATGCCTTCCTCTCTGCATGTGGGGCTAGAAGCCTGCAAACGATTTCTCTGTCTCTTTGCCAGCTGATTTCCTATTGGTTTCTGGCAGTTGGAAGGCAGTAAAAAATAAAAACTGGAGGAGGTAATGGGACAATCCATTCCAGTATTCTTGCCTGGAGAATTCTATGGACAGAGGAGACTGGTGGGCTATAGTCCGTGGGGTCACATGGAGACGGACGTGACTGAAGTGACTTGGCACACACACACACACACACACACACACACACACACACACACAGAAGTCTTTTCCCCCCTTGCTTTTGGCAGTGCCCTGAAAGAGAGCTGCCAAGCTGAGAGTTCAGGGGTCCAGCCTGGTTCCTACTTCGGCAACAGAGCAGTCGCAGTCTCTAGGTGACACCACAGTACAGGATCTTAGTTCCTTGATCAGGGATTGAACCCAGGCCCTCTGCAGTGAGAGCATGGAGTCCCAACCACTTGACCGCCAGGGAACTCCCTACCCCATCATTTTCTTGTCAAGCCGACTCTAGGAATTCTAGCAGCTTCCTGCAGCTACTAATCAGTGGTAACCCGATTATGCCTCTTTTACCCTCCAGCCTTTCCAGCCTCTTGGTGTCCAATTCCCTAACTATATTTCCTCTAGCTTAAATGCCTGGAGTGGTTTCAGTTTTCCTGATCAGATACTGATGAAGAGGAAAGGAAGAACATTGCTCTGGATTTCTCTGATGACCCTGGCATCTCTTCCTTGGAGCTGCTCTCTCCCCAAGATGACTCTGAAGCCAGACTGTCTGTATTTGGAGCCTGACTTTGCCACTCAGTAGCTATCGATCTCCCACTCCAGTACTCTTGCCTGGAAAATCCCATGGATGGAGGAGCCTGGTAGGCTGCAGTCCATGGGGTCGCTGAGTCGGACAAGACTGAGTGACTTCACTTTCACTTTTCACTTTCATGCATTGGAGAAGGAAATGACAACCCACTCCAGTGTTCTTGCCTGGAGAATCCCAGGGACGGGGCTGCTGTCTATGGGGTTGCACAGAGTCGGACATGACTGAAGTGACTTAGCAGTAGCAGCAGCAGCAGCTATCCATCTAGGACAAGTTGCTTAGTCTTCCTGGGTCTCAGTTTCCTTATCTGTGAAATGAGAACATAATAAGACCGACTTCATGGAGCTGTGAAAATTTTTCAATGCATGCAAAGCCACCCAGCACAGAGCCAACACTGACTCACGTGCTGTGTGTGTGTGTGTGTGTGTGTGTGTGTGTGTGTTAGCGGTTATTGTTTTAGTACAGGTGAATGTGAGGCCTTAAAATGATTTTGGCTGTCTGTTCTAAGACTGATGGTGGCCCTAGGTGAGTTAGTTTCCTGTCTGGTTTTCTTTCCATGTAAAGTGAGGGTTTAGCGTGGAATGTGTGTGTGTGTGTGTGTTAGTCACTCAGTCGTGTCTGACTTTTTGTGACCCCACAGACTGCAGCCTGCCAGGCTCCTCTGTCCATGGAATTCTCCAGGCAAGAATACTGGAGTCTCCTGCATTGCAGGTGGATTCTTTACCACTGAGCCACCAGGGAAGCCCCAAACTTAACTTATATTAACCAAAAAAGAAAATTTAGTGCCCCAGTTTCACTGGCCACAGTTCCAGTGCTCGGTGGCCACATGTGCCCAGTGGCTGCCATTTTGGACGACATGGAGAGAGAGCATTTTCATCACTGTGGAACATTCTAGGGGGCAGTGCTGGTTGACAGAATAAGACTCGGCTAATGAGATGTCATGGTATTTGAAATTCGAAGAGCAGCCTGAAAGTAAGGGGGAGGGAAGGGAGCAGGAAGTTGACAAGAAGTACCTAAAGTTGACGTATCTTGAGAGGAACAGAGTAACCACCAGAAGAAATAATGAGAAACTTTTTGCCTTTCACTGAGCTACTGGAGATATGCTAGAAGGGATACAATGGGTACTATGAACTGAATTGTCTTCCAAAAATTGATATGCTGAAGCCCTAACTTTTAAGTAATTAAGGTTCAATAAAGCCATAAAGTGGGGTCCTGATCCAATAGGATTATGGTCTTTAGAGGAGATGCCAGTTTTCTCCCTCTCTCCGCCCAACCAACCCTCATTCCCTGGGTCCCACCCTCCGCCCCTGTCAGCTCACTCATTGGCTGGAGCAGGCAGTAGAGGCGTGGCCTCCACGCAAACCGGCGGCCTATTTCCAGACGCAGCAACTCTCATTTTAAGATAACGACGCTCCCTGCAGCGAGGGATCCAGGCCACCACACCTCAGCAGTTGGCGATGTAGCCCGTGGCACGGCACCTGCAAACAATGAGGGACGCCCGGGAGCACTGGGGCTGGAGGGCTGGGGCTGACGTGGAAAACAGGAATGCTGGGTCTCCAAGGATTTCCAACTCGCCGCCTACTGGACACACAGTGGAAATGCACCTCCTGATGCCCTTGAAAAAGCGGGCTTAAAACTCAACATTCAGAAAACTAAGATTATGGCCCCATCACTTCATGGCAAATAGATGGGGAAACTGGGAACAGTGTCAGACTTTATTTTCTTGGGCTCCAAAAATCACTGCAGATGGTGACTGCAGTCATGGAATTAAAAGACGCTTGCTCCTTGGCAGAAAAGCTATGACCAACCTAGACAGCATATTAAAAAGCAGAGACATTACTTTGCTGACAAAGGTCTGTCTAGTCAAAGCTATGGTTTTTTCAGTAGTCATGTATGGATGTGAGAGTTGGACCATAAAGAAAGCTGAGCACCAAAGAATTGATGCTTTTGAACTGTGGTGTTGGAAAAGACTCCTGAGTGTCCCTTGGACAGCAAGGGGATCAAACCAGTCAATCCTAAAGGAAATCAGTCCTGAATATTCATTGGAAGGACTGATGCTGAAGCTGAAACTCCAATACTTTGGCCGCTTGATGCGAAGAACTGACTCATTGGAAAAGACCCTGATGCTGGGAAAGATTGAAAACAGGAGGAGAAGGGGAAGGCAGAGGATGAGATGGTTAGATGGCCTCACCAACAGGATGGATATGAGTTGCAGCAAGCTCCGGGAGTTGGTGATGTACAGGGAAGCCTGGTGTGCTGCAGTCCATGGGGTCGCAAAGAGTCGGACACGACAGAGCAACTGAACTGAACTGAACTGACTGATGCCCTTGAAGTGAGGCTGGCTTCCGGACTTGCTTAGCTAAGGAAACAGCAGAACTGAAGTCCTTGACTGTGGGGAAGAAGCACTTAAGAGCTGGTGGGTTCTTCTCCACTTCCCCCACCATTGCCAAGTTTTCCCAAGGGTGGTGCTTCAGCCAATGTGGGTCCCTGGGTGACTGTGACGAGCAGAGCCCCCTGCTGACCCGTGGATGAGCCACTGAGACCTGGGAGTCACCTGGGAGGCCTGGGTGGCTCAGCAGTGAAGAATCTGCCTGCAATGCAGGGGACCTGGGTTCGATCTCTGGGTTGGAAAGATCTCCTGGAGAAGGGAACAGCTACCCACTCCAGTATTCTTGCTTGGGAAGTCCCATGGGCAGAGGAGCCTGGTGGGCTGCAGTCCATGGGGTTGCAAAAAGTTGGACACGATGGAGCAACTAAACAGAAACTTGAATACAAGCTCTTCTCTGCCCGTATCTGGAACACAGCCTTCAAGGCTCTCCAGGGCCTGCCAACCTTCCAAGCCCCAGGTGCCATCTGCCTTCTCTTTGCAGACTTCACTCCAGCCAACAGGTCATCCCTGTTAGAGCCTGGTGCCGACCACAGGATCTGGTCTGGAGAAGGTCCATGCCCTAAAGACTTGAATGATGCCTGTATCACCACTGCGGCTTCCAACTCCTGCACCGTCTTCCCCCTGCATGAGCCCCATGAGCATGTTCACCTTCCAAGTAGCCATGTGCTTGGCCAAGGATGCTGGATCTTTGACGTATAAGAACCAGACGTGAGACCTCTGTTGCCCTCTTGCTGTGGACCAAGGTAGGGAGGAGCACACAATCTGAGCCTGCCAAAGTGATTGAGAGGAAGCCTGAGGGGCTTCTGGGAAGCAGTTCCTTGCCCCTTGTTGCTCACTCGGTAAGTCCTGTCCAACTCTTTGCGACCCCATGGACTGCAGCACATCACACTTCCCGCTCCTTCACTGTCTCCTGGAGTTTGCTCAAAGTCATGTCCAGTGGTTCGATGATGCCATCCAACTATCTCATCCTCTGTCGCCCCCCTCGCCTCCTGCCCTCAACCCTTCCCAGCATCAGGGTCTTTTCCAGTGAGTCAACTCTTCGAATTAGGTGGCCAAAATATTGTAACTTCAGCTTCAGCATCAGTCCTTCCATTGAATACTCCGGGTTGATTTCCTTTAGGATTGACTGGTTTGATTACCATGCAGTCCAAGGGACACTCAAGAGTCTCCTTTAGCATCACAATTTGAAAGCATCAATTCTTCAGCGCACAGCCTTCTTTATAGTCCAACTCTCACAGCCACACACGACTACTGGAAAAACCATAGGTTTGACTAGATGGACCTTTGTCAGCAAAGTGATGTCTCTGCTTTTTAATACACTGTCTAGGTTGGTCATAGCTTTCCTTCCAAGGAGTAAGTGTCTTTTAATTTCATGGCTGCAGTCACCATCTGTAGTGATTTTTGAGCCCAAGAAAATAACATCTGTCACTGTTTCCACTTTTTCCCCATCTATTAGTCATGAAGTGATGGGACTGGATGCCATCATCTTTGCTTTTAGTTGAGTTTTAAGCCAGCTTTTTCACTTCTCCTCTTTCACCCTCATCAGGAGGCTCTTTAGTTCCTTTGCTGTCTGCCATGAGAGTGGTAAAATCTGCCTTCTGAGGTTGTAGATACATCTCCTGGAAATCTTGAGTCCAGCTTGTGATTCATCCTGCCCTGCATTTCGCATGATGTGCTCTGCATGTAACTTAAATAAGCGAGGTGACAATCAGTATACAGCTTTGTCATACTCCTTTCTCAGTTGTGAACCTGGCTCATAGATACACGGGAAGGTTCTTTTCTGCTGCTTTGCTTGGCTGCATGAGGAGGTAAAGGCTGGAAGCCCCTCTAGCTGTCTTGCCATCACAAGGGGTGCTGCCGTCCCAGACCAGCAGTGTGGAAGAGGGGCTGAACCTGGGTGAATTCAGAGTTCACCTGGACTTTACCAAGCCTGGACCCGCCCTACCAACCCTCTTACCTGGGATGATGGGTTCCTGCCTGTCGAAGGTAGCTGAGGGGGAGTCCTGAGTTACAGGTGAAATCGGCCGTACTCAATGTGGATGAATTAGAAATACTCCAAATATCGGACCCCAGATTTATTTATTTTTGGCTGTGCTGGTTCTTCACTGCTGCATAGGCTCTTCTCTAGTTGCAGCAAGCAGGGCCTCCTCTCTAGCTTCGGTGCATGGCTTCTCATTGCAGTGGCCTTTCTCGTGGTGGAGCACACGTTCTGGGGCTCTAGGGCACTTGGACTTCAGTAGTTGCAACTCCTGGGCTCTAGAGCACAGTCTTCATAATTTGTGGTGCATGGGCTGAGCTGCTCTTTGGCATGTGGGATTTTCCTGGATTGGGGATGGAACCGGTATCTCCTGGGTTGACAAGCAGAGTCTTTACCACTGAGCCTCCGGGAAGCCCCGCAACAGTTTGATTTTAGCTGAGTGAGACTTATGTCACACTTCTGACTCCCAGCACTGTAAGGTATCAAGTTCCTGTTTTTTGTTTTTTTTTTATTTCACTGTTTCTGATTTAAACCACTTGGCTTGTATAATTTATATGGCAGTCATGAAAACTGAGAGAGGCCCATCAAAACACAGAAACCAAATTAAGTCCCGAGAAGACGTGGCTACCCTCCAGGCCAAGACCTGCTCCCGTCTCTCCCTCGCAGAGCATGACCCCAGGTTAGCAAGAGGGGAATCTCTGGGTCCACTAAAACCCACAGCTGTGCAGGCTGGAAGTCCAAGGTCAAGCGGCAGCAGACTCAGTGTTGGGCGAACACCCTCTTGCCGGATGGCTGTCTTCACGCCACACCTTCACACAACGGAAGGGGTGAGGATACTCTGTGGGTTTTTTTTTAAATGGCACTAATAACTTTCACAAAGGCTTCATCCTCCTGACCTCCCAAAGGCCCCACCTCCAAACCCCATTGTCTTGGGCAAACAGATTTCCACAGGGGAATTTTGAGGCGACACAAATGTTCAATCTACAGCAGTCAGGACCCCTGTTTAAGCCAGCCCCATGGTCCTGAGGTCAGCCCTGGCCTCTTCTGTGATCCGCGTGGGTCGCCAGTGTCCAGAGCTGGAGCCGGGGGAAGCGGAGGCGGTCTGGAGGTGCCATCCCCACAGCGTCACTGCGACCGCCACCCAGGGACTGACTGGCCACTGAGGACAGACCCTGGTTGCAAGGCTGCGCCCCCCACCCCCTTGTCATCTCTGGGGCAAAGGGTGCTGGGGGCAGCAGAGAGACAAGATCCGTAGATTAGTTGTTTTTTTTTAAAATAACTGCATCCTTTAATGGCAGTAATACAATTATTGGATTAAGAGACCACAGGAGAAAGGACAGGTGTGGTGTTTCTGGAAGACAGATATGGAGTACAAAAAGGGGGCGGAATAGAGTCATGCGACGATCATTGTAAAAATACAGTACGTTATATACATATTTGCACCGTCAACTTTCAACTCTGAAATAGTATTTACACTTTTGTTACAATCCTGGTTAGAGAACAATTTATTTTTTTTCTTTAAAAGCTCGGCCTGATGGCAAATGAAAATTTTGGGTGAATTCATAGTCCCATGAGGTTCTTAGGCTGAATGTTCCAAGAGGAGGGTTCCAGCTTCTATTTCATCCACAGATTTCAGTTTTAAAAAAGTATTTCATTTTGCTTCTACAAAAGAAAATTCTCAAAGGAGGGGAAAAAAAAAACAAACAACCCAACACCCAACCACAGCCACACTGCGTATTCTTTCTTATATTACGAACACCAGGGGCTGCAGCCCTCTGCTTCGAAGCCAACACTGGTGGCTGAAGAAAAATCTCATTAATGATTGTTAAAAAAAAAAAACAAAACAGAAAAAGACACAAAGACAAACCAAATCCCCCTGATCATGGTGCTCTGACCCTGTGGGGGTGCCTCCCCAGCCCTTGCTTCCGGCACCAGACTCTATGACTGTTCCTTTTCTGGGGAGGGGGTGTGGGACCTTCTTTAACCTCCCACCCCAGGGAGGTGGGAGGGGCAACCCTCTGGCTGGCTGGGACACCAGGCTTCCTCATTATTAGCAGGAAGTCAGCGCCCTTAAGCGAGGTGGCCGAGATGGCAGGATGAGGAGCGAGGCAGGAGAGAGTGGGCATGTGTGGGAACACAGGCCGTGTCCAGCTCCTGAGGTCACGGCGTGGGCCTCTTCTGGGCTCTGTGGACAGGACAGGAGCTCAGCCAGGGTCCTGGGGGTGGTGGGGAGCCCAGGGCAGCCCTTTCGGCTCCCTTCCCGGCTCAGCCGGATGGATGAGAAGAGCAGGTCGCGGGCTGTGGGGTCCTTGCCCCGCTCACAGCAGGGGACCGGTCACCCTCCTGGCCCTGGCCAGCTTCCCACCGTGTCCTCAGGCCCACTTCCTGGACGTGGCCATAAAGCCAACACTGCACATGCCTCTGAACCCATGCCCCCTTTGGCTTGAAAGAAAACCAAACACACCAAAACCACGGGCCCTGAAGGTACACTATGAGGGGGTATGGAGAGAGGGCGATGCTTTGCCGACCACCACCCCGGCTCCCTCCGTCGGGAGCATGGTGGCACGGCCACGCACGGATCCTTGAGCTGTCCCCAGAGGGGCTGGGGCCGGCACACTGGGCACGTGGCTCTGCCTTCCAGGGCCCAGGACAGAGCCTGGCATGCGGGGAGAAAGGAATGTCCACAAGACAGGGGCTAATACTGACGGAGAGCACACGGTCTGCGGGGCCACCGCCCCGCACCAGCCCTGCCGACTCCAGGTCCATCTCTCACCCCGGAGTCTTCTGCCGCAGGCTGGCGGGCTTGGGTTCACGGGTGAACTCTGGACAGAGGGGGGCGGGGGCAGGGGGGCCCTGCGGGTGAATCCAGACGAGACAGCAGTGGGAAAGGACTTTTTCTCCTGGCCCAGGCAGCTTCCAAAGGCTCTTCTTTCTTGATACTTCCTTGCTTCCACTGGCCCCTGAAGCGGGTCATCATGGCCTGCACGCTGCAGAGGAGACGCAGAAATGCCTAGACCTGCTTCCCCGCGGGGCCTGCCCGCCATCTCGGCTCCAGCTCTTCTTGCTCATGCAACACTTCGTGCCTTCTTGACGCCTGCTGCTCCCTTCGTCCTGGGGGTGGGGTGGGGGGGGTGGGGGTGGCAGCAGGAGGAGGGGCCCAGCTTTGCCCAGAAAACCCACCAGACCCCCAGCCGCCAGACTGGAGCCCCAGCCTTTAAGGGAGTCCCTGAAAATTGGGCCTGGCCAGGCCAGGCGGAGTGCCAGCTGGGCTGAGGCCCAGGGGACTCACGACTGCTCACATGCACGTGGAGGTTTTGTTGGCGGGCACCTAGCAGCCCCGCAGCACTGACCAGAAGTTAAAGATGGTTATATACAATTCATATGTTTTAAAGAAGATACTACTTAAAAAAAAAAAAAAGATAGAGAGAGGAAAAAAGAAAACAGAATAGGAAGAAAGAAAAGAAAGAACACCCAAACCCCTCCCCCCTCCCCCCAAGCCCCAACTCTGGTCACTGCCCTTAAATATTGCCCTGGGAAGGGTGGGGTGTGGGGAGCGCTGGACTCCGGCTTAACACTACTGGCAGAAAGGGGAGGCGGTGGGGTCGAAGCCTTTAAACACATCTTTCAGGGACCCAGCGTCCTGCTCACCCTCTTGGGCTGGGCTGTTGCCAGCAAATGGGCTTCCGGAGCCCGTCTTGGGTGCCGGTTTCACGGTCCCGAAGAGGGTGGGCACGGGCAGGTTGTGCACGCCGGGCTGGGGCAGGCTGCCCTCTGCTGATGGGGCACCCACAGCGGCAGCGGGGGCCGCGGCGGCCTTGGGCCGGGGCCGGTTGTAACTGTTGTATCTGTCCGTGGCTGTGGCCCCGTCGGCCCCAGGCTTCCCGGACTCGGGCTGTTCCAGGGCGGACTTGCGGACAAACGGGGGCTCCTTGGCCTTGGCGGCAGCAGAGCTCCTGCCGTTGCCCTCAGGGCCCTTGGGTTGGGCGCCCGTGTCGGCGGCTGGCTCCGCGGCTTTGCCCCCCACGTTGGGAGTCCTGGGGTCGTAGAGGCTGATGCCGCTCAGCACGCTGCTCTGGCCGCCCCCGCCGCCCTGGCCCAGGCCGCCGGCTGCCAGCACACGGGGGTCGTAGGGGGCGGTGGCTGGCGGGGAGGACTCCCCGCTGGGGCTGGCAGCTGGAGAGGGCACCTCGGCGGGGCCAGGTTTGGCTGCCCGGGAGGAGGCAGTGGCGGAGTCTGTGGGTTTCTGCAGCCGGGGGTCGGTAGGCGTCTTCCGCACTCGGGGGTCACTGGGCTTGTCGCCGGAGCCAGGGGTGGCCAAGGGGCCGGTGACGTTGACAGTTTTGAGGATGCGCGAGAGGAGCTCAAAGTCAGGCAGGCTGGAGCCGGCCGCACCAGCATCTGCAGAGTTGCCCGCGCGCTGCCGGGAGTTGGGGGGCCCCGAGGCGGCGGCGCGGTGTAGCCTGGGATCCAGCGCCGGCAGGGACTGCAGGGCGGCGGGCACGGGGGGCGCCGCCTCCTGCTTGGGCAGGGGCAGCGGGATCAGGTCCTCAGGGCTCCAGAGCACAGTGCGGGCGAAGCTGGGCCGGCTCAGGGTGACGTCCTTCTTGATGTGGCTGAACTGCTGCAGCTGTGACCGTGGGTCCCGCAGCGGGTGCCCAGGGAGCGGCTCCAGGGGAATGTTGACGGCCTTCTCCCGCAGGGCTCGCTCCCCTTCCTCTTCTTCCGCCGGGGGTGGCCCAGACCCCTTGGAGCCCCCGGGACCGGCAGGGCTGGAATGCAAGCCACCGTCGGGCTTGGAGCTGGGTAGGGAGCGAGCCAGTCGCGGGTCAGAGGGTCCGGTGTCACCTGGGCCTGACCCACTGGAAGCCTCGGCATGGCGAGAAAGCCTGGGGTCCCGGCTGAGGCGGGGGTCGGCCAGTCGGCCTCCTGTGGGGTGTCCCTTCTGGAGGCGGGGATCCCCCAGCCCACTGCCGCTCAGCTCTCCAACAGAAGCCTGGGGCCGGCTGGACGTCTGCTGCCTCAGCGTCTTCAGGATGGAGGTGACACTGCTCCCACCTTCATCCTCATCGCTTGAGTACCAGTTTCCAGTGTCACCTGCGAGCGAGCAGACAGGCGCAGGGAGATGGTGAGTGGTCACCATACTCGCCACCAGCCCTCTTGGATCCCACAGTAGCCTGCTCCCCACCTCTTATCTCTCAGAACCTCTATTTCTCTCGCTTAAAACACCTGCTGCTCACCCTCCCCACCACCACAGAATGGCACGAAGAGCCAGGGAGCTCAGGCCAAGCACGGAGCCTGGCAGGTCTCTGCCTATTGTGGACGGAACCTTCCCTGTGTATCAGCACCGAGCTAAGGACTTTGCCTTATTTGCCACAACCACCCAGGATACAGCGTTGTCACCACGCCCATTTGACAGATGAGAAAACAGAGGCACCGACACAGCACCCCGAGAACGGGGACAAAGCCAGGCCTGAGCTCAGACTCCCGAGCCCCAGGCTCCGGCACTGCCTTCTCACCTGGGCAGACTCAGACCCTGCCACGGCAGACCCTGCTCTGGGTGCCCGTGAGCAGCAGCCGCTGCCTGGGCTCTCAGTGAGCTTGGGCTCCCAGACCCCTCACAGTGCTCCCGCACCCCAGGGCAGGCAGTCACCAGCTGTTAAGAGGCGGGGCCAGGTGAGCAGACGCAGAAGCTGGCCCGTGTCCAGCCTCCTCGGCAGGTGCAGTCGGAGACCCCGGGGAGGGGACTGTCCCGTTCTCACTGCCCTACTTGCTCCCCGGCTCCTGGCTGCACGCTCCAGATGCCTTTTCTGTCTGCCCCATTCCCTCCAGGGCGGATGCCACCAGGGCACCACTCAGCCCCACAAGACTCGGCAGCTGAGGTGGGGACTGTTACTGGTTTGGTCAGTGACTGGCTTTCATCTCTGGGCTTCCCAAGGACACAGTCTGGGGAGCAGGGGCTGAGCGTCTCCCTCCAGCCTCCTCCGCGAGGGTGCGGTCTCCTCCAGGGACCAGCCCACTGCCCTCCTCCACGGGACCAGGGTCTCGCCCTTGTCCGCAGGGGTCCTCCCGGCCACAGGCTCCTGTCCGACGCAGACCCCAGACCTAGGCACGCCCCACCACTCCCCACAGGGTGGCCACGGCCCGCGCCCATCGGGGAGAGCCCTGCCCCGGGGGAGGACACGTGCCTTCCTCATTCTCCCGGTCCTGCTTGCTGCTCTCAGCCAGCCTCCTCGCTCTCTCCTCCTCCTGCTGCTTCTGCTGGATCCTCAGGTACAGGGCCCTCTGGGCCGAGGGCAGGAAGTCGGGGACACCGGCGCCCGGCTTCGGCCGGCCTGGGGGCCCTCCCTCAGAGAAGCTGTCTGGCTCCAGAGGGTGCTCGGGGAAGAGGTGCTCCCCAGGCTCCCCCGGCAGCTCTTCGTAGTGCCCGTAGTCCTCTGTGGCAGGGAAGAACCGAGCGTTCACGTCGGGAAGGGCCGTGCGGCACCAACTCCGGCCCACCCGTGCCCTCAGCTGGAAAACCACCCCTGATGGCGATGGGTGAGAATGCACAGCCCACACACTCCTACCCTTCCCGGGAGGGGCCCTAGCAGTAGGGGACGGAGCAGCCAAAGGGGGAGGCGGAGGTCCCAACTAGGACGCAGCCACTGAGAATGGGATTCACGGTGAGGTTTAGTGACATGGGCAAATGCTCATGAGGTGAGAACAGGACGGAACGGCGTACGAATGTTTATAAAACGCAAAGAAAAGGCTTTGAAAAGACAGACGGAGAACAGGCCCTCTGGGAATGAGAGCGGGGGGAATGAGATTGGGGGAGGGGGTTGAGGCATCGTTCACTTTTTTACTCCACTCATTTCCCATCTGTTTTAAATACTTTTGATGAGCATTAATCTTATAGTCTCTTTAAATAAAGAAAGAAAGAAAAACACTCAATCTCACAGTAAGCTCATAATATGAGTTCAATCACAGTAAACAAAGACCCATAAAGAAAAGAAGAAAATACACCAAAACGTTGCTATGGCTACAAGTCCACCCAGAGGCTGCCGGGCGATTCCTTCTCCTTCCACAAATGTTTCTGGGCAGCTGCTACGTTTAAGGGAACGGGATGGGTGGGGGTGTTTCTCCAGCACAGCATCTAGGAAGCACCAGGTGGAAGGGCTTGCCATTTCTCCTGAAGGGTGGGCAGCGTCCGGCACTAGCCGCCTCCCTTCGCAAATGCTAAAGACAGAGCCAAGGATGAGGGGAACAGCATGTGGAGGTCTGTGACGAAGCGCCTAGAGACTGTGTGTGTGTGTGCGTGTGTGTGTTGGAGACAGAGTCCAGTGAGCACTGCCCACAGGCCATTCTGCAATGATGAAATAGCCCCGAACTGCACCTACTGAGTGCAGCGCCCCTACTGAGCAGCTGAAATGCGGCCAGCTCTACCAAGAAAGGGAGTCCGTAATTTAAGCTAAAGTTCCAGGAGTCAAACGCTTAAATCTTTTTAGAAAGATAAACACTTCCTGCTGCTGCTGCTGCTAAGTCGCTTCATTCGAGTCTGACTCTGTGTGACCCCAAAGACGGCAGCCCACCAGGCTCCCCCGTCCCTGGGATTCTCCAGGAAAGAACACTGGAGTGGGTTGCCATTGCCTTCTCCAATGCAGGAAAGTGAAGTCGCTCAGTCGTGTCCGACTCTTCACGACCCCATGGACTGCAGCCTACCAGGCTCCTCTGCCCATGGGAGTTTGCAGGCAAGAGTACTGGAGTCGGTTGCCATTGCCTTCTCCGAAATACTTCCTATGTAATCATATAAAGCAAAATGTGAAAAGCCACTTTCTTCCAGCCTCTGAACTTCAGAACATGGGAACTCAGTGTGCCGGGCTGCTCTGGGCCACAGCCTCACTCCTTAAACAACAGTCCCACCCAGGCCCCCTTGCAGCTGATGGTTTTACAACGCTGAATACTATTAAAGGCAACTGAACGGCACAAAAAGGGTAGATTTCACAATATGGGCATTTGAGTCAATTGCTCCAGAGATATCATCACCAGCTGGACAGACTTTTTGCTTCCCCACCTGGACCTTCATGCATCTCACATCCATTGTTTAAAGGGGGAGGAGACCCTTTCGGTCAGGGTCACCTGCTTTTCTCATGTGAGAGTGTGTCACTGTCCTGGCGCCCTGCCCACACACCTGTTTTTATGTCTCCACATACTAGACGCCAGCGTAAACTCTACCCCGACCTCCAGCCTGGTCAGCTCCCTGATGCCCGTCGTCGACTCCACGTGGTGTTAAATGGGCACCTTGTGCTTTCGGCAGCCAAAGCGCAAGTGCTGCCCTCCTTCCTCCCAACCTGGCTCTCTGCAGCATCTCCAGCCCCAGGGACAGCGTGGGCACCTGCCCAAAGACTCTGCCCCCCACAGGCATCCCCACCCGACCCTGCCGCCTTGGCCCCTTGACCCCATGGTGCTTCCACACCCAGCCCTGCTGACTCCCAGTCACCCTGGGTGCCCCTTGCCTCACGTCTGCCCAGGGTGACTCCAGGGCAGCCTGCAAGCTTCCCAGACTCCCCTCCATGCTATGAGCACCCATGGCCCCCATGCTCCTCTGCTATCCCCATCCTTCCACCGAGCACACCTCACCATGGCCCACAGAGTCTCGTGTGCTTCTTTCCCCTGTCCTCCTGTCCCAAGCCACACGAACACCTGGGGAGTCCACCAACAAGGTGACTGGCTGGAACCTCTACCTGCTGCGGCTCCCCCCAAGCCAAGCCTTCCTCCCACTTCACATCCCTCTCCCATTTGCTTCTCACTTACACCTCGGACAGGCGGTGTCACACCAGAGGACAGCCGCCCCCAGCCCGCCTCCACCCGTCACCCGTCGCCCCACTTTACTTCCATCAATGACCGACGCCAATGTGAGTGGCATGCTTATTGACAAGTTTCCTGTCTGCTTCTCACCACTGAAACGCCGTCCAGGCCTGCTCTGACCCCAGGCCTGGAAGCACGCCTGGCCCCCTGGACACCTCCCATCCTCCTAGAGGCTACACACCGTCTCCTGTCAAGCAGCACTGTCATCCAAGCACCCTGACAGCCGGACCTTTAGGTTGTTAACAACACATGTTCTCATTTTACCAAGAAAGGAAGGAAAAGAGGAAGGAAGATGGTCAGTGTGGCAACAGAACGAGCACAGTCGAAAGGGAGCTCCAAGCCAAGAACCACCAGAAGCAGGCCACTGGCAGAGGGCACCTCAGCCATCAAGTTTACACCATTTGGCATCCACCCCCTAACTTCCCACACTCCCAGTCCACACACACCCAGCAAACTTACAAGAAACTAAGTTATAGTGATGATAACATCCCGCCCAGACTCAACAGGGTGGTGAATCCTACATCACTGAAAAGGTTCAGCCACTTATGGAACAGAGATGGAGTTGGATTTATGTTTTCAAAGACTCAGACCAAGGAAGGAAACCCCAATATTCCTGACTACATTCCACTGTGCAGGCCCCAGTCGGCCCCCACCCTGAGCCCCGCATACCTGCGTCCCCAATGAGTCCCGGCTCCATCTCCATGCCCTCCTGCTGCTGGTAGAAGTTTTCATAGAAGTTCTGGGCTGGTGGGATGGGGGGCATCATTCCAGAATGCGGGGAGTCTCCGGGACCGTAGGGCATCATAGGAGGGCCGCCGGGGCCCATGGGTGGGCCAGGGTTCATGCCGGGGCCCATCGGCATATCTGGGTGCATGTCGGGGTGCATGTCAGGGTGCATATCTGGGTGCATGTCGGGGTGCATGTCAGGATGCATCGGGCCCCCCATCGGCCCTGGGGGTCCCATGTTGGGCCCAGGGCCCATTGGCCCAGGGGGTCCTCCGGGTCCAGGGAACCTGGAAGGAGACAATGGTGCCTGTGAGAGAGGCTACAGAGAAAGGCGGGAGCTGCAGCCTGAGGAGGGCTCTGACCAGGCTCTGAAGGCTCCAGAGATACCGCATGCTGGCCAGCTGGGCACTCACCTTACGCCCAGCTTCTCAGCCAGCTGCCCTGTGGGCCGTACCACGATCTCAAACAAGGAGGGGATCTTCTTATTGTACATGTCCTGCTGCTGCTGCAGCTGCTGTGGGGACAGCGGCTCGTGCGCTGGCAGGGGCATCTGAGGGGGTCCGGGGGGCGGGGGTGGGGGAGGGGGTGGGGGCGGGGGGCCACCCTGCATGGGCCGGCCATTCGGAGATGTGGGGGCCGGGGGGCCGGGCGGGCGGGGCGGGGTGGGCAGGAGGCCCACGCCGGGGGGCGGCTTGGGCAGGGGGTTGATGCCCTGCTTCTTCAGCTCCTCCACCTCCTTCTCATCCTCGGCGCCCGCCTCCGCATCGTCCGCCAGCATCTGCAAGCAAGAAGGACAAAGGCGTCTGCGAGTCATGATGGGGAGGGGCAGGTGGTAATGTACCCCTCCAGGGCTGAGACCTGAATTCTCCAAGCAAAGTGCTTCTGCCCCCCGAGACCCTTATAGCATAAGGCCACCGACCACGAAACCTCTCGGGAACAGAAATCATCGCCCCCGTACCACCTACGCATCCACTCCTGGTGACCGGTTGATAGGGCAGCCATTCTTATTCTGCCGCAAAATATATGCAACATACCATGCACTATTTCACCATTTCCAGGTCGACAATTCAGACATCAAGTACATTCTCAATGTTGTACAATTGCCACGATTATCAAGATCTGTCACCTCAGAGAAAACGCCACGCCCTCAAGCAAGCGGCCACCCCCAACTCCCTGCCTCAGAAGACACCACGCCCACCAAGCGGCCACTCCCCCAGAAGATGCCACACCCATCAAAAGGCCACTCCCACAGAAGACGCCACGCCCGTCAAGCGGCCACTCACCACTATCCCCCAGAAGACGCCATGCCCATCAAGAAACCACGCCCACAAAAGACGCCATGTTGTCAAGCAGCCACTCACCACTCTCCCCTCAGAAGATGCCACGCCAACCAACTGGCCACTCCCCCAGAAGACGCCATGTTGTCAAGCGGCCACTCACCTCTCTCCCCTCAGAAGATGCCACGCCAACCAACCAGCCACGCCCCCAGAAGACGCCACGCCTGTCAAGCGGCCACTCCCCACTCCCTTCTCAGAAGACGCCACGCCCATCAAGAGGCCACTCCCCCATGAAGTCATCGCTCCCATGGAAAGGCCACGCCCCACTTCCCCTCCCCCAGCCCCTGGCAACCACCCACCTCCTGTCTACGTATTTGCCTATTCTGGACATTTCCTATAGACGAAGCCCTATAATATGTGGCCTTTTGTGGCTGGCTTCTTCCACTGAGCATCGTGACGTTTTCCAGGTTCACCCATGGTGCAGCTGTGTCATCTATTTCACAGCCAATAGCTCATGGTTCTGTTTGGATTTTAAGCGCCTCACCGCACTTGCAATCAAACCGCCAGCACTTATGAGGACCCGCAGGGCCAGATAGCAGGGCTGGTGTCTATGGAGGGCTTCGCGGTGCGCGTACTCCTCCAGCCTAAGTACCCAACCCTGTGTTTCAGCCCCGCGGACAGCTAAGCATTTCCCCCCTCAACAGGGCCCTCACTGGACCGGGCCTCTGTCTGGGCATTCATTTTTCCCTCCACATATGGCTCCATGCCCCCCAGTTGCTGAGGTCTCTTATTAAAAGGTCAGTTCAGAGTGACAGGCCTGGTCTCCTGTATTCACTATGGGAACACCATCAGATCCCTCCAAAGCACTACCCAAGCTTTGTTAAGATTAAAAAAAAAAAAAAGATTTTACATTTAGTTGTATCTCTTGATATTCCTGGCCCGATGACTACCAATTCCACAAGGGCAAGACCCCCAGGTTCCACCTAAGGCCTATTACAGGGCAGAGGGACAGTTTGAAAGTCTGGATTCAAGTGGAACATCCCACGGATTGGGATCCTATGCCGAAGTTGATACTGCGGATCTGCCTGCGTCTCTTGGAAGGCCAATGTGCAAATGGGGCCTCAAGCCTGGGCCCCGGCACCTACCTCTAAACAGGACCCTGCCCCAGCCTCCTCCCCACTCAGGCAGGGCGGCCTGTGGTTACAGAGCCGCTGGGCCCTGCACTGCTAGATCCTCACAGGGGCAACTCGGTGCCCTCAGGTGTGGGCAAAACCTAACAAGGTTACGCTTCATTTAACAGATACAAACTTGATGAGCTTCCTCTCGACCCGGGGAGGGGTACCACCGCCAGCCACTGAATGTGCCACACTCCCCTCACCCCCAAGACTAGGGTTGTGTGTCTCCTCACCACTCAGCAGGAACACTCTGCTGGGGACAGAGGCCATGGAGATCTTTTCACTGCTGCCCCCGGCCTGAAGCGCGGTACTCAGCACACAGGGCCACACAGTGGACTCAACAACTAAATGAACCGCAGTGCTGGCCCCCAGGACAGCCTCCTGAAGGTACTGCTGATCCCCAGCGCGGTGGGCCCCCTTTCCCATGCTCACCTCCTGGGGCCCCGTGCCTTTAGCTTCCCCACTGCGCTCTGCAGTTGGGGCTTCTGTGCCCATCCTGTGCTGGGGATGGAGTCTTACCTCGCCGTGGCTTCCACTACAGGACTTCCCCCCCTACCCCTCGTGCAGACCCCACAACACCCTGCTGGACTCCACCTGGGGACACAGACAGCCCCTTGCGCTTACCCCTGTCCCCACCACCCGCCCTGGGTCCCGAGTGCAGCCTGAGGGCAGGCACTGAACCACATTGGAGCCCCGGACACTGACACATAAGAGATGCTGTCCCAGCAAAAGAGACACTGACGTATAGAACAGTCTTATGGACTCTGTGGGAGAGGGAGAGGGTGGGAAGATTTGGGAGAATGGCATTGAAACATGTAAAATATCATGTATGAAACGAGATGCCAGTCCAGGTTCAATGCATGATACTGGATGCTTGGGGCTGGTGCACTGGGACGACCCAGAGGGATGGTATGGGGAGGGAGGAGGGAGGAGGGTTCAGGATGGGGAACACATGTATACCTGTGGTGGATTCATTTTGATATTTGGCAAAACTAATACAATTATGTAAAGTTTAAAAATAAAATAAAATTAATTAAAAAAAAAAAAAGAGATGCTGTCCCTCCCTGTGAAACCCTGAACCCAAACCATGCAGGCTGTCCCTCGGTACGTCTAGACTCCTGGGCCTCTGTGCAGCAAAGAGGCGCTCACACCAGACCACCAGGCCCTGCCTGGGCACCACAACCCACTCCCACCACCAGAACTGATTCTGAACGATCCTCGGGTTCCCCAAGTTCAGAGGCGTGCTGTCAGTGGAAAAGGACTGCCACACCGGCAGACACACACAGACGTGTGGGGCAAGAAATGTGGCCATTTCATCAGGCCAAAGAAATAAGCTCGTGTCTGTCAAAAATTCTAAGCTTCTGCCCAAACTAGAAACAAATCAAACGTTCAACTGGTGACTAGATAAACAGTGTCTCCCATCATCCATAAAGTGGGGTAGTACTCAGGAACTAACAGTGATGAACCACCAATACTTGCAACAACGTGGATGAGAAGCCAGATTCAAAACCACGCACACACTTAGAAGCTACATCCCATATAAATCTATTCATATGACTTCCTTGGAAAGCCAAAACTACAGGGACAGTAAACGGATCAGCGGTTACCAGGGGCTGGAGATGGGAGAGGTGCTGACTACAAAAGGGTGAGTCCTGAGGGTGCAAGTGACTTTTCTCTAGCTAGACTGTGAGGTAGTTACATGACTCTGTATCTGTCAAAACTCAAAGAAAAGGTGTTTTTTTTTTTTTAAGCTGGATACAAACTATACCTTGACAAACCTGACTATGAAAGTGTGTGTATAGATCAATAACAGAAAGATTTAATGGTAAGAACCATAGTGTGTGCCACTTACTTTCAAGCGGCTCAAGGAACAAAGGAGAGCAACTGATAAAACAAATGGGGCAAAATAATGCCAATCAAGGGATCTCAGGTGGAAGAATTCTTGCCACTCGCTCTCACAGAACCATTACCAACAGTCCCAAAGGCAGGCGTGTCTCAAACCTGGAGTGGACAGCTGGACGCTGATGTATCTGGACAGACAGAAATGTCACTGAGATGTAAGAAAACAAGGCTGCAGAGAAGGGAGGGAGAGAGAACACAGAGGAGAGGGTGGTGAAGGCCCCAGCCTCAGTGGCACCACAGCCTGGCCCCAGGGCTGGCCCAGGAGCCTCAGGTCGCACCCCTGGGGGTCGGGCTACAACTCTGTCCAGGAGAGGAGGAGACGGCTGACCTCCCGCCTTTATCAGGGTTATTACCCTGGGCCCGTCGTAAAGGTTGAAGTTTTACTTTCTGACCACCAAAATTCGATTCTGGAATGGTTTTTCCAGGTTCAACACTCATTAAAAAAAAAAAAAATTATCCATTTTGGCTGCACTGGGTTGTCACTGCTGCATGGGGCTTTCTCCAATTGTGGTGAGCGGGGACTATGCTCCAGCTGTGGTGTCGACACTATTAACCTACTGAGATTTGACTTGAGGCAGGGCACGATACTGATGCTCTCAGAATGTTTATGGCCAGAAATGGAAATGTGCCACCCTGATTTGCTTTGGGTTTTCATTAGAGTGTCTCGAGCTGTGCTGTCCAATATGGTGGTCACTGGTCACATGTGGCTACCAGGTGCTTGAAATGGGGTTATAAGTAGAAAGTAAGCACCAGATTCCTTAGACTTAGTATATATATTAAAAAAAAATAATACAAAATATCGCAATTTTTTTCATATGTTTATTACTTGCTGAAATGGTACTCTGGACATGGATATACTGGATTAAATAAAATACACTGGTAACATTAATATCATCTGTTACTTTTTACTTTTTTCTAACATGGCTACTAGAAAAATTTGTATGTAGCTCTGCTGTGTTCTTGGACAGCATTGGTCTAGAGTGCAAACTCTGAATCTCCAGGAGGGGGCAGCCCTCAGTCATAGATGACTCAGTTCTTCAAATGAGAAATGAAGCCAGCATTACTTTTTCCACTCCTTCCCCTGAGAAGGACTCACAGATTCTAGACAGCTAGCAGTTACAAAACCCTATTCCTAGGCTCACAGGCCAAAAGGTGCACCAAAGACAAGGACCTTCTCCCTGACGCTCTCCCAGGGAGGAGTGGATGTCCTCTTGCTCTGCTTGCTCAGGGCTTCCCCTGAGGCCCTCAGGCAGCCCTTGGCCCCATCTCAACAGTGAAGTCACCAATGGATGGATTCTTGGAAGCTGGCTAAGGCACTGATTCTTCCCAGTATCAAAAAATAGCCCATCTCCTCAAACCTCCTGGGAACCAGAAAGAAGGTGGGAAAGCCTTCACCTGGGAGGACACATTTTCTCACACCCAATCACCCTGCTCACACCCATTCACCCGATGACAGAGTGAAGTGAAAGTCGATTCTACTCTTTGCAACCTACGGTCCAAGGGATTCTCCCGGCCAGAATACTGGAGTGGGTAGCTGTTTCCTTCTCCAGGGGATCTTCCCAACCCAGAGACTGAACCCAGGTCTCCCGCATTGCAGGTGGATTCTTTACCAGCTGAGCACCAGGGAAGCCCATCACCCTATAATAGATGTCAGGAAACCAAGGACAGGAACCGGGGCCTCCAAAGTCCTCAGTCTTGACTCCCCAGGGAGACAAAGGACATGAGAATGAGTTTCAGGCGTCCTCTGGCTGATAAGGAAGCCCTGATACCTCACTGGAGGGGGTCCCCCGCCCTCAGAGCTCCCAATGCCCTGTACTTTTTCTACTACATAAAAGACTTGGAAAAAAACATTTGACTTTTCCATCGAAACAGAAGCCATCCGAAGCCTCACTTCTTCTCCGTGCTCCCTGGGCTCTTGGAAGGCCAGCTAGGAAATCACAAGGTACGTTTGGAGACACACCAGGCCACATTCCTTTCAGGGAGCTGCTCCCCAGTGAACACCGCCCCAGGCAGAGAGAAGACACACACGTGACCACCCCCATCCTCCCTGCAGAGCATACGGTCCCCACTCCCTCCTGAACTCGTCCCAGCTCCAGATCAACGCAGCTGGCATCCTGGTCCCGCACGGAGGCCAAGCCCCTGGCTGTCCCAGTCCCCGTCAGCCCAGGCATTACCTTGTCCAAGAGCTCTCGGGTCTCCTCGGTCAGGGGGTCGTGAGAGAACATGCAGTCATCGCCGTTGATACAGTTCCCAGTCGTGTGGTACAGCTTACACGGGAAATCACGTACATGGCAAGTTAAGGCGAATGCCTCACCTCATGAAACCCACCCCAGGACAGAAACCAAGCCCCTCTGTTTCAGAGAGGAGGAAACTGAAGCCCCGAGAGGTGCAGTGACTGGTTCAGCTGTGCACAGCAGGTTGGCAACTGAGCCAAGATGAGATGCCCATCTGGAGTGCAGCCCGCTCCACCACGCAGGCCTTGAGGCCCTGTCCTCAGATCTTCATTCAACAGGAAGAGGGTGAAAGTTCAATAATCTTCCCACGGATACACAGCCACTTGGAAAAGTCTCAGAAAGACAGCGGGCAATGGCATGGTCTCGAGAATATACTTGACCCTTGAATGACATGGGGGTTAGGGCACCAACCTTCTGCCCAGTCAAATATAGGAGTATGATTTATAATCCGTCCTCCACACCCTCGGTTTTCCATCTGTACCAAGAGTATGGAGGATAGATTATATATAAACTATACTCAGATTTTTGTGTCTTAAGATCCAACCAGCTGCAGATCCTACCAAAAACAATCCACGTATGAATGCACCTGCAGAGTTCAAACCCACGCCGCTCAAGGGTCAACTGTATATGTATGGGAACACATAACACGCGCGCCTCAGTTTACTCATCTGCAGAATGGCAAGAGCAGACCTGTTGCAGGGCAAAGGTGAGGGCTGAAAGAGATGGAGACGAGTAGAGGGCTCTTGGCACCTCGTCGGTGCACAAAGCGGGAGTGCGATGAAGGCCAGCTGTTAACACCAGTAAGGAGAAAAGGTCTACACCCTCCATGCACTCAAAGGTGGGCACCAAAGGATATCATGCATGTAGGGGCAGTTCTCGGCTCTGGCACAAAACCCAGTGATGTAAAACTTGCACAGTTCTCGCTTCTTTGGTAGCTCGATGTCGTGGCTAAAATTACAGTGGTCTCCCTGGAAGAGAACCAGTCAAAGGTAAGCTGTCCGCCAAGGAAGAACTGCTCTGTCACTGGGGAAGCACAGAGGGACCGATGACAAAAATGAACAGGCCCCTCCACACAGCCCCGGGCATTTATTCCGACCCATAAATGCAGTTTCCCACCAGCTTGAAACTTCTGCCAAAGTGTGTGCCCCTTTCTCCTGCCCCTGCCCCCTCCCCCTTGTCCTCAGCTACCCCCACCTCCTCCCTTCTGCTGCCTTCACTGCTTCTAAACCCTCCTCCTGCCTTCCCCTGTCTTACCCACTTACTGCTTTCTGCTTGCTGCATAACAGCCAGTATTCAGTTTCACTCTTCTTTCTTCCTAACAGAACCCCAAGCTGGTTTGTGCTCAGTTAAAAATACTCTATTTCCCAGCTTCCTATGCAGTTCTGCCCAATGAGATGTACATAAAAGTCCCAGGGAAGACAATACTGCCAAGGTATTTTTTTTCCCAACAATTCCTTCACACAGTTTTCTTCCTCCCAGCCCTTAGATGTGGTGATGGCACAGCAACCACTAAGCAACCACGAGGACGAAAGCCACATGCTTGAAGACTCCAGCGTAAAAGCCAGGAAGGAACCTGGGTCTCCCATGGTGCCACTGATCACTGTACCTGCCCTGTAGTGCCCACTCCCAGACTCTTTGATCTTTTTATTTTTGGTCACATGACATGGCACACAGGATCTCAGTTCCCCAACCAGGCATCAAACCCGTGCCTGCTGCAGTGGAAGCACAGAGTCCTGTTAGGACTGGACGGCCCGGGAATTCCCACACTCTGTTCTGAGAGACAAAATGTCTGTGGGTTTCAGCCAGTGGAGTTGAGCTTTCGGCTATTTGCAAACCATACAATCCAAACAAAACATCCAGGTGAACAGAAGAAAGAAACTGTTGAATACCTGCTTCCTCTTTCTCTTCCTAATAGCTATTCATTTTTGTTTGTATGTATTTCAAGTTTCTAAAAATAGTATGAACTGCAACTCTTAACAAGGAAAACTTTATGCACGTACACAGGCACACACGCAAACCTTTGCTTAAAACATAGTAACATTTTTTCCTGACACAGATACATAGGTACAGTATTCCCTGGGAACATGTTGGCCAATTATCTGCCCACTCACTGAATTTGAATAAAAAGTTGGCTGGCTGAACTGACACTGGATTATACTTGTTTCCTTCAGGACCCTGAGGTCACTGGCACATCTCTTGGCGTAACATTCTGCTGTGAAGGTCAAGGAGGGCCTGATCCCTTCCCACTCCCACCTCTTCTGCCTTGATGACTCCCTCTCCAACATTAAAGTTCACTAACTCAACCAGGCTATGTTACACCTTTGCATTAGCAACAGGTCCAACAGGTCCAACATTTGAGGTTCCATGGACTGGGTGAAAATTTTGGCCAAAAAATCCCCCCAACCAAAACAACACAGATGTGTCACCAATCTCGTCCTGGCTCTTCAATCATTTCCAGGCCCCCGACGCATCTCTCAACTACTCCAAGCCCCCCCAAACACTGCCCCAGAGAGTGTGGCCTCCAGAATGAAAGGAGACCAGGAGGCCCCTGGTCCCAGCTCCAGGAACCCTGGCCCTGGGACTGCCCTTACCCACGTGCACCGCCCTTCCACGAAGTATTTGCAGATGACTTTGCCTTTCTTGTCAGACTGCTGGTGGGGCTTGTCGTGGTCACTCCTCCGGTAGCTCCCACCACCATCCTGTTGGGAACACAGAGTGGGAATGGAAAGGAGAATTAAAAGGAAGGGCGGGGAGGGGCCTGTGCAGGCCAGGTGGAGTGGACTGCGAGGGTGAGAGGGGCTGACTGGCAGGGCTGACAGGGGCACCGGCCAGCCAGTTCCATCCAGGGTGCAGGTGGGTGGGTTAGAGCCCCACTGCTCGGAGCTGAGGATGTGCGTGCCACACACCAGCAGGAACGCATCCGCTCCGAGGCGGCGCCTTCCTGGAGAACTCAGAGAGCAGGTGACTGCAGGTGCTACAAAGATGTGGCTTTAAAAACAAGAGGGTCTCCCCCGAAGAGCATCACCCAGGAGAGCTGATTAGTGCTGAGAGGCTCACCCATGGGAACGGCTGATGGGAGCAAGGGGTTGGGATCAGCCTCAGAAGACAACTCATTTAAAGAAGAAAAAAATTTCAAGAAGGAGCCTTGAGTAAGAGCATCACAAGGGGACGGAGGGCCGACTTACGCCCATGTCGTCGTCATAGAAGTCTTCATCGTCGTTCATCCCGCCCTTGTTCATCCCACCTCGGCTGCCTCCTCGACCGCGGCCCCGGCCCATCCCTTTCCCTCGACCTCGGGAACCCCGGCCGCGGCCTCGACTTAACCCTGCAGAGGAGAGAGACGGCGTCCGTCCGCAGCCTCTGCCCAGGACCTGAGTCCCACAGCTGCCGCGGGAGCCCCTGCCCTCCCTGCCACCTCGCCCCTCGGGGCGCCTGCCTACCTCGCCCTCGGCCGTCCTTGGACCGGCGGTACTGGCTCAGCTCCTTGGAGTAGTCGTCGTAGTCCTCATCTCCCATCGGCTCCTCACTCTCTCCATACTGGAGCCCGAGAGGAGGAAAGCAGGAATGCATCATTCGGGGAACAGGGAACCATGTCCTGAACTATATATGCCACCTCCTTCTGCCTTTTTGTACACTCGGGACACCACCAGGCTGGGGAAGAGCCAGTGAGCGGCCCCGGGACTCCCACCTGCACCCCTCTTCACCCACCCCAGCCTGGGCAGCATCTGGGTCCTAGTCCTTTCCCTGAGGTCTGTACGCTCAGGACTCCCAGCCCGTCACTCCCAGCTCCCAGGGGGCAGCGGTGCAGCTGGAACAAGCAGCAGCGTGGCCAGACCTCGGGCAGGGACAGAACGTGAGTATGGCAGCTCTCCTGTGTGTGCAGGGGGTGAGTAAACAGATGACTACAAAGGCTTCGAAAGCACCCTGGGGAACCCTTTCTTCAGGGATGGGGAACGGAGGCGCCAAGAGAAAGGAGCGGCTGAGGATGTTCTGACAGCTCAGCCCTGGGAACCCTTTCAGTTCTGAACCTCAGGAAGGTTCTCTCTATTCAAACAACAAAGGAACATTTGGAAACACAGAAAGAAACCTGCCATCTAATGCCTTCTTCCCAGCAGTCTCAGGGACCGCCTCCAACAGAGGCTGCACCCACCAGCCACGCTCCCCCCGCCCCCGAGTTGGAGAAAGCCTTACGTCCATCTCCTCCTCGTAGAAGTCCTCTTCGTCCTCCGGGTGGTCTCCTCCCACAGAGCCTCTGCCCCTGCCTCGGCCGCCCCTGCCCATGCCTCGGCCTCGAGACCCTCCGCGGCTGCCTCGGCCTCGGTAGCCCCTGCCTCGGCCCCGGCTGCCTGCATGATGATGAGACAGTGAACAAGGGAGACCTCAACCTCCGTCCACCCGAGGTCAATCACTTCCTCCTCCTCCTCCAAGAAGCCTTGCAAGCTGCTCTGGGCTGACACAGTCCCTGGGCCTCTGGACAGGGCTGGCTCAGCGCCATGGACACACAGCTGCTGCACGCTCCCCACACAACCCTGACTGCTGCACTTTCCCACACGAGGGCACCAGGCACATGGGGCCACCGAGCACCCAACACGGGGCTGACCAAACTAAGAGGCTGTGACACACAACACCTACTGCCCTCTCCTGCATGCACTGATTTTCAGTAAACGTTTACGGTTTTTGTTTTTTTTTCCAGATCCATGCATCCTTTATTCCATGACCAACCACTGTGTTGCAACCAGGCAACACTACACAGACGGGCAGTCACCCGCAACCCAGCTGTACAACAATCGGAGGCTTACAGTACATTTAAGGCTTTTAAATTTGGGAAAAAAAAAAAGCTTTTTAATAAAACCAAAGAACTCTCAAACCCAACCCCCAATCAACAGAAGTAGTGTAACAATTTTAAGCATCTTACATTTCTGATGCTGTTGGTGCAACCCCAGTGTCAAAATCCAAATAACTCCTAAACTAAAAAGATTAGTTTCATGAAATTTTAATTACGTAAATTTTTCAAAGCATAAACTTGTCTTTTTTTTGTCTTGGAAATGTTATAAAAATTTTTAATAGCAAAACATAGGAATAAAAACATATTAACAAAATGTATTCAATCATTTACATTACAAACAAGGAATCTGCAGTTCATTGTTGTGGCCTGACAGGAGAAAATTACTCAATAGGAATCTATGCACAATGTGATTGCAAATATGTACAGTACTTTAAAAAAAGCCTACAAGGAGGAAAGTTGGCTAGGTTCTTTGTTAAACCAACCAGACGATCAAAATATTAAAACTCTGTGGACTAGTAGTAATAACTTTACACTTAAAAGTTTACGTTTTTAAATGCTTAAAAGTTCACGTTTACGGTTTTAAATGAAAGAAAAAAAGAAAATGCTGGGAGTATAAAGTGCACAGTGAATTTCAAAGACTTAGTTAAAAGAGAGCAAGAGAGAGGTAATATATATTTATAAAAAAATCACATCTATTTTGATTACATGTTAAAATAAGATTTAGAATATATAAGCCTCATAAAATGTGTTCTTAAAATTATTTCATATGCTTTCTTTTATGTTTTTAGTGTGACCACTAGAAAATTTGTAATTCGACAGTGGCTTGCATTGTATTTCTGTTGGACAGGCCAGTCTAGCGTCTCCCCAAAGAACGGGGCCTATCTACAAAGAAGTGCAAGAAAGACTGCTGAATGACTAGCCACTTAAACAAGCAGCACTAAGAACCGCTGAGCTTGAAAGTTCTGGAAGCCCTCTGGGGCTGAGAAATATGACTGGCAGATGGTTCTGAGAGGTCAGGCTGTGTCTCTGGTGCACGGCCCCCCCGCATCCTCCTAACTGCCACAGTTCAAGGTTCAGAGGTGTGGCAGTCCCGTGGGCTGCAGTCACACCTTGTCAGGTGACAGGAGACAGGCGTCAGCCCGTGACCCTCCCAAGCTGTGTGAAAAGTTGTCTATCTCTTCAGAACTGACCAGGAAATGAATTTAAAGAACAACGCTTCAGAGGATTCCCCAGGGGTCCAGTAGTTGGTTAGCACTCAGCACTTTCACTGCCGGGCCTGGGTTCGATCCCTAGGAGGGGAGGCCCCCCTCCAAAAGCAACCTGAGTCACAAGAGCCCTCTCCTTGCCTCATGCCGGCCTGGCTCCCTCCCAGCCACAGCCTCAGCACAGACCCTCTACTCTGGGGGCAGAGCCCATCTCTGGTGCTCAAGGGCAGCTCCCCGCCCAGCCCCCGCTATGCTCATCTCAGCCCTGAACAACAGTCCTCCTCTGGTCCCGGACCTGAGGCTGCGAGGGACGGGGCCCAGCCCAGCAGGCCAGGGGAAGTGGCGGGTCTCACCTCGGCCCCGGCTGCTGCCCTCCTTGGCGCGCCGGTACTGGTTCAGCTCTTTGGTGAAGTCGTCGTAGTCGTCCTTGCCCATGTCCTCCTCCTCGTCCCCCTCATACTCCCCATACTGCTCGTTCTCGTAGTCGTCATACATGCCGTAGCCTTTGCTGTCCATCTTGGAGTAGGACTTCTTGGGCAGGGGCGTGGTGTGAGACGGAGGGTACTGCTGGTGGGACTGACGGGGAGAGGACATGAGTCCCGGGGCCTCCGGTTCGGACCGCCAAGACCCCCGCTGTCCCCCAAACTGGCACGTCTGTGTGGGCGTCCCTGCTGGCCCTGGGGTGAGAGGCCAGCCCCGAGCCACGCTGGTTCCTGGCTTCCACCTGAATGAGAGCTGGGCTGTGGACCCAGGTGCCTCTGCTCTTCAGAAGAGCCATAGTTGTAAAGACAGCTGAGAAACAGAGGCCCCATGACCCGTGAAGAACGATTGGGAAAAGAAGGGCGTATTTCCCAGGGATCTAGAATAATCTCATTTGGGGAGGGGGCTTGCTAGGCAAGAGGGACGCTCTCTAGTCAGAAATCTCCTGGGACCTTGGAATTCAATTAATGACTGCTTGGGACCCAAACTAGTGACTTCCTTGGTAGTTCAGTTGGTAAAGAATCTGCCAGCAATACAGGAGACCTGGATTCGATCCCTGGGTTGGGAAGATCCCCTGGAGAAGGGAATGGCTACCCACTCCAGTATTCTTGCCTGGAGAATTCCATGGACAGAGGAGCCTGGCAGGGTATAGTCCATGTGGTCACAAAGAGTCAAAGACAGCTGAGTGACTTTCACTTTGACTTTTGGGGCCCAGGTAGAAACCATTTAAAATGATGCTTTCCGACTGTGCTAGTTCCAACAGATACTGGATGAAGTTTAAAAACATAGCACAAATGGAGGCCACCAAGGTGTCCTTAAGTAGGTAAAACAGGTAAGCAAACTGTGGTACATTCAGATGGAGTATCCAACTCCAGTGGAGTATCCAACAATGAAAAGACACGGAAGGACCATAAAGGCATCCTGTGAAGTGAAAGAAGTCAATCTGGAAAAGCTGCATACAAGTCCAATTACATGACCTTCTGGAACTGGCAAAACTACAGCAACAGTAAAAAGACTGGTGAGTGTGAGGGGCCTGCAGAGAGGGACTTAAGGGCATTCAAACTACTTTATATGACAGTCTTTGGTGACTACACAACAGGACACACCAATGGTGCCTAAACAATTACAACGAATGGACCACGCTGATCTAAGACATGGAAACAGGGGGGTGGGGTGGGGTGGGGTGGGGAGGGGACTGGCCTAGCTCCTCAGTTTTCTCTAAACCTAAAACCGCTCTAAGAACAACAAGGTCCTACTGTATAACACAGGAAACTCTATTCAACATCCTGTGACAAACCATAATGGAAAAGAATATGAAAAGAATATAATTTGTGTGTAACTGAGTCACTCTGCTGCACAGCAGAAATTAACACACTGTAAATCAACTATATTCAGCAAAATTTTAAAAACTGAAACGGCTCTAAAAGTGGATCTTAAAAATGCCTTAACCCCTAGTTCCCCATCAAAGCTTGTGGTGTTCCTGGATTCCCTGCAGCCCTCAAGTTTAAAGTCTGAACCTACGTGAGCAGATTAACATCAGTTCGAATATCTACAGTATCTGCTATGACGGGTAATGCTGAACACCGGATACTTTTAAGAACTTAAATTTTTTTTTTCTCCCAATAAAAACCTTAAATATCTATGCTGATTCATCTCTTACTGGTTTTGCCAGGGGAAAACAATACACAAACTGGGCAAATCATTTAAATTTATGCTTAAGCTCAGTGCTATATAACTTCAGACCCTACAACATCTGAGGTGATTTATTCCCATAACCATTTCACTTTCTTGCCCATTTTCTACAAAAGGTCATTTCAGAATAGTTAAAGTCAGCTCTGACAGGGACAAATCAACATCTTTCTCAGAGACAGGGGAGAGACACGATGAGTCCTGCCAAGGCCACTGCGGAGGTGGCCTAGAGAAGCACCGACTGGGCTCAACCTGGCTCCTGCTCCGGGAGCCTCAGCCTGGCTGAAGTGCTCGAAGTCTCAGTGTCCTCACCTAGAAAGCGGGGGATAAAACCAACACCTAATCCTGCAGAATTAAAACCCGTGTACAGGGCCACGCATGAGTGCCCAGCACAGCGCCGGTGCTCAGGAAACGTGGGTGATCTAATGACCCCAGCTCGGGCCCCGGGGCAGCAGGCACTCACCGGCGCGTAGGGGGGGCTGTACTCTCGGTATTTGCGGTGCCCCTTCTCGCTGGGGCTGAAGTCCGAGTCATCGGAGAAGTCCGAGAAGTCATCGCTGGAAGAAGCGTGGCGCTGCAGGGACAGGGCAGAAGGTCAGGGCTCTGGCGGCGGGCAAGCCACGTGCCTGGCTGCTGTAGGGTGCCAGCCAGGCTGCGCGCGGAAGGCCTCACCTAGGGGCATCTAGCGGCAATGGAGCATGAGCTACCACTCTTCAGAAAAGGTCTTTAAACAGTTTGGGGAAAGGAAAACCAGCCTGATTAAGAGTGCCCTGTGGCCTGACAAGCTGAGCTTGGGCCCCGGGGCACTAGGCCGGGCTGGGCGCCAGCAGGCCCAGGGCACCCTCTGGGACCTACTTTATGCTTGGATTTCCTCCTCTTCTTGGACCTCCTCTTCTCCTTCTCCCGCTCTTTCTTGCGCTTCCGCTTCAGCCTCCGGTGAGACTTCTCCTCGTCCGAGTCACTGTGGTGCTTCTCCCCCTTCTCCTTCCGGCTCCTCTCGGGGCCCCCAGAGGTGTCCTGCGTCTCCTCGGCTCCGTCATCTTCCAGCTCGCCTTCTTCCAACTCACCATCTTCCCTGCGAACCAACCCCATGGCTGAGTGAGCACAGGGTCTGAGGGGGGCCCGGGGTCCGTGGGCCAGCAGGGCCCAGGACTGAGGGCACGAGGCCTGCCTCCTGCCCCACCCCGTAGCCCCCGGCACCGACGCCATTCTCTACTGTCTCTTGAGGCGGAGGACGGGGGCCCGTGGAGAACAGGCTCGGGTCCCCGGGTCTCAGGCCGGCCCTGCTCCGTCGGCTCCTCGGCTCTGGGCCAGAGGTGAAGAGCTGGGCGGCAGGGGGGAGGGTCCCAGACCCCTCCCTGGGGTCCCCGCATGACAGGAGCAGCAGTGCCCACAGAAGGGCCCCCCAGCCTGCGCTGGCCCCTTGTTTCCCACCTGGCTCGCCTTACCCACAGCAGCCCCCGGCTCCCTGTCCTACGACTTTCTGTTGAATCCCCTACATGTCACCCTGATCTCCAGCACTTTAAGAAACAACCCTCCGCGTGGGACAGATGCTGCCGACAGGACATTCTGAACATCTAAATATCTATGGGGTGGGGTTGGGGGTGAAGGGATAAATCAGGTTAAGAAAAGGAGCAGCTGGAAAAAGAATCCAGTTTTTGGAGCCAAACCCACAGACACAGTTCTCACAAATGCAGAAGTTGGTTTAAAAAAAATAAACAAGTGTAAAAAAAAAGTCCAAATCTCTCGAAGTTCATCATGCATGATGATTGCCAAGTATGTGTGAGAGCACAAAATACTCCATTAACTAAGACCCACAGAGAGAATGAAAAGATAAAAAAGAATAACATGAAGGGCCCAGGACCTAAAAGGCTAACCCCAAAAGGAACTAATCTCGGCAGAAAAGGCCCCTGGTGTTCAGAAGGGACCAGCTCAGTGTGGGAACAAGCTCATCAAGGGGGCTCAGCCCCTGGAACCTCAAAGGTTCTAAGAGGCTTTGTGGAGAAACGACGGCTGACCTCTCAGGATCCTCCAGGGCCTTTACACACGCAAGGCTCCCTTTGGGCACCTCTGTGCTGTCCGCCTCACCACCCATCAAGGGGACCCTCCCATTAATTCTCACTCTCAATTCAAAGGAGTCGGGGCGGCTTAAAACCCAAGTGGTCCAGGCCGACAGTTACTCCGTCGGCAGAGATCAAAGGTAGTTCTCAAACACAGAACGCAGAACCAAAAAACTCCTACTGACGTTTCAACAATAGAGTGAGGTGACCCCGGAACCCGCCCGGCGGTCCTGGGCCAGCCACGCAGGAAGAGTCAAGGCTGGAGAAGGCCACATTCCTGACAAGTGAGCCACCTCCTGGCTTGGGTGTGGCCCACATGAGAGTTGCTCCATGGGAGCAAAGCTCTCCTGGGAAGAGGCGACTCTGCTGGAACGGCCTCACCCACAGTAAAGGTGCCACCTGACTGGGGAAACTGGTTCTGGCGAGTTCTGAGCTGAGGGGGAAGCTGTTATTCAGGGGCATGGCAAACTTCCCGCAGAGACCTGGAGTCCTGCAGGACACGGAGAGAGCAAACCCATCCCTGCTGAGAATCTGGCTGGACGGGCCAGGTCACCAAACCTCAGCAGAAAAAAACAGGGACAGACAGGACTAGACAGACAGACGCTACGGGACTAGGGAAGGCCCACAGACAGACTGGAGAGGAAGGGGTTGGTACTCTGTGAAGAAAAGCTAAAAGGAAAGCAAAAGCACCACTCTCCACGCTTTAGTCCGGAAAGGGAAAAGTTAAATAAGCACCCAGAACCACAGGGCAGGAGGGAGGGAACCTGGGAAGACAGGAACTGTCTGGGGGCCCAGAAGCCTGGATGAGAAGTCAAAGGTCGCAGAGAGCAAAAGGCCCCCCTGGAGCCAGCAAAGGCCTGTCAGAGTGCAAGGGACAGTGGGACATCGTCAACCCTCTCGTTTTCAAACTGAAGGAACAAACCGAAGGGACGGCAGGTGAAAGGGCGTGTTGAGGCCAGACAGACAAGTGACATGGAAAAAGTCAGAAACTGGTTCTTAGCTCCCCACTCTTCCCTTGCTTGGTGAGGATCGAAAGCGAAGCAGGAGCAGCTCACTGACCGCCTCCTCCGACGCCACGCATACCGAGCATCTTCTCTGTGCTGGGTCTCAGCAAGCCCAGTTCTACGCTGCCCTTGCAGGGAAAGGTACAAATGACAAGAAGCTGAGTCCATAGGGCAGGGGAGCTGAGCCCTCTGGGATACAGGGCCAGCAGCTGAGCCAGAGGGGCTGGCCCCTGCAGATACTCCTCCACCCCTACACTCGTGGACAAGGACGCCCAGGCACAGCAGGCGCCAAGTCCTGCCCGGGGTCAGCTGAGACCTCCACCTGCATCCCGCTGTCACACACACCTCACACTCGCTGGGGGGCAAAGACCATCCCAGCAACTCCAAGAGCTTCAACCACCTTTAAGAGAGATTCCACAATAATGCCTTTTCATTCCACAGGCTTTATCCAAGGCCGGGAATTCCAGCATTCAAATCCACTCTACAAAGACTTCTTTTAGTCAAAGACAGCTTTTCCGTATCATCTCATTAACAGCCCCAGGCAGATCTACAACTTTTTACAAACTGGGGAGTAAATACTTGAAACTCTGTTCCCTGGGAGCTGATGCAAAACAAATAACATTAAAAAAAAAATTTCCTGGTCATTTCTGAAGGGGGAACAGGATACTAGAGGAGGTGTGGAAATGAATGCAGACACCTGACTGCCCACTGCTCTTTCTCCCCACTCTCTGGCCATGCTGTGCTCTCCAGCTTTTCCAAGGACTGGGCTCATCTCTGGTCACCTGAGGGGGTGCCCTGGATAACACTGAGATTCCCAGCTAAATGTCCTGCATGAATACAGGGCCTATTTTCTTCTATACCAGAAGGAAAAAAAAAGGGGGGGGGGGTCAACCAACTGGGATGGAGGCAGAAATTCTGACACGCACAAGGGCTGCCTCCACAAAACAGCAACGTGGTTTAAGTGGTGCCACTTAACAGACTGCCAGCAAAATCCGTGTCAGAGTGGCATTAAATACCGAGGGAGCATGCTTAATAGACTGTGACATAATCCCCCAAGCAGAGTGGGGGAAGCCCCACTGCGCTAATCATTTCAATCTAGACGTGCCAAACCCTCTTGAGACAAGCATGCAGGAGAAAGCCTAAAGCATCAGCCTGGGCAGTGGCTGCTTGATTTCCAGGGCCTGGGCTGGCAACACGCTGGGACGGCTGCACAACAGCCAGCCCGCCAGAGCCATTGGGGACCAGCAATCAACCACGCTGGGAGACCAACCTCGGATGGGCACCGGTGGGGAAAACAGGCCAAATCCCTGCGTAGGGTCAGTTCTGCCTGGTGCCTCTTGGACTGAGCATCCAGGACATTTAGGTTTCCCCTTGCAGAGCTGGTGATGGCCAATTCCTCTTTTTGGGTCAAAGAAGAGATCTGGGTGCCCATTCTAAGGAATGCCTACCAGGCCAACTCCACAGGTTCACCACACATCATGGGCTTGGCAAAAACAGTAAAGAAACCTCACGCTTCAAAGGAGGCTGGCCTCACCACCCTCCACCCCCCTACCCCCGCCAGTCTAGAGAGTGGGCATCCTGCTTCCTTCTGCAGATCAAGTAACTTGGCCAGCTCTGAGTCTTCCCTAGAGTGTGCTCTGGTATGGAATCTGAGCCTTGGTTTTCTCACCTGCAGAATGGAGTAAGTGTAGCACCCCCCTCAGGGGGTTGTGAGGATTAAATGAGATAACATGTATAAAACCCCTGATGTCCCTCCCGGGAAGGCAAAGAGTAAGTACTAGACACATAGTAACGAGTGGTATTAAGAACCACAGCAGGAGCACCTCCATGGGGAGGGACTAACCTAAACAGTTGCCAATCCTTATATGAAAGCACTTTCTCTGTGCAGAAGCTACAGCCAACTCCCCTCAGGGACAGCACTGGCCAGCAAGCTCCTGCTTTCTTTGGTCTGTCTACGCATACGCCATCCTCTGACAATGACACTGACAGGTCGACACCTCCCCTTCCTCAGCTCTCATCTAGGGGGTCCAACAAAGTAACCAAGTGGAGGACTAGGAGGAAGAGGCCCAGGGAGCACTGAGTCCCGGGAAAAGGGAACAAAGGTCCCCGACAGAAATGAGGTTTGGCAACATGGACATCCTCTAGATGAGAGAGCTAGATGGAAGCTTAGAGGGGCCTGGGTTTATGCATTGACCTGATTTATGAGAGAGAGGGGCGGGGGGAGAGACTGGCACAGAACAACAAAGATGAAAACCCATGGGAGCAGTGGCTATTACCTGAACATCATGAGGGCCCTTGACAAGAGGCGGCTAGGTTAATGTGAAGGTCAGGGTCATGATCATTAACTGCCCCAACTCTCAACAAAGTGCCTGGGTAGGCTCTGAATGACCCATTAACTAGGGACAAAATTACAAAATTACGAGGAGGCTCCGCCTCTTCAAATGTTTAACGACAGGCCTAAATGCAGACGTCCGGGATCCCCAAGTCTGACCCGGGGGGACAGTAGGTTACTAAGAGCAAAGGCATGGAGCCTTTTTCCTTTACAAAACTGACTCAGGGCGCCTGCCTGAGGAAGGCCCCCGGAGACCTTCCCTCGATTTAGGCCACAGGGAAGGGAGCCTCACTGAGGGATTTTCAGAGGCTAGAAATTCTGGAAATAAACCTCTGGGTCTTGCACGTGTTTTTCAGTGTCCTTACTACCTAGGTTCATCAACCACAAATCAGGAGCAAATAAGCACTGGGTTTGCCTGGCCCTCAACATTCTCAGGAGTGGTCATAACTGGCTCTGTGATGTCACAGCATTTCCATGGCAACAGGGCCACATCACAGACCCCACCCAAGCAGCAAGCACCAACCAGCCCTGGGAGATGAGAAACCCGAGCCACACCCTGAACCCCTCACTTCTCAAAAGAAGTGAGATAGCCTGCCCAGTGCAAGGACCCTGCGAGAAACACACCAACAAGTCAGCGTGGGGGAAACTGGAGAACTCTGAGTCCAGATTGGGTATCTGAGATACTACGTAATTACTGTTAATTTTGTTAAGCATGGTTAAAGTTTTGTAGTTATCTTAAAAAAAAAATTAAGTTAAAGATTCATACTGAAGAATGTATGGGTGAAATGAGATGAAACCTGGGATGTGCTTCAAACTACTCAAGGGGGACGGGGGAGGTAGTGAGATGAACCAAAACTGGCAAAATGATGTTTAGAATTGTTGAAACTGGTGACGGGTACATGGCAGTCTATGATATTATTTCCTTGTCTCTTAAATACTGATTTGTTAGAAAATGTCCCTAAGAAAACATGAACAGATTAAAAAAGATGCCCTGGGTGAGGACAACCTCTCAGTCAAGTGAACAGAGCTCATCAAGGTCCTCAAGACGTTCTTTCCCCCCAGCAAAGAGCTGGAGTTCAAGGGAGGGCCTCCGCCAGCCCTCACCTCTGGACGGTGGTTTCCCCAACTACAAAACCTCCCTGGGCACCCCAGGGCCTCATAAAGTCCAAGAGCCATAGGAACTATTCATGACTAACATCCTGCAGCAGTGATTTCCATGCCAAGTACCACACTGCTGAGCTCTACAACCTGTCACCGAAACCCATGAACAAACATGCAGTAGTGACTCAGTATCCCCATTTTACAGACAAGTAAACTGAGGCTCAGAGATGGGAAGAAATATGCCCACAGGGTCACAGCAGGAAGAAGCAGAACGGGAATCCAAGTTCAGGACTTTCTGACTCCATGGCCAGCTCTTAACCTCAACCCTTAAGACAATTAGAAATTATCCAAAAGAGAGTAATTTACTATACAGACCAACTAACCAAACAACTGCCACCCTGAAGTTTAAACTTGAGTTGGAAAAAAAAAAAACACATAGGTGCAGAAAATAGATCAAATCAAACAGTACTGCAAAAAATGCCAAAGGGAGGCCCTAAGACACCAAACAAGCTCCTTCAACACTCTGCCCTGTTCCAACTGCAAAGCGAAGGCAGTAAAGGAACCTCTGAGATGGACGTATTAATACATCTTCCTGGGAAGAATCCCCCGAAACCATGTAAATCAAGGATTTGGCGTCAACCTGGCCCAAAATACAGGCTCAGGAGTAAATCTATCAACATGAAAAGACACTATAAGCCCATCCCCCCAGGCCATCCCACGTCAAACGAACGGAACTGGGACATTCAAAAATATGACCCAAAGAATCTGGATAGTTTAGGGAATAAGAGGTACTCAGAAAGGTCCAAGAAATCTTAGCAAAAAAAAAAAAAAAAAAAACAGGATTTATCCCAACAGGGACAGAAAGCAACATTAATCCAAGGAAAGAAAACTCCAAAGTCCTCTAGAAGGACTGCTTCATCCCCAAGTGTGTGGCATCCACAAACCTCTGAAGCAGAACATTGCTGTAGAGCTGAAAACAAGCTGAGCAAGCAAAAACCCAGCCTCCTGGAAGGATCTGAGTCAAAAGTATCCTTTTCTTGGCTTGAATAGCTATTCTCCTACTCCCACGTGCTCTGAAAACAGTCTTCTTGATAAAAGCATCTCTCTGATTCAAGTTTTTCCTGTCAGATGAACCTCTGAAATATGCTTCTCTTTCTAGCCACCTTCTCAGGCCAACCACGCTTTGGACTGCTTAAAGCTGGAAAGATGCTGGCTCTCATCCAAAGAGAGCCGATTCCTGTTATTCCAGAAAGGAAAGCTGAATCACAATACCTGTGAACTAAGACTTGTTGTTGATAATTTTTTTCAGAGGAATCAATTTGATTCCATTTAGCCAAGACAACATATTAATATTTTCCTCTTACAAGAGATCTGGCTTAGGATGCCCAGATTTCTTGTTCATATACACAATTCTCTGTTTACAATTATTTGTTAACTTCTGGTCAACTCTGGGCTCTGGGAGGGCAGAGAAGAGACTGATAGTCATCCCTGGGTTTCCACAGGCTCAGAACAGGGCCAGGTATAGATGGGGTGGGTGCTTGGGATTCTGTCCACACAAACAGGCATCCATCTCAGCCATCCACACCCTTTGTCAATTTCATCAGCACAGTCATTGGACTATTTCCAAGGGAGCAACCTGGATCACTTAAAACTCTGTAATCAACAGGTCACTGAGGGGTGACCTCTGATTACAAACTCATTCATCAAGGTGTTTGGTGAGGGCTTCCAGAGAGGCCAGAGGGTAAAGGACAGGAGCCCCTAGGTGACTGCTACATCAACCCAGCAGATAAAAGCAGCTGCCAGTCAGTCGCCTCAGGGCTGCAGCCAGGGCCCCGCCTCGGCTGCGGAAAGGCTGCGCTTCCGGGGACTGCTCTGGTGTCCTGAGCGACGGCAGGGCCTGGAATCCCAAGGAAACCTAAGCCCTAGTGTCTGTTAGGAAAATGCAGAAGGCAATAATCCAAGCCACCTGCAGCGGACGTTCAGCCAAATGACACTTGCGCCTGGGCCCAGGCTCCCTTGGGTCGGGCCACGGCAGGGATGGGTTAGCTGCCATCCGAGTTCACGCTGGATTTCAAGAGGGCTCCAGTTACTCCTAATGAATGAAAATCCCTTTGCTTCAAAAGGTTCAAAAGCCGGGGTATGGAACACAGCAATGATGGAACCCTCAGCAAGTCATAGAGGGGCAGGAGTACAGAGGACTCCCTCAACAACTTTAAAGTTCCCTCCCACTCCCCACCCCCACACAAAAATAAGCAACGGTGGCTGATGTGCAAGCCCTCCAGGCACTAGGCCCACAACCAGTGCAGAGGCCAGCAAACTTTTTCTTACAGAGCAAAGGAATAAACACTTCAGGCTTTGCAAGTCATACAGTCTATGTCCCAATTACTCCGCTGTTTAGTGCAAAAGCAGCCACCATGGAGATAAAGGAACGCTTCAACAAAACTCAACAAACAAACTTCCACAAAACCACGTTTAACCTTCGCAGTACTCTGCTTTTTCTATCCTCTTTATTTTTTTTCCCTCAAATACAGGAGGCAAATCAATAAATGAACTTCATATTCCACTAAAGCCTGCCTGCTGCAGTTTAAAAAATACTGTACCAGGTCCAGGTTGGCCTCTGGGCACAGGGCCAGCCTGGTGTGGAGGGAGCAGGCAGCATCCAGGCTCCACGGAGCTTCATGGCTCCAGAGTCGGGTTTCTGGGACCCCTTGACAGGGACAAAGGATCCAGCTTGAAATTCAGCTAGCTGCCGAGCCAAGGTTTCTCTAATGGCTCTGCCTGGGATCTAGCCATTTAGCCTAACCTTACAATTCATTTCCAAGGCATCTACTCTGCAGCCGGTACCAGGAGCTGCAGTCGCAGCAACCATGGTTCACCGTGGCCAGAAGCCACAGAAGGCAGGGCAGACACGAGAAGGTAACATGAGGCCTGCTAAAAAGGCAGTGTCAACCTTTGCCCAACTCTAAATAAAGTCCTGAGGAGAGACGGACTCCTTAAACACTGCGAGTGAACACTGTTCTGCTCCAAGAAAAGCACGGGACAAGCCTGGCTGATAAATGAATAGAACCTGAACTGGCTCGGCCAAATCTCCCACCAGGGGTGGGAGAACCTTGGAGCTGGGGCAGGCCTTGCCTATTTTTCTGAGAGACTCTGGTGAGGGTGAAGGACTTGCTCAGGGGGATGTGACTAGTTAGCAGTGGGTGAGCTGCCATAGCCCTCTCGATCCCTTGTTCTCAGGAGGCTGGCCAAAGTTGTAGCCTTAACTCAGACCTGAACTGCAAAAGATGAATAGGGGAAGTAGCCAGTATGAGCTCAATTCAAGAATACTGGGGTGAGCAGCCATTCCCTTCTCCAGGAGATCTTCCTGACCCAGGGATCGAACCCAGATCTCTTGCGTAGCAGGCAGATTCCTTACTGTCTAAGCCACCAGAGAAGCCCATGTCTGTTTTAGCATCTTATAATAATGACACTGAGCAAGTAAGAAATGCTTTTTAAGATTGCTCCCACCCGGGTGCAACCCTAATGGGCTCCTTGCAATTTTAATGAGTTGACCATAAAGAAACCTAAGAGGTAAGAAACTGACTTCCTTCAAAGACACAGACGTTACTCTACTTCTGTTTACACACCAGAGTGTATATTCTATTTAGAGTTCTTCTCTAGCAGGGACAGCAGGAAGATAAAGAAGCCAAGATTCTCTGAATGCCAGGCATTGTGTGGGTGTCCTACATATGCCCATCTGACCACAATGCCCCTGAGGGGAGGGCATTATCCTCAGTGCCCACTGCACACTGAACACAAGCTTATCCGTCTCCAAACCCACGCTGTTCCTTCACATCCTGTCGCCACCTCCAATGTTCAGAAGATGTCACCACTTGCCTTACAAATAGCGAGCTGAGTCACCAGTTCACACAGATGAGAAGTAACAAAAACGAGAAAGATCCTCAACCTACAGCAATTTGGACAGCAGACGCAAACTACGCTCTGAGCAGAGAGCCGACATACTACTGAAAACGATTCCAATACGGGACCTAACTACATCTACACCAATCCAAAAGCGGTGTCTTCCTCTTGCTCATCAACTGATTCAACTTCAGAAATGTATTAAAAGAAACTGCCCTTGTAACCTCATACCGTTACTAAAGCAAGGTAAAAGCTTTGCACGATGTCTTCAACACTGCATCTTCGTGAACTAACAAAAGTAAACAGCCTGCAGCAAAGACCTGGCCCATAAATCTGGAAGGTCAAATCCATGATACCCAACTTCCAGTTTCACCTTAACTTACCCAAATTAACCTTATATGCCACCCAAACAGCCAAGCCTTTTCCACTCTTTTCACTGGGTTTTGACTCTGAAACGGACCTCAAGCCGTGTAACAGGATTCCCTCCACCAGTGAGCAGACTGCTCCTACAGTTCTTTCAATCAGCTTATTAAATATCAACTGCCAGAAATCTCAGAAATCATCCTTTTTTTTCTTTTCCCTTCCTACTGTGTCAGTAGTTACGTTACCAAGGTACAGGTGAGCACTGTGCTCAGACACAGCCACTTCACTGTTTGTGCTGAATTATTTTCTTCTAACCCCTTAAGCTGGGTTACAATCAGCTGCTCTGGTCCTAGAAGATATGGTCCACAGGGACCAAAATTAGGTTCTCTGGAATATGGTTTGGCCTGAAGCTACCCACAGAGGCTTGGTAATAGTTTCATTAGCAATTTTCACCACAGAGGCTATTTACTGTAACTGGATCTGGCCTACACGATGGGATGTTCTAGGGACCTGACAACCACAAGAACGTAACATAAGTGAACAAGTAAGGCAACCCTGAGACACCCAATTTTCTCCCATCAGGGAAGGGAAAAGATCAAAGAGAAAAGAGTGGAGGTGGAGGCCTTATTCAACAAGCCCCGATAGGAAACTCTCCACATTCACCCGGACGGGAACATCCAAAGTCAATCAACATCCATCTCTAACCTGCCAGTCAACAGCTGGGAAAGCCTTCACTTCTGCAGGTGCAGAACAAGGTCCCCTTGGGATCAGCCTTCCTGGCTGAGGATAAGTCAGAGTGGTGGTTTTCTAAAACAGCTAGCTCTACTTTCAAAAAATTCTGGCTTGTCTGAGACTCAAAAATGTAAACCTTCAGAGCAAATTGAAACCTTATCTGGGAGACAGTTGTAGAAGGTGAATTAGAAAGCCCTTTTGGGGAATCACATTTTTTTTTTCTTTTGAAGAGCAAATTTGAGAGGAGTTAAAAAAAAAATAAAGGAGTTTATGACCAGAATAACCATGTTTCCATGGTCACAGATGATTTTTGTTTCTACTGGGAGATTTTTTATTTGCTTTCAGATTAAACCTCTCCCCCAGAGAATATAAAAATTTTAAAGATTACAAGTGTGTAAGACCTGCTGTTAAATCAGAGATTCTAAGTGACACCCTTTTTTTTTTTCTTTTTTGCAACATCCATTAATTTGAATTTTAACACTGGTACATCAGTTTGGGGGGAAAAGGTAGTACTGTGACATTTCAAAAAGGAAGACTACTGAGATACAGTTTGACATAATGACTGGGGCTTCTTGGATTTGATAGGATTTCTTTGAGAAGGAAAAAACAACAAACCTTTGTGTTGATGTGCCTGAGCGTTTCACACTGTTTGAGGAGATTTTAACATTAATGACCGCTAAAAAAGTTCACTTAAAAAAGAAATCCAATTTCCTTCACATTTCATTTTAAAAGTAAAATTTTAAAAAAGCATCCTTCTACACTTGAGTAGCCCTTGACACTTGGTAGGGTCATCTATTAGCATCCAGTTTCTGCTCTTGACTCCTGGAGGAGGAATTTCACAAATGGGAAACTTCAAATAAATGCTCATTTTCAGCTGACCCTATGCACTAGAAAGTGTGTTCAGTTTGTGCTTCAGACATTTTTTTGCAGGAATACTGGACCGTGTGGACATTTCTTCCTCCCACAAAGGCTTTTACATACCTAAGATTGTCACGGCACTTTAGTTGTGAACATATGGAGAGAAAGAACAAAATAAGTGGCCCACTGAATTGCAGTTTACGTGTTTCCTCATCTAAACGTCAGTGAACTTTTTTCCCCTGAGAACGGAAAAAAGGAAACAGGATCTTTGGGAGGGGAAGAGGGCTGTGTGTTAAAAAGTTTTCTCTAACAGAGTAGTATGTCAGGGACCAAAAGTGGGCAAGAGGGAAAATGGAACTTCACCGTGTTTTGTCTTTTAACAGAACTTATGCTTGTAAAACATATCAGAAGGAGTGTTTGGTTATGCAAGTCATTTCTGTTGCTTTTTCTTTGTACATGTAGGAGAGAGGGGACTGGGGGCTGGAGGAAGTGTTCTCTCCACCATGGCTGGGCGTGTAACACGTTTGCATCAACTTTTCACCGTCAGGCATGTGCTTTCGAACAAAGAACAGTGCAGATGGGGAGAGGAGACTGAAGCTTGACACACTTTACAGATTTGGTGCTTAAACAGTACTTTACAAATGACTTGCTTAATTTAAACGTCCATCACCATAAGAGATATGAGAAACTAGGATCTACTTGAACCACCATCTTTTGGGTTGGTTGGGAAAAGGGGAGGGAGAACATTAACTTGAACACAAGTATCATAAACCAAATTCAGTAACTTTGTCTCCTACAAACGGATGTGAAGTATCCACTTTCTTCAAACATGAAGCCTGGAGACAAAGCAATGGACTGAAATGGCAAGAGGGAGAGCAAGGGCTTGGAAACACATGGGCCTCTTAGGCAGGTTTTTGACATGTTACAGTAATGCACCTTTTTTTTTTTTTTTTTTTGAGAAAACTGTGTACATCAAATTTAAAAAACTAAACATCGAAAGGATGTGCAAGTCTAAAAGGGCTCAACAGGGTTAGAATCCCGATTTGAACATATAAATTCACTCACTCAAGCATCACTTTGGTCTAAAGGCGAGGAGGAAGGCAGGCAGGAAAGGGACAAAAAGAGGGAGATAATTGAATTACTCAATAAAAGAGGCTACTTACCAGCCCAACCCATTGTAAGACATACACTTCTGACATAAGAGAACTCCTTAGAGGTCGAATAAAGCGTGTAAGCACCTTTGAGTAAAGCACCTGCCCCAAGAGGGGGCCCGGAAGCCCAACGTGGGCTTAGCGAACAGACCTTTGCTAATCTGTTTATTTCCTTGAACTGGAGTCAGGCTGCGATGGGCTGCGATTCCCAGGACGATACATTTAATTAGAACAAAACAGAATAAAACAAAAAAAAATTTGTAAAAAGCTCACCAAACTGCTGCACTTGTGTCTCTGAATGTGGGTGGCATTTCTTTTAAAAGGCAAAGTATGGTCTGTGAAGGAGAAAGGGAAAAGGGGAGGTGGGAGTGGGGAGAAGGGGCCGTGGTGCCTGGCGGGGGAAAGCCCTAGCTAAGACCCCAGTCTAAGGGAGGGTCCTCTGCGACTCCCCAGCCACGGGCTGCGACCAGGCAGCCATCTGTCCAGCGCCCTCTTCCTCTCCCCACCCCCACTCCCTCCGAGACTCTCCAGCCGGCTGAAACCCTGCTACCATTTCCAAATCCACTCTCTAGCCACCTCTTCCTCTGCCCTACCAGGGAAGAGTGGGCGAACCCCGCACCCCAACCTTCTGCTGGCGCAGGGGAAATGGGGCCCCAACCTCGCGCTGAAACGCGCCGGGCTGGCCCCTTTATCACCCTCCAGAGAAGGGCATGGGGCGAGCCCATTTCGCACTTAATACAGGGGAGGGGGGCGCTCCCTTTCACCACTTGGCAAAGCACAAGGAAACCTCGTTTTTTTTTTTCCTCCCGGAAGGGATGGCGCCCCATGATAGCCCGAAAAGGGAGGGAACCCCATGAGAAAGAGGGGACCAACTTCCTCTCCTCTACCAGGCAGGGAAACCAAACCTCAACAGCTTACCCCCCCACCCCGCGCGCCAATAAACGCCATCACCTACCTACGAAAAGCAGAAGGACCCCTCCCTTTAAAAATAGCTTGGGGAAGGGTCTTCGCCCCCAAAAGAGGCAAGGGCTTCCAAAGGGGCAAGGGATCACACCCCCCCGCAATTTTTGCCCCCCTAGGGAATAGCTAGGCAACAACTCCCGCCAAAAAGTGTAAAAGAGCCCCAACCAAAAGGACCCCCCCATTAGGATGGAGAAAGAAATGAACGAACCCCCACTTTCTGTCTCCCACGAAAGCTAGGGTACCTCTCCAAGTAGGGCAGGGCACACCTCCCCCAGGAGAAAGGATACTACCGGGGGCTGGGAGACCCCGCCAACTCCCTAAGAGCGGGGCTGTTGCTCCAGATGCCCTCAAAGGGTCCGGGAGCCCCTCCCCCATTCCCTTCCCCGAAGCCAGGCGACAGGCAGGCGGGCCCGTGGCTGCCAGCTCCGGGCGCAGGGGCAGCCAGGACCCCCGTGGGCTTCCGAAGCACCCCCCCCGGCGCCCCCTCCCCAGGGCGGGCGCAGGGGGTCCGGGGGGCGCCTCCTCACCTTCCCCTCAGCATGGCGCCCAAAAAAGACAGAGCGAGAGCGAGGGAGAGCGGGCGAGCGCCGCGAGGGGGGGGAAACGCATGAGGCCAGGAGAGAAAGCAAGCGAGAAAGAGCGAGCGAGCGAGAGACACCCACCGACCCCGCCCTTCCTTCTTCTCCTCCTCCTCCTCCTCCGCGGCCCGGCCCAACATGGCCGCCGCCCCCCTTCCTCCTCCTCCTCTACCTCCCCCCGGGGACGCCGCCCCAGCCGGGCCGGGGGCCTGACCTGTCGTCAGGGAGCGGGAGGCGGTGGAGGAGGTGCGGGGTAGCCAGGCAGGCGTCGGGGGAACACAGAGGAGGCGAAGGCGTTGATGGCGGTGGTGGCGATGGCGGCGGCGGCGACTCTGATGGCGGCGGCGGGGGGGTCCCGGGCGCGGCCTCCATAGTTCCTTTGGGGGGGGGGGGGAGGGGATGTTAATGCACGAAAAAGGACTGCTTGGGCGTAGCGGGAGGGGCACACTTCAGCTCTTGAGGGCTCCTGATCGGAATGGGTATATATTTTTTCAATTTCGGAATCACCTCTGCGCCGACCTCCGCGTAGGCCGTGCGGCCTAGGCCTCCGCGGGCCGCTCGCCGCCTGCTTACTCCGCAGCCCGCCGCGGGGTCACTCGCTCACGGGCGCGGGGCCCTCATCGGGGCGAGAGGCGCCCCCGACACACACACACACACGCACCCCCGCGGGCCCAGGGGTGGGAGACCCGGGGGACACGGACACTGGTGGGTGGTTCGGTGTAATTAGCGCGGGCCGCGCGCGATGGAGCAAGCGAGGGGAAAGGGGAGAAGAGGAGAGCGAGCGAGGGCGGTTAAAAAAAAAAAAAAAAGGTTTTAAGGAGAGGAAACGGGCCGCAGAGACGGGCGGACTGTCTGTCTGTCAGCCCGCCTAGGTGCCCCAGCTACCCGGCCCCCGCCGCTGTCAGAAATTCACACAAAATGGCGGCCCGGCCTGGACGAGCCAGGAGGCTGAGGCGGGAGGAAATGCGAGGTGGGAGGGGGAAACTGGGAGGCGGAGGCCATGTCACGTGGAGGAGAGAGGCAGAGACAGCTCTTCCGATGAGCGGCGGAAAGAGCCGAAGGGAGAGAGTAAGGCCGAGGCAAGGCGGAAAAAGCCGGAAGGACCTGAGCTGAAATTCGCGAGAGGCGGGAAGAGCCGAAGTTGTCGATGGGGGTGGGGCTAGGGAAAGAATGGGAAGACGCTCGGTGCCGGAAATAGCCGAAGCGAATCGGGACTGGGAAATAACAAGAATCTGAGGTGATCCGGAAAGAACCGAAGGCAGTGTCGAGGGTGAGTGGCAGGAGGCGGAAAGAGCCGAGTGATGCCCGGCGGCGGTAATAAGGTTTATAGACCGAAAGCGCTGAAGTGTGGGGCTGGTGAAGCGATTAATGACGAGAGTAAAGACTTTGAGGAATTCGCCCGAGAGCAAGCGAGAAGAACCTAAAATTGCTAGGTTTAAGGGAGGCGGGAAGAGTCGAAAGCCTTAGGTGGGAGAATGGGAGAGAAGGAATTCGGGATACGGAGAGAAAATAATAACCGAAAGCTGGAGATCGGGTGCCTGGAGTTGTAGGTTTCCGGAGGATGAAGCTGAACAGGCCCGGAGATGACGTCATTAGAGACCTCTGTCGCTAATGTTATTCTTGGGCGGTGCGGGAGGGCGGGTCTTAGTCATTCTTTGGGAGAATATAAGAACCTTGAGCTTAGTAGGTAGAAGATCTCAAAAGCTAGACTTGGGAACGCTGAGCGGGTTCCAACAGTATAAAAACGTAAAATCTTTTGACCCTCACAACTCTTATAAGGGGAGCTACCATTATGCCCCTTTGATGGATGTAGACTGAACCTCAGTATCTAGCTAATTGGCTCATGGTTATAGGATTAGCCGTAGGGAACATACCAAAGTTTTAATCACAGCTGTCATTCCATTGCTCCCCTGCAAAAATTCTGTTCAGTGCTATTTACAAGAGAGGAGCTTCGTTGGATGCTTTTATGAGCACCTTGTACAGGTCGAAGTCCTGTGATGGGCGAATGGAACATAGTTTCTTCTTAATAGAGCTTAGAAACCGATAATGCCACAGGGGAAAGAAACTGGAAGTTAAAGAGTAAATGAAGACTCTTATTGTATTGGCGGACAAGGTTGTTTGAGCTGAGACAAGAAGAGATAATTCTAGGCAGAGGAAATAGATTCTTTCAGAATCCGACAAAGCAAGGACCAGTTAGATTCCAAGAACAAGAAAAGCCTTGTGGCATTAAGAGAGAATCTGGAGGCAGAGGCTGCCAGATCGCCTGCTATATTTATCTTACTATAAAATTTTAAAATATTGCAAACCAGGTCTGGGCCACAAGATCTTCAGGAGGGTAATTTGCGGTCTCTAGTGGCTCAGAGGGTAAAGCGTTTGCCTGCAATGCAGGTGGACCTGGGTTTGATCACTGAGTCAGGAAGATCCTCTGGAGAAGGAAATGGCAACCCACCCCAGTACCTCTGCCGGAAAATCCCATGGACGGAGGAGCCCTGTAGGCTACAGTCCATGCGGTAGCAAAGAGTCGGACATGACTGAACAATTTCACTTTCTCTTTCAGGGGAGAAATTAGCATTCCTGATAAAGTGACAAGATTAAGCCATTTTCTATTGAGTTTTGTTGGAATGAAACTTCTGGGAAATCAGTGGCCCACCCAGTTAAAAGTCAGCTGACTGCCAGCCAAGAATCTGCTGATCTTTAACCAGATCATCTTTTCTTCCTGGATCTAATCAGTAGTCTAAGAAGGTTACTTAACAATTCTCTTCTATAAAAAATGCTCCTACAAGAGAAAATGTTTCAATTGGCCTTCAAGAGAACTTTTTCCCTTGCATGCATGATTATAATAAAATATTGGCACGTGCTCATGACTAAGTTGTCCAAAAATTTTGTTTAACACATGGAGAGTTAGATCAGGGCTGAGAGAGTGGAAAGGAAAAATACGAAAGTGGGTCTTGATGAAGGCATGTAACTCAGATTCAAACTTGTACCCGTGGTCTTTTAACTGAGATCACTCACCTGGTCTCAGAACTTGATAAAGCTCATGTTCTTGATGTCTCATTGCAGAAAGAATTCAGTGAGAGAAAAAGTGATAGGAAAAAGTGGATTTTGATAGAAACACACTCTACACAGTGTGGGCCATCTCAGAAGGTGACACCAGCACCAGGGTAGAGAGTTGTCAGTTTTTACAGGGGTGGGTAATTTCGTAGGCTAATGAATGAGAGGAGTATTCCTACTGTTTTAGGGAAGGTGCCCACTTTTTTCTTTATTTTGGTTTTGTTTTCTATTTTTGGGATGTGCTGAGAAGAACCTAGATAGCATATTGAAAAGCAGAGACATTACTTTGCCAACAAAGGTCCGTCTAGTCAAGGCTATGGTTTTTCCTGTGGTCATGTATGGATGTGAGAGTTGGACTGTGAAGAAGGCTGAGTGCCGAAGAATTGATGCTTTTGAACTGTGGTGTTGGAGAAGACTCTTGAGAGTCCCTTGGACTGCAAGGAGATCCAACCAGTCCATTCTGAAGGAGATCAGCCCTGGGATTTCTTTGGAAGGAATGATGCTAAAGCTGAAACTCCAGTACTTTGGCCACCTCATGCGAAGAGTTGACTCACTGGAAAAGACTCTGATGCTGGGAGGGATTGGGGGCAGGAGGAGAAGGGGACGACAGAGGATGAGATGGCTGGATGGCATCACTGACTCGATGGACGTGAGTGTGGGTGAACTCTGGGAGTTGGTGATGGACAGGGAGGCCTGGCGTGCTGCGATTCATGGGGTTGCAAAGAGTCGGACACGACTGAGCGACTGAACTGAACTGAACTGAACTGAGAAGCATGTGGGAGTTTAGGTCCCTGACCAGGGATCAAATCTGGGCCCCCTGTGCTAGAAATAAGGTCTTTAACTATTGGACCACCAGGGAAATCCCAAGATGCCACTTTTTAACTTTTATAGTCAGCTTTGGAACTGTCATAGCACCTGTGGGTGTGTCATTTAGCTTACTGGTGTGTTACAACGGGGCGTCCCACGTGGCGCTAGTGGTAAAGAACCTGCCTGCCAATGCAGGAGACATCAGAGATGTGGGTTCTATACCTGGGTCAGGAAGATCCCCTGGAGAAGGGAATGGTAACCCACTCCAGTATTCTTGCCTGGAGAATCCAAAGGACAGAGGAGCCTGGTAGGCTACAGTCCATAGGATTGCAAAGAATAGGAGACGGCTGAAGCAACTTAGTACACAAACGCAGTTGAAGTTCAGTCAGTTCAGTTCAGTCACTCAATCATGTCCAACTCTGCGACCCCATGAACCGCAGCACGCCAGGCCTCCCTGTCCATCACCAACTCCCGGAGTCGACCCAAACCCATGTCCATTGAGTCGGTGATGCCATCCAACCATCTTATCCTCTGTTGTCCCCTTCTCCTGCCCTCAATCTTTCCCAACATCAGGGTCTTTTCATGAGTCAGCTCTCTGCATCAGGTGGCCAAAGTATTGAAGTTTCAGCTTCAACATCAGTCCTACCAATGAACACCCAGGAATGATCTCCTCTGGTTGGATCTCCTTGCAGTGCAAGGGACTCTCAAGAGTCTTCTCCAACACCACAGTTCAAAAGCATCAATTCTTCCGTGTTCAGCCTTCTTTATGGTCCAACTGTCACAACATCCTTACATGACTACTGGAAAAACCGTAGCCTTGACTAGACGGACCTTTGTTGAAGTTCATTCATTCTCATTTCTGTGTAGTATTGTGGTGTGTGACTAAACCAGGTATTGGTGCAAATGTGGAGCCACAGGAACTGCTGATAGGACTGTGAATTGTCTAACCATCTATATTGTGATTTATATCAGAAAATACATGTCTGGTGTTTGTCCTAGTACCTTGCACTGAGCTCCTAAAACCCTAGGAATGTCCAAAGTGATAAGAGTTATAGATAAAGGTTCATACAAGCCCCTTTTAACCACACCTTCAGTCAATTCAGTTCAGTCGCTCAGTCGTGTCCGACTCTTTGCAACCCCATGAATCGCAGCACGCCAGGCCTCCCTGTCCATCACCAACTCCCAGAGTTCACCCACACTCACGTCCATCGAGTCAGTGATGCCATCCAGCCATCTCATCCTCTGTCGTCCCCTTCTCCTCTTGTCCCCAAACCCTCCCAGCATCAGAGTCTTTTCCAATGAGTCAACTCTTCTCATGAGGTGACCAAAGTATTGGAGTTTCAGCTTTAGCATCAGTCCTTCCAATGAACACCCAGGACTGATCTCCTTCAGAATGGACTGGTTGGATCTCCTTGCAGTCCAAGGGACTCTCAAGAGTCTTCTCCAACACCACAGTTCAAAAGCATCAATTCTTCGGTGCTCAGCCTTCTTCACAGTCCAACTCTCACATCCATACATGACCACTGGAAAAACCATAGCCTTGACTAGACAGACCTTTGTTGGCAAAGTAATGTCTCTGCTTTTGAATATGCTATCTAGGTTGGTCATAACTTTCCTTCCAAGGAGTAAGCGTCTTTTAATTTCATGGCTGCAGTCACCATCTGCAGTGATTTTGGAGCCCAAAAAAATGTCTGACACTGTTTCCACTGTTTCCCCATCTATTTCCCATAGTTTATGTTAATGAAGTGACTTTTGGAAAGCCACCAAGCTAGTTGTCAGGGGAACCAATCAGGAGATTGCACTTTTTACTCCATTCCCCAATCCCTAGAAGAAGGAAGAGGGGCTGGAGATTAACTTAATCCCCAATGGCCAATGATTTAACCAATTATACCTACATAGTGGGGCTTCCCAAGTGGCTTGGTAGTAAAGAATTCACCTGCCAATGCAGGAGACTCAGTTTCCATCCCCAGGTAGGGAAGATCCCCTAGAGTAGGAAAGGGCAACCCACTCCAGTATTCTTGCCTAGAAAAATCCCATGGACAGAGGAGCCTGGTGGGCTACAGTCTATGGGGTTGCAAAGAGTCAGACACAACTTAGCGACTGAGTACATACACACACAAATACACACACTCCTATGTAGCGACACCTTCCTAAAAATCCCTAGCCTATGGGGTTTGGAAGAGCATGGCAAAGGATGAGATGGTTAAATAGCATTACCAACTCAATGGACTTGAGTTTGACCAAACTCCAGGAGATAGTAGAGGACAGAGAATCCTGTTTCTAGTAGAGTAGAAACACAGGCGTTCCCCTCGAGGCACTTTAAAAACTAGCCCAGATCAGATCAGTCGCTGAGTCGTATCTGACTCTTTGCGACCCCATGAATCGCAGCTCGCCAGGCCTCCCTGTCCATCACCAACTCCCAGAGTTCACCCACACTCATGTCCATCGAGTCAGTGATGCCATCCAGCCATCTCATCCTCTGTCGTCCCCTTCTCCTCCTGCCCCCAATCCCTCCCAGCATCAGGGTCTTTTCCAATGAGTCAACTCTTCACGTGAGGTGGCCAAAGTACTGCAGTTTCAGCTTTAGCGTCATTCCTTCCAAAGAAATCCCAGGGCTGATCTCCTTCAGAATGGATTGGTTGGATCTCCTTGCAGTCCAAGGGACTCTCAAGAGTCTTCTCCAACACCACAGTTCAAAAGCATCAATTCTTCGGCACTCAGCCTTCTTCACAGTCCAACTCTCACATCCATACATGACCACAGGAAAAACCATAGCCTTGACTAGACGGACCTTTGTTGGCAAAGTAATGTCTCTGCTTTTGAATATGCTATCTAGGTTGGTCATAACTTTCCTTCCAAGGAGTAAGCGTCTTTTAATTTCATGGCTGCAGTCACCATCTGCAGTGATTTTGGAGCCCAGAAAAATAAAGTCTGACACTGTTTCCACTGTTTCCCCATCTATTTCCCATGAAATGATGGGACCGCATGCCATGATCTTCGTTTTCTGAATGTTGAGCTTTAAGCCAACTTTTCACTCTCCACTTTCATTTTCATCAAGAGGCTTTTGAGTTCCTCTTCACTTTCTGCCATAAGGGTGGTGTCATCTGCATATCTGAGGTTAGTGATATTTCTCCTGGCAATCTTGATTCCAGCTTGTGTTTCTTCCAGTCCAGCGTTTCTCATGATGTACTCTGCATATAAGTTAAATAAACAGGGTGACAATATACAGCCTTGACGAACTCCTTTTCCTATTTGGAACCAGTCTGTTGTTCCATGTCCAGTTCTAACTGTTGCTTCCTGACCTGAATACAAATTTCTCAAGAGGCAGATGAGGTGGTCTGGTATTCCCATCTCTTTCAGAATTTTCCACAGTTTATTGTGATCCACACAGTCAAAGGCTTTGGCATAGTCAATAAAGCAGAAATAGATGTTTTTCTGGAACTCTCTTGCTTTTTCCATGATCCAGCGGATATTGGCAATTTGATCTCTGGTTCCTCTGCCTTTTCTAAAACCAGCTTGAACATCAGGAAGTTCACGGTTCACATATTGCTGAAGCCTGGCTTGGAGAATTTTGAGCATTACTTTACTAGCGAGTGAGATGAGTGCAATTGTGCGATAGTGTGAGCATTCTTTGGCATTGTCCAGCAGTTATCAAATACAGGCTAGTTGATTTGGGGTAGGAACGTACTCCTATACCAAAATACAGCAATTCTAACCCCTGAGTTAAAATTCATGTTTAATTGCAAGATCAGAAAAATTTAAACCTATTTTTTTACTCTCCCCTGTACTGTGCTTTGTGTATCTGCATTAGAAGTCAACCAAACCTCCCCCGGTCCACAGAAAGATCTGCTCAACCGTAAAAAGAAACATTCTCTCAGCATCAAAAGACAACTCTTTAAAAGATAACATCTTCTTGATTTTGTAAGGGACCACGTGACCCACCACTCTGTACCCCAGATTTGAATTGTGCAAACTTTCTACATCATTTAGTGTATAGTCCTATGTCTCAAAAACCTAAATAACAGTGCTTTGGCCTCTAACAGGTGGAACAGTCTCAGAACTTTCTGAGGTTGTAATACTCCATTTGACTCAAATAAAATTTTCCATTTCTTTCCTAGATTGATCAATTCATTTTTTTATTGATAACCCCCAAAGTATATATCCCACAAGTACATATAAAGGCACAAGGGAGATTGGGGATAGTAAGTAGGTGATGCGGGATTGATCCCTGGTCAGGGAGCAAGGATCGAACACGCCTCAGATCTAAAAAACCAAAACCAAAAATAGAAGCAATATTGTAACAAATTCAATAAAGACTTTAAAAATGGTCCACATGAAAAAAAAAAAATCTTAAAATGGTGTGGCCAAAACAGTTATAAAAATATATATTAAAACTTTTTTTTTCTAACTTACTACCCAAAACCAAACTTTGTTTAAATTCCTTACTAAGAAAGCACTCAAATCTAAGTTTATCTTGTCAATTTCTCGCCAAATTATTGTGTCTTTTTTCCTACAAGAAATATGTTTTTTACAAAAAAAATTTATTTATTTTTGACTGTGCTGGGTCTTTGTTGCTGCGTGGGCTTCTCTCAAGTTTCACTGACTGGAGGCTTCTTTTGGTTGTAGTGAGCCGGCTTCTCATGGCTATAACTTCTCTTGTTGTGGAGCACAGGCTCTAGGGCACCCCGGCTCAGCAGTTGCAGCTCCCAGGCTCTAGAGCAGAGGCTCAATAATTGGGGTGCATGGGCTTAGTTGCTCTATGGCACATGGAATCCTCCCAGATCAGGGCTCAAACCTGTGTCTCCTGCATTGGCAGGCGGACTCTTTACCACTAAGCCACCAGGGAAACCCACTAAAAGAGACAAGTTTTGTCTACTGCCTGTTTGGGCCACTTCTTAGGTTTCAGTTCTTTTTCTCCTGTTAATCTGTCTTATGTCAATTTTATTACGAATCTAGCCACAAGAATTCAAGAAGGGTGAAGAGGGAAATTTCCCACTCCCTTATGGCATCACCAACTCAATGGACATGAGTTTGAGCAAACTCTAGGGGACAGTGGAGGAAGGGAAGCATGGTGTGCTGCAGTGCATGGGGTCAAAGTGTCAGACAAGACTGAGCGACAGAACAACGCACTATATCTTGGAGCATCTAGAGAACCACCTCTTGCATGGGGTCCAGAAGCCCTAGGATTTCCTTTGATGATGTCTCCCAAACATGATACAAATTGCTGCCAAAACTCCTAGAGGGCCCCCAAACATTTTGGCTCTCTGGTAGTAGGGATGGGAGGAAATACAAATTTTAGCAACTTTCCCTTTGTTTTGGGACAAAAAAAAAAAAGAATTCATTCCAACATATCTCTTCTTCTGGATCGCCAAAACATCTTTGACCTAGCAGGTGCCCGTATTTTTCTGAGACAGAACCTTCTATAATGTGCATAAATCTATAATCAATGAATCCATAGCACCTGTTTCATTGTCCATTTGGTGTTGGTGGTTTAGTTGCTCAGTTGTGTCCGATTCTTTGCAACCCCATGGACTGTAGCCCACCAGGTTCCTCTGTCCATGGAGTTTCCCAGGCAAGAATACTGGAGTGGGTTGCCATTTCCTTCTCCAGGGCATCTTCCTGACCCAGGGCTTGAACTGGGTCTCCTGCATTGCAAGTGGATTCTTTACTGAATGAGCCACCAGTTATTCTTGGAAAATCATAATTCTGGAAAAGGATGTGATTTTTCTAGTTCCTGGGATGGCTTTAGGGTGGGTTCTTTGTGCCACGGGTGAGCAGTCCTGTAGAGAGGAGACATCACAGAGTGTGGATGCAATTCCAGCTTCAACTTCTGGAAACCCTGGGGAAGAAAGGAGACCATTGGTCAAAGAGAGACATTATGGTGTATTGGATCCTACTGACTGCCAACCCAATCATTATTCCCACATTCTTTCTTGCTAATCCGATCTTGGATTTATTGGGAAGGCTGGAGGTAAAGAAGTTCATTTTATGAAGTGAACCTGTGTCTAACTAGTTCTTAAGGAGATGATGCCCCCTCTGGGGCTGAGATTGTAGCAGCCCCTTGCCTTCCAGCTCTGGCTGTCCAAGCCTGCCTCTCTGCCTTCGGGTAGGGAGGGGCCTGTATGCCCTTATGGCAGAAAGTGAAGAAGAATTAAAGAGCCTCTTGATGAAAGTGAAAGACGAGACTGAAAAAGTTGGCTTAAAACTCAACATTCAGAAAACTAAGATCATGGCATCCGGTTGCCATCACTTCATGGCAAATAGATGAGGAAACAGTGGAAACAGTAACAGACTTTATTTTCTTGGGCTCCAAAATCACTGCAGATGGTGACTGCAGCCATCTTTTAATGAAATTAAAAGAGACTTGCTCCTTGGACCAAGCTATGACCAACCGAGACAGCATACTAAAAAGCAGAGACATTACTTTACCAACAAAGGTCCATCTAGTCAAGGCTATGGTTTTTCTAGTAGTCATGTATGGATGTGAGGGTCGGACTATAAAGAAAGCTGAGTGCCAAAGAATTGATGCTTTTGAATTGTGGTGTTGGAGAAGACTCTAGAGAGTCCCTTGGACTGCAAGGAGATCCAACCAGTCAATCCTAAAGGAAATCAGTCCTGAATAATAATTAGAAGGACTGATGATGAAGCTGAAACTCCGGTACTTTGGCCACCTGATGCGAAGAACCGACTCATTGGAAAAGACACTGATGCTTGGAAAGATTGAAAACGGGAGGAGAAGGGGACAACAGAGAATGAGATGGGACACAATGGACATGACTTTGAGTAAACTCCGGGAGTTGGTGATGGACAGGGAAGCCTGGCTGCAGTCCATGGGGTCGCAAGAGTCCTACACGACAGAGACTGACCTGAACTGAAGGAGATGATGTCGCCCCCTAGAGGACATTTTGGAAATTATGGAGGGAAATTATTTGTGCTTGTCAATTGGTTCTCAAGGTGACAATATTGCTCCATTCGGGACGTTTTGGAAATTTTTGTGGACTTTTGAGGCATCACAATAATGAGGGGGCTGTTACCAGATTTAGAAGGTAGAGGTGGGGATGATAGAATATTCTGCAACATTAGTTTGTGGATAATGGGAAAAACTGTTTATGCTAAGTTATATTAAGCTGTCATGCTGAACTTTTCCAGTTCTTTAGCAATTTTGTACATAGCAAAGTCATGGTAGACTCTTGGAGATAAACGCATACCAATACTTTTGGAATAAGAGAAGTGTTTTGGAATTCAATAGAAGTGGTGGTTTCCAGTGGTGGCTGTACTAAATGTCACTGAATTGGTCACTTTATTTTTTTAATTTGTATTTTAGATTAAACTATAGCTAATTTACAATGTTGTGTTGGTTTCAGATATACAACAAAGTTATTCAGTTATCAGTTCAGTTCAGTTCAGTTGCTCAGTCATGTCCGACTCTTTGCGACCCCATGAATCGCAGCACGCCAGGCCTCCCTGTCCATCACCAACTCCCAGAGTTCACCCACACTCACATCCATCGAGTCAGTGATGCCATCCAGCCATCTCATCCTCTGTCGTCCCCTTCTCCTCCTGCCCCCATCCCTCCCAGCATCAGAGTCTTTTCCAGTGAGTCAACTCTTCGCATGAGGTGGCCAAAGTATTGGAGTTTCAGCTTTAGCATCATTCCTTCCAAAGAAATCCCAGGGCTGATCTCCTTCAGAATGGACTGGTTGGATCTCCTTGCAGTCCAAGGGACTCTCAAGAGTCTTCTCCAACACCACAGTTCAAAAGCATCAATTCTTCGGTGCTCAGCCTTCTTCACAGTCCAACTCTCACATCCATACATGACCACTGGAGAAACCATAGCCTTGACTACACAGACCTTTGTTGGCAAAGTAATGTCTCTGCTTTTTAATATGCTATCTAGGTTGGTCATATTCAGTTATACATATACATTTTAAATTTTTTTCAAATTCTTTTTCCAGTTAGGTTATTACAGAGTATTAAGCAGAATTCCTTGTGCTACATAATAGATCTTTGTTGATTTTCTATTTTAAATATAGTGGTGTATATATGTTCAGTCCCAAACCTTCAATTTATCCCTCCCACACCAAATTGGTCTCTTTAAAATGGTTAATTTGGGTATTCCTTGGCAGTCCAAAATATTTTATGTTATATGAATTTCAGATGAATTTCACTCAGGACACTCCCTAACCCAATGCAAATAAGTACATGCCCTGGATCTTTAAGGTCAGTTTCAAGATCAATATATTAACAAATCATTCAAAGCTCTAGGTCTGTTTTTGCAACTCAGAAAAGTTTCACTTAGACTCTCCTGGTGGTACAGAGGATAAGAGATCTTGCTGACCTCAACTGGAGAAAGTCTGCATGGGGCAATGAAGACATGGTGTCACCAAAAATCAAGAAATTTTAAAAAAGAGTTTGATTCCTTTATTTTCCTATAAGCCGTGTGTGTGTGAGTTTAGTCACTCAGTCCTGTCCGACTCTTTGCGACCCCATGGACTGTAGCCCGCCAGGCTCTTCTGTCCATGGGATTCTCCAGGCAAGGATACTGGAGTGGGTTGCCATGCCCTCCTCCAGGGGATCTTCCCTACCCAGGGACCGAACCCAGGTCTCCCGCATTGCAGACGGATTCTTTGTTCACTTTAATAACACAAGGCAACTCAGCAAAAGTGTTTATTTCCAAAGGCTTATCCAAAAGATACTTGATATAGCCCTTTGCTGCCCAGTCATTCCATGACTTCTAAACGTCTTTCCTGCGCAGAGGTTATTTGATCCTGTCTTTGGCATTTTCCCCACAGAGGTTATTTGATCCTGTCTTTGGTATTTTCCCCTTTGATTGGAAAATAGTAACACAGCAGAGTGCAATAGCTTTGAATTTAGAACTTAAAACAAGGTTTTAAAAAAGAAAAAGCCCACAGTTTTATTTTGGAAAAATTCAAAGATACACAAAAATAGAGGGAAGAATAATGTGAAAGTCATGTATACATTATCCAAATTAAACAATTATAATGTCATGGCCAGATAACCGACAAGGATTTACCATATAGCAGAAGACCTATGCTCATCATTTTGTAATAACCTGTAAGGGAAAAGAATCTGAAATAAATAGTTAATGTGTATGTAAAAAGTGATACAAATGAACTAATTTACAAAACAAAAAGAGATACACACATAGAAAACAAATTTATGGTTACCAAAAGGGAATGGAGAGGAGGGCTAAATTAGGAGCTTGGGATTAACACACACACTGTGGTGAAGAATCTGTCTGCCGATGCTGGAGACGCAAGAGTCTCAGGTTTGACTTCTGGGTCGGGAAGATCCCCTGAAGAAGGAAATGGCAACCCATTCCAGTATTCTTGCCTGGCGAACCCCAGGGACAGAGAAGCCTGGCGGGCTACAGTCCATGGGGTCACAAAGAGTCAGACACGATTGAGCAGGTGAGCATGCGTGCACATAATATAATACAGTACATACGTTACATGATACAGACTGATGAATTTACATCTGTACAAAGTGTTACGGGGCAAATTGTGTCTCCAAGAAGGTATGTTCACATCTCAATCCCTACTACCTATGAATGTGAGCTTACTTGGAAATAGGAGAGCATTCTTTACCACTGTGCCCCCTGGGAAGCCCCTTGTTATAGTATACTTTTATTAAAACATATTTGTTCTAAGGACTCCACTTATCCTTTGACTGTCATAGTTTCTACTCTAAACAGCAGAAACTGTGTCTACAGATGGCTTAGAGAGTGTGATTAAAAGCTGTACAGACCCATGAGAGATACCCAGAGCTTAATCTGATGTCATTTTTTAAAACTGAAGTATAGTTGGCTAACAATGCTGTGTCAGTTTCAGGTGTACAGCAAAGCGATTCAGTCATACATATTCTTCAGAATCTTTTCTTCTACAGATTATTACAAGATACTGAGTATAGTTCCCTGTACTATACAGGGAGTCCTTGTTAGTTATCTAGTTTATATTCGGTAGCATGTATATGTTAACCCCAAACTCCTAATTTCTCTCTCCATCTGTTGTCTTTTATTTATTTATGGCTGAACCACCAGGCATGTGGGATCTTCCCTAGCCAGGGATTGAATTTGTGCCCCCCTGCAGTGGAAGTGCAGAGTCCTAACCACGGGACGGCCAGGGAATTCCACCCCTTCCCCATGTCCTTTATCTATTTTTTTTTTAATTTAAGTTTTAAAAAACTTCATTTTGTATTGGGGTATGGCTGATTAACAATGCTGTGATAGCTTTGGGTGAACAGTGAAGGGACTCAGCCATACACATACCTCCCCCCCATGTCTTTTAAATACCCCATAAGAGTTACATAGTTCTATCAGGAAGAGGAGGAAAAGAATTCAGACTACAATGAAACAAGACACAGACCTTTGTTCCACAATTCTCCACACTGACTGCCTTTCAGAATCATCTGGGGAGCATTTGGTAAAAATCCCAAGGTCTCAGCTCCACCCTGAACCAATTAAGCCGTCTCTGAAGTGGGGTTTGGGCACTGTCTTCGCTAAAAAGCTCTCCAGACAATCCTAATGTACAGGTGGGATTGAGAACCACTGCCTTGGTGAATGGTGAGCAGTCACCTGGGTGGAGGTAATTATGTAATCCTTAAACCCAGGAGCCTGATGTATTGAATAACCGCTCTCCTCCCCCTTTAAGTTACTCTGTCACAGTTTGGGCAGCTGTTTTGATGAGGTGTTGCTAAAAAGCAAATTGCCCCATGGGTATCTACCCAAGAGAAATGAAAACTGTGTCTCAAAGAGATATTTGTATGCCAGTGTTCACAGCTGCATTATTCACTATAGTCGAAACAGTAGAAACAAACCAAATGTCTATTGATGGATGAATGGATAAGCAAAATGTGGTATATGCTCACAGTGGAATATACTCAGTCTTAGAGTCTCCGCCTGTGATGCGGAGTTCTCCTGGGTTCAATCCCTGTACTAGCGACTAAGCACACACAATGATCACATATTACAATTAACAAATAGATTTCCAGGCTTTAAAAAAAAAGTATACACTTTAATCCAATGTTGTATGTCAATTATACTACTACTACTAAGTCGCTTCAGTCGTGTCCGACTCTGTGCGACCCCATGGACTGCAGCCTACCAGGCTTCTCCGTCCCTGGGATTCTCCAGGCAAGAACACTGGAGTGGGTTGCCATTTCCTTCTCCAATGCATGAAAGTGGAAAGTGAAAGTGAAGTCGCTCAGTCGTGTCCGACTCTTAGCGACCCCATGGATTGCAGCCTACCAGGCTCCTCCATCCATGGGATTTTCCGGGCAACAGTACTGGAGTGGGGTGCCATTGCCTTCTCCCATGTCAATTATACCTCAGTTAAAAATAAAACAAAACATTATTTTGCCTCTCGATTGATGCTTTGTCCCCTGGGGTCACCATGGCTTAGTTGCCTGACTTCTCTTCCTTTGTCTCCTGTCTACTTGGTTATCACTTCCTCTAAGAGACGTTCCCTAAGCCCACAGTACAAAACACTCCCCCTACAGGTTATCTATTGCCTAGCATGGGGCTGGGCACTGAGGAGTTAGTGGCTTAGTGTTAGTCTCTCAGTCGTGTCCTACTCTTTGCAACCCCATGGACTGTAGCCCTCCAGACTCCTCTGTCCATGGGATTCTCCAGGCAAGAATACTGGAGTGGGTTGCCATGCCCTTCTCCAGGGCATCTTCCCCACCCCGCAATCAAACCTGGGTCTCCAACACTGTAGGTAGATTCTTTAACCATCTGAGGCACCAGGGAAGCAGGCATTGAAGATGTCCCCAGGGAAATGTAAATGAATGAACACATCAGAGAGACTAAATTCAGAAAGATGGAGAGTGAGTTTGCATTCTCAGAATACTCTTTCCTGACTCCTACACTAAATCAGACACTATTGTAGCTGCTGCTTCTTTCCCTTGACAGCACTTCTCAAAGTTTCTATTTATTTTTATACCACTTTCAGCAGAGAAAAAGAACTAGAGTTAGAAAGAGAAAGGAAGCTGGGGTTGGGCAATAAGGGAGAGTGTGAGGAGAGAATTGAGTGGGGAGAATATTCAGGTTTTCTAAAGCTCTGTAGCAAGTGTCAGCAAACTTGTACCAAAGGGCTTTCTGGTTCTTAGTTCCTGGACCAGGAATTGAACTCATTACCCGGTACTGCAAGCTGCCGAGTCTTAACCACTGGACAGCCAGGGAATTCACAGTACTTACAGCTCAGTACTTTGGGTAGAGCTTGGCAAGAATAGCTTCTCTCTGCTCCCTCTGGGGTGATTTTCTGCCAGAGGGTCTCCTTTCAAGATGGCGCACTCACATGGCCAGAAAGATGGTGCTGGTTGTTGGTTGGAGCTGTCAGCCTGGCCGAGGGTCAGAAGCTTTTGTCCCTTTCCATGTACGACTTCTTCATAGGCTGTTTTGGCTTCTACTAGCGTGGAAGCTGGGGTTAAGAACAAGTGTCCCAAGAAACAGATAGTGGAAGTTGACCACTTCCTTTTTAAAAAACAGCTTCACTGAGATATTCACACACTATGCAATTCACTTATTTAAAGTGTACAATTCGGCGACTTCCCTGGTGGTCCAGTGGCTAAGATTCTGCACTCCCAATGCAAGAGGCCAGAGTTCAATCCCTGATCAGGGAACTAGATCCCCAATGCCACAGCTAAGACTTGATGCAGCCAAATACATATTTTTTTTTTTAAAGTGTACAATTCAGTCTCTTTGGGTATATTACATTATTAATTTTTAAACATTTTACTAATTTTTTATTTTTAAATCATTTTCAAATGTACAATTCAATGTAATTAAGTACAGTAAGTGTCACACAACCACCACCACTGCCTAGTTCTTCTTTCATCACCTTTTGTACCTGAGTTCTTTCACTTAACATAATATCCTCAAGGTTCATCCAAGTTATGGCCTGTATCAGTGCTTCATCCTTTTTACGGGTGAATATGTTTTCATTGTATTGTTTTACCACATTTTGTTTATCCACTCATCACTTGATGGGTGGATTGGGTTGTTTCACATTTGGCTTTTGTGAATAATTGTCATAATGATCAGCATACAAATATCTGTTTGAGATATTTGCAAATGGAAATTGCTGGGTCCTCTGATAATTCAAAGTTTTGCTTTTTCGAAGGAAGGCTGCCCATTTCTCAAGGGCTGGACCCAAACATTGGCCTAGCATTCACTCCAATCATATATTATTAATCAAGCAGCCGTAGAACACAGATTCAAGGACAGGAGATCTAGATTCCTTCCCTCCCTCCCAATACAAATGAAGAATATCAAAGGAGTTGAGGACATGTTTTTATCCCTCCCACAGAAAGTCTGGGAGGGAGAGGCGGTGGTGAGGACCAAGGAGAGACTCTCAAGGAGTCAGACAAAGAGAATTAACTCAGACTCTGGGTCTTGGCAGGGGAAGCCGTGCTCTCAGCTTGGGGTTCTTTCGCTGGTTTGGTAGTTTCAATCTTTATCGACTGCAAATATCAGCTGAAAGTTTACACTCTCAAAATATTTTTTCCTGACTCCTACGTTAAGTCAGATACTGTCATATCTCCCTCTTCTTTTCTCTTTCTCAAAGTTCTATTTCTTTTTTTCTTTTTTATTAAAAAATATATTTAATTGTTTTTGGCTGTGCTGGGTCTTTGTTCCTATGAGGGTTTTTCTTTAGTTGCAGTGAGCCGGGGTCACTCTGTAGCTACAGAGAGTGGGCTTCTCATCGCAGTGACTTCTCTTGTTGCAGAGCACCGGCTCTAGGGTGAAAGGCTTCAGTAGTTACAGCTCTCAGGCTCTAGAGCACAGGCTCGGTAGTTGTGGTGAACGGGCTTAGTCGTTCCGACGCGTATGGGATCTTCCCAGATCAAGGCTCGAACCCGTGTCCCCTGCATTGGCAGGTGGATTTTTTACAACTGAGACACCAGGGAAGCCCTAAATTTTTAAATTTTTTTGCCATACCACAAGGCTTGTGGGATCTTAGTTCCCCAGACAGCAAGCGCGGAGTCCTAACCACTGGTGTTCCCTGGAATGTGTCCAAGTTTATCATGATTGTATCCCCAGGGCCTGGCCCAAAGTTGAATACATAGTTGGAATTTGGTAAATAGTTGTTGAGAAGTTGCATTAGTGAATGCTTTTGATGAAGTACTGTCTGTCCTCCCTACTAGAGTGTCAGCACCACACAGGGCAGGTGTTTGCTTTGTTCACCGTATTTTCACCGGGCAAGATGTGTAGTCAGTGGAGTAACGTGCCTCCAGGATGGTCCCCAAATGATCTTTGCCCTCTAGTATTCACACCCTTGTATAATCCCCTCCCGCAATGAACAGAGCTGGCCAGTACGTGGCCAATAGCATACTGGTGAGAACGCGTGACTTTCAAAGCGGCTCTGAGGATCACTTGCTCTGGGGTATGGCAGTCGGTATGTCATGAAGACACTCTTAGCAGGCTGGTGGATAGTTCCAGAGGGAGAGGAATTGAGGTCCCCAGCCATCAGCCAACATCAACTCACCAGCCACAACTATGAGTCATTTTGGAAGGAGATCTCCCTGCACCCCAAGCCATCAGAAAGTTGTAGCCCCAGCTGCCATCTGACTTCGTCCCTATGAAAAACCTTGAGCCAGAACTACCCCGCCAAACTGCTCCTGAGTTCCTGATTCACAGAAACACTAAGAGATAACAAATATCTATTGTTGTTTTAAGTCCTTAAATGTTTATATAATTTGTTCCATAACCATAACCAACACAGTAGGTATTGCTACCCTTTTCTGAATGCCAGAGTCATATTGCAAAAGGGGAAGAAATATCTATCTCTGAGGTTCATAGAGAATGCACCTCACTGGGCAAGGTCATAGAACATGTGCGTGCATGTGACTATGTGCTAAGGTTGCTTCAGTTGTCTGACTCTTTTGAGACCTAGTGGACAGTAGCCCCGCCAGGCTCCTTTGTCCATGGGATTCTCCAGGCAATAATACTGGAGTGGGTTGCCATGCCCTCCTCCAAGGGATTTTTCCGACCCAGGGATTGATCCCATGTCTCCTATGTCTCCTGCATTGGCAGGCAGGTTCTTTACCACTAGGTCAGAGGACATAGTAAGAGCTTAATGTACCACCAGAAGTGTAACTTCCTGAGGAAGCATGTGGGCCTGGGTTTGAATCCTAGCTTCACTACTTCTAAGATATTAAGACTTTGTTTGGGCCACTAATACTTAACTTTGCTGGATCTCATACTCCTCAGCTATGAAATGGGAATACTAAAGGATGTATCTACTCTTCCAAGGGTTAGAGAAATAATCCATGTAAAGCCCATTTAAGCTCCATGAGAGGGCAGATACTGTTTTTTCCTTTTCACTGTTCTATCCCTAGCACAAAGATTGGTGGTTGACAGTTTATTAATAAATATTTGTAGACTGAGCCATAAAAAGGCACTTTGCCTAAGTACACATTAGCTATTACTAGCCTATAACATCCTGCACGGGGCTTTCCAGGTGGCTCAGTGCTAAAGAATCCGCCTGCCAATGCATGAGACATAGGTTCAATCCTTGGGTTGGGAAGATCCCCTGGAGAAGGAAATGGCAACCCACTTCAGCATTCTTGACTGGAAAATTCCACAGACAGAGGAGACTAGTAGGCTACATTCCTTGGGGTTGCAAAGAGTCAGACACAACTTAGCGGTGGCGGTGGTTTAGTTGCTAAGTCGTGTCCCACTCTTGCAACCCCATGGACTGTAACCTACCAGGCTTCTCTGTCCATGGAATTCTCTAGGCAAGAATACTGGAGTGGGTTGCCATTTCCTTTTCCAGGGGATCTTCCAAATCCAGGAATGGAACCCTGGTCTCCAGCATTGCAGGCAGATTCTTTACTGACTGAGCTCGGAGGGAAGCCCCACAACTTGGTGACTAAACAACAAAAAAAGTCCTAGTGATTTCCCACCTGCTTCATTTTATGATTTAATCTTGTGCCATTTGCCACCCTCTCACTCTGCTCCATCTGCCCTCCCCTCTCCATAGCTCCTCAAATATGTCACATGTGCCAGCTTCAGGGCTTTTGCACCTGCTGGCCCCACCACCCCAAAGAAATACTCCATCTACATAGCTTGTTATTGCAGGTCCTTCAGCTCTCTACTCAATGTCACCTTTTCTGAGAGACCTCCTCTGGCCGCTCCTGTCACCCTCTAGTCCCATATCCTGTTTTACTTTTCTCCAAAACATTTACTGAGGGCCTGACTTCCCCTCCCCCTTCCCCCCTTTGGGCTCTCTTCAGTGTAATGTAAGCTCCATGAGGGCAGGGCTTTGTCTATTTTACTCGCCACTCTATTTCACAACTCCCGCGTTGCCAGGATTCAGCCGATTTCATTATATTTGCTGAATTAAAATGGCAACCCACTCCAGTACTCTCGTCTGGAAAATCCCATGGACAGAGAAGCCCGGTAGGCTACATTTCATGGGGTCACAAAGAGTCAGACACGACTAAGCGACGACAAATGACCACCTGGCTTCCCTGGTGGCTCAGACGGTAAAGCGTCTGCCTGCAATGTGGGAGACCCGGGTTCGATCCCTGGGTCGGGAAGATCCTCTGGAGAAGGAAATGGCATCCTACTGCTGTACCCTTGCCTGTAAAATCCCAGGGACGCGGTCCATGGAGTCGCAGAGAGTCCGACAAGATTGAGCAACTTCACTTTCCTTTGCTTTACAAACGACCAGCTGGGTAGCCCCGTGGAGCTAGAAGCCGCGGGGATTTTTGGCCAGGATTGGCCACAGACTCCGTCACATGACTGGCTGTGTCCCGCCCGCCTTGGCGGCTAAGGAGGTCCACGTGGTTTCGACTCCAGGGACGGGGCGGGATGGGGGTGGGGCGCCTGGAGGCGGTACTGCGCAGGCGCAGTTCGTGGCGCAGGCGCAGACGCCTCCCGGGCGCGCGGCCGGCGGCGGTTGGCGGCGTGTGGGGCCGGCTGGCGGTTGCCGGGAGCGGGACCAGAGCTCAGGCAGCTAGAGCCGGCGCCATGGTGGAGAAGGAGGAGGCGGGCGGCGGTATCAGCGAGGAGGAGGCGGCGCAGTATGACCGGCAGATCCGTCTTTGGGGGTTGGAGGCCCAGAAACGGTCAGGGCTGGTGCGGCTTGTGGAGGCGGGGGAGGGTGGTTGAGGATCTGCAGGGGGCGTCTGGCCTGAGGCGTTGGCGGCCTTCGGGGAGCCGGACGGTTTCATTTGAAAAGAGCAGGCGGGAATCGTGTCAGGCGTGGGCGCCCTTATGAGAGGACTGGAGGGGGTAGATTTGGTCTGCTTCCTCAGAAGCTTTGGGAAGCAGGGACGTCCCAGGTGGTGGGAGGGTCGTTCCGAGGGGTTGGCGGCCTCTCGAAGGGGAGGTTCAGGGACTCGACGCCCGAAGGGAGTAATGGTGGGGTTTGGATCGGGGTTGCGGGCTTACGGACTAGGAGAGGGGAGGAATGCCTGGAAACGGTGAAGTGGGGGGGCATAGTTGATTCATTCATAGGTAGCAGGAACCTCGTCTCGGCTGGACGCTGGGGGAGACTGGCGAGCCAAACAGATGCGAACTTGGATTCATTCTTGTGGCCTCTAAGTGGTGGGCCAGTCTGAAAGAATGAGGACTTTTTTCTTTTTTTGTTTTTTTTTTTTTTGAGGAATTTTGGAGCACTTTATTTCAAATGGGCATCCCGAGAGGCTCGGAGGGTCTCGGGGCGCTGGAGGTACCCGAAGAGGCTGCTTATGTGTAGATCTGGGGATTCCTCCAGAGAGGACAGGATTGGGCATGCCTTCGTCTTGGGCGAGTAATTTTCGGAGGGGATGAAGTCTTTCAAAGAGGTGATGGATTTGATCAGATATTTATTGAGCACCTACCACAGACACCGGTGTAGGCACTGAGCGGGTGTCAATGAACGATGGAGACTGCATTCTTGTGGGGAACGCAGTAAACCTAAAGAAATAGCAAAATATTGGGCAATGCAAGAGCCAGGGAGAAAAAATAAAGCAGGAAAAGAGGGTCAACAGAGGATGGTGAGGTGGAAGAGCTATTTTAAAATTTTATTTATTTTTGGCTGTGCTGGGTCTTCCTTGCTCTGTGGGCTTCTCATTGTGGCGACTTTTGTTGCAGAGCGGGGGCTCTAGGGTTCTCAGGCTTCAGTAGTTGTGTCTCCTGGGCTCTAGAGCTAGGGCTTAGTTGTGGCACACAGGCTCAGTCGCTCCGTGGCATGTAGAATCTTCCCCGGATCAGGGATCGACTCCTTCATTGGTAGACGGGTTCTCCACCATTGAGCCACCAGGGAAACCCTGTTGTGTTTTTTTTTTGTTTGTTTTACTGGAGTATAGTTGCTTTACAGTGTTGTGTTAGTGGGAGAGCTGCTTTGATAGGGTGGCCAGGGGAGTTATCTGAGAGGTAACACTGAGCCTCGGTTCTCTATGCAAGGAAGGAGCCAAAGAGCCGTGTGGTCATCTCGAAGGACCTTCCAAGCCTAGATAACAGCAAAATCCTGGAGGCCAGGGCATGCTTGGCAAAACAGAGCAACAGAAGTGGCTGGAACCAAACCAGGGGAAGCTTTTTAATACTAAGTGCTGAGGAACCTGTTGGAGAGTTTTGAGCAGAGGAGTAACACGATCTGCTTTGTGTTCAAAAAGGATCAGTCTTCTCTGTTCGAGTGTGCAGAAGTGGGAAGAAGGATTCTGTTTAAGAAGTAGCTGCAATAATCCTCTTGAGACGGAAGTAGTGACGGCTTGGAACTCTAGAGAAGGGGTCAAATTAGATTCTTACAATTTGAAGGTAGAGAGAACAGGCTTTGCTGAAGGATTCAATGTGTGGGGTGTGAAACACAGAACTCAAGGATGCCTCCAAGGTTTTGGGCCTAAGCAAGTGGAAAGATGAAAGTGCCTTTACTGAGTGAGGTGGGGAAATTGGAGGTGTGGTGTGAAGAATCGGGAGTTCACTTTTGGACTTAGGTTTTAACTGTTTACTAGACATATAAGTAGCAATATGAAAGTGGTTGAGTTCAGTGATGAGGTCTGGGTGATGGGGAGTGATTATGTGATGTGAGGGAGTACAAAGTGGAGAATTACTTGATTGAAGGATCGGGGAGGCAGGCAGGTCACGAGAATTTAGTTTGAGGGGTGAGAGCTTGTAGAATTTTTGGGTGAGTGTGTGTGTGGGGGGGTGAGGTGGGGTTACTTCAGGCTCATTCTGGAATCTTCTCTGATTGTGGAGGAAGGTACATCATGAGGTATTAGTAAGCAGTGGTCCGAGGGTTGGAGGCACCTGAAATAGACGATTGGTAATTAAATAATGAGAATGGGCCTGAAGACATAGGTGGGGTGGATTGAACTTAGGGTCTCCTGATTGAAGGATTGAAGCGTTAGGAGGTCCTAAAGAATTGGGACGCGAATCCTAGATGTTCTGGAAGGGTTGATCCAAGGGTTTAGGAGCAGCAGGTAGGTCTTATTTGAAGTGGTGTAGTGTCGGTGAGGATTAAAGGGAGCTGTCAGAGGCTTAGGAACCAGTGATTTATCTGAGGAGCAATAAAGGATGGATGGGGGCTCTTGAGGGAGAGAAGACCTAAGGGGCAAATCAGAGTCAGGGTAAGGAATTCTTGGGAGGTTGGAGTTATTCTGAGGAAATGGAGATGTACTGAGCTCAGTGGAGAACCTGTAAAGGGTTGGCTGAGGGTCCTGGGGGAAGGAAGGGGTTACCTATCGTTTGAGAGCTATAGATTTGTAGACAGTCTTACAGAGTTGATAAAATGCTCTTGAGTCTCATAGCAGCTCTTTGGAGAAGGAAGGCAGTGGTTTCCTCCTCTGTTCAGAAAGGAAGGAAGCACCACAAAGCAAACTGATTCGTCTCTAAGGGAACTCCAGGTGGGGTAGGAGAGCTTCGGAGACTGGAGCAACTTCGTGAAATAGAAAGCAGCCTGGGAATCGACAACTGCATTCTGGCTACAGGTTTGCCTCTGACTCTGTCATGTTGGACCAGGGTTGTCAGAGAACTGTAAGGGAGAGAAATTATAATAAAAATGGCCTTCAGGGGAACTCATACAGTCTGGAGGTTAAAAACGGGTGTATCTCTCATACAGTGTTTTAATTTTTTTGAAATTAGTTGCCAGCATTAAAAATTCTAAAAGAATTGGCCAAATTTGGGACAATTTGAGCATGGAAAGAATAAAATCGACCTCACTTAGAAATATGTAATAATGTATTTTCTGATGTGGTGATATAAGAACCTCAATGCATCATCTTTGATGTTTTCCTACCAAATATCTTTTACCCTAATCATGTTTTTAGAGAACAGGGGAACAGGTTAAAGGACACTATTGAGGTAATGATGAGATGTCCAGCATGTGGAACATTTTACAAGACAGCTGCCCTGGTTCTCTTCCAGAAGTCAGTGTCATGGGAAAAGCAAGCAGTGGGACTGTTCTCAATTAAGAGAGTAAAGTGGTGGAGCCCAATGCAAGGTGTGATCCTAATTGGATCCTGGTTCAAAAAGAAAACTTCTATAAAAAATATCTTTTAGGCAATAGGGAAATTTGAGTATTTAGTCCTGTTAGACGATTTGGGGAATTATTTTCTAGATGTGATAGTAGTGTGGTTATGAAGGAGAACATCATATTTTTGGAGCTGCAAGCTAAAGGTGTGAAGTGCTGCCTCGTCAGCACATGGGTGAAGCCAACAGGGCAAAATATTAACTCTGCTTTCTATTTTTCTGTATGTTGGAATTTTTTAATGAGAAGTTGGGAAAATGTCTCTGTCTCCCAACTACTCTCCATGCTCCCCACATAAGGGGATGTCACAGTTTCTGATTTATGTCTTGAAAAGTAGTTAAGGTCAGACAAACAGTAAGGTCAGCATCTATCCCTATATCGGTTGGATCGAAGTGGAGGCTGCCTGTCTTACAGAGAGCTTATGTGGCCATCGTCTCCGTCAGCTCTGCTTCAATCACTGATGGAACTGCCCGGCCCAAAGCATGTGAGTTTGCAGCTCTTGGTGTGTCCCCAGCCCATGTTGTGGTTGAGGTTCAGGGAAGGGAGCCAGCTCTCCCAAGGTCACGCACCAAGTAAATAGAAGTGGGACTTCTATCTAAGCTGCTAACTTCAGGTTCACTGCCTGTTTCCATGATAGCTCATTTGCCACCCTGAGGGGGCTCATTCTTTCAATTAAAGTAACATAAAGGAGAGTGTTGAAGCTGGCAGCCCTGGTCGTTCTCAGACCATGTGCTTCAGTAGTTTTGCATTGCGTTTGTGCCAGAGGCCCATTTATCCCCTGTTTCAGAGTGAGGAAGAAAGGTGCCTGGGAAGAGAGAAATAGAAGATAAGCTCTGTGAGGGTAGGTGCTTTGAAATGTCCGATAATTGAGATGTGGGTTTTGACTGGTCACTGTGAAATTCCCAGTGCTTTGTTGAGTGGATGGAACGGTTGTACACTGCAAAGACCTGGGAAGTCCAGAAACCTGGGTTCAGTTCCCGGCTCTGCTCACTGGCTCTCTGGCCTTGGGTGCGTCACACAGTTCCTTGGCCTTAGGTCCCATGTGTGCACAAAGGAGGGGTGAGTGTGACTAAATCTTTAAGGACTCAACGTTGAGTTTTAACCTTACAGGATTGGGACTCCCCAAAACTTCGCTGTTTGGAAACACTCATTATCCTACACAGCTGCTGTTGAGACAGCACTTCAGTTGGATCCATGGGCACCTAGTTGTCATGAAAGTGACTGAGCTTGTACTGGAGGCCAGTCCTAATGGTTTCATATAAGGATCCATTTTGTAGTGGTTAATAGTTGAGTTTGAATCCAGAACTTCTTAGTTATCTAACCTTGGATACATTTCATAACTTCTCTGTGCTTCAGTTTTCTCACGTATCAAATGAAAATAACAATCTACGTTATAAGATTTTTGAGAAAGATGGGACTTTCCTGGCGGGCCAGTGGTTAGGACTCCTGGCTTTGACTGTGAAGGACCTGGGTTCAGTCCCTGGTTGGGGAACTAAGATCCTACATGCTGTACAGTGCAGGAAAAAAAAGAGAAATGAGATGAAGCACGAATAGGATCCATGCACAAATACCATTATTTGACAAATATAAATTACAGCCACAAAAGACAAGGAACTAAGTAGGAAATGGGTTGTGATAAATAAGATACAGCAGGTGTCTGTGGATGCCAGGAAACTCCAGAAGGACAAGCTAGACTGTGGGAGGAGCAGGTTTGCCCAAGCAGATTGAGGTGGGGAACAGTCTTAAGTTGTATCTTGGATTCTGACAAGACATTGATGTAAGTATAATGAATAGGCAGTTGGATTGAGCGGGATCATAGATTTAAATGACAAGTTCTGTACTGTGTGTCTTGCCTGGTGTCTCAGCAGTAAGAATCCACCTGCCAGTGCAGGAGATGCAGGAGACTTGAGTTCTAGTGCTGGGTCGGGAAGGTCCCCTGGAGGAGGGCGTGGCAACCCACTCCAGTATTCTTGCCTGGAAGTCCCATGGACAGAGGAGCCTGGCATGGGGTCACAGAGAGTTGTATATGACTTAGCAACTAAACAACAACAACTGTACTGTTAATTGAAAAAGAGAAGTATTTTTAGAAGCAGGAAATGGTCAAATCTGCCAAGTGGTCCCATCATTTATCTGGTTGCACTGACCAGAAACCTAGGAGCTCTTTATTTATCTCTGTCCTTTCTGTCTTCGTCCAGTCTGCTGGGAAGTCCTCAGATCTCTGCTTCAAGGTTTATCTCACCTGCCTTTTTTCATTATACCCATCATCTCAGATCACCTCTACAGTTCCTCCTTGGTCTCCCCGTTCCACTCTTGACTCCTTATAATCCATCCTGCACTTAGTAGCCAAACTGATTTAAATGAAAAACAAACAAACAAACATCTTAACATTCCTTCTCAAAGCCTTCCCGGTGATTTTCTGAGTGCTCAGATCTTTTAAATCTGGTGCCCTTCTTGCCCTGCCTGTCTGTCCTTGCCTGCATCTCCCTGGCTTGCTCCATTCAAGCTAACGGTCCTTGAACCCCTCTGTTCCTCAGATATGCTAAAGCTCTGCCTGTCCTTGGGGACTTTGTGTTTGCCCTACTAGAAATAGTCCTATACAAGATTTTTGCATTAGACTCTCAATAAATGTGGTTTGAATGTGAATTTGGTAGTCTCAGAATTTTTAATCATGAGTGAAGTTCATTGGCTTGACTTACTTTGCAGTATGTTTTGTGAATTTAGATTATGGTATAAAGATTGGTTCCTTCCTTCCCAGAAATTTAAAAGGTATTTCTATACCAGAAGTTAGAGGGAAGAGAATCCACAAATGCTTATGTAGAACCTACTTTATCCTCATTGAAAAAGACCCTGATCCTGGGAAAGATTGAGGGCAGAAGGAGAGGAGGATGACAGAGGACCAGTTGGTTGGGTGGCATTGCCGACTCAGTGGACACAAGTGTGAGCAAGCTCCGGGAGATGGTGGAGGACAGGGAAGCCTGGCATGCTGCAATCCATGGGGTCGCAAAGAGTCAGACACGACTGAGCAACAACATGCAAGGCAGCATGGGGGAGATGTTGAAAGAGGGAAAGAAGAGCACAGATCCTGGTTAAAACTGAATTTGGATCCCCAGTGCTGGACACCTGTTAGCTGTGAGACCTTGGACATCTTTGCTGAACCTCGGTTTTTTTCCTTTCTCAGGATAGGCATGAATCCTTTCCTATGGAAACATAATGGCCCATGCTGGGGCCCGTGGAGCCACCTTGCCTTTTAGGGAGAGAAACTATATGCAACATTTAGCGTGTGTGTGCTTTCTGAGAGAGGAAAATGGTGAACCATAATCAAGGTTTCAATGAGGCACTGTATGTACATATCTAGCTCAGTGCCTGTACCCTGTGAGCCCTCTGTGGATAGTAATTACTATTATTGTTACTGATAGACTGTACACAATATGTCATAATGTGACTTTACATTTATTTGCTATAGAGAGGCATATAACTTTATTTTTTCCAAAGATTTTCTTATGTGGACTGTTTTTAAAGTCTTTATTGAATTTCTTACAATATTGTTGCTCTTTTTTGTTTTGGTTTTTTGGCCCCCAGTCATATGGAATCTTAGCCCTCAGAGCAGGAATTGAACCCGCATCTTTTGGAAGTATGGAGCCTAAATCCTGAGAGGCATGTAACTTG